>NW_027441362.1:300000-600000 GCF_949628215.1 Phalacrocorax aristotelis
TTTGGTCTCGTGTTCTTATTCATTGATTCCCTCCTCGCTGCCCTGTGGCTTGTCCCCATTTTATTGTTGCTTCTCTCTCCCTCTCTCTGGCTTCTTGCCCCTGTTTTTAAAATTCCTCCCTCTCTTCTCTCTTCCCTGTAGGCCGTGTGATCTTTAGCCTTTCTCCATGTCTTTCTGCCCAGCTCTCTGTGTCTATTCATTAATTCTTCCCTCTCTGCCCTGTAGCCTGTAGCTTCTGTCCTTTCTCCATCTTGCTGTCCCTGGCTCCCGCGTGACCCTATGCTAGAATTGTTTCTCTCTTCTCTCCGTACGCATTGCGATTCCTTTTGCTCTCTGTCTCCCTTTGGTTTTTTTCTTTTTTTTTTTCTGGCTCCCTGTCCCTAATTCTTAATTCTCTGCCTTCTCGTGCCCCATGGTTTGTTCTGTGGGGTTCTCTCGCGGTTCCCTCGCAGTTCCCTCCAGTCCATACTGGGCTATATTGGTCTAGTCCATACTGGGCTATATTGGTCTGTCCCGGCTTCCTCCCACTTCTTTCCCAGTGCCTCACAGTAGGTCCCGGTTCCGTCCATGGGATGAACTGTGAGGGAACTGTGAGGGAACTGTGAGGGAACTGTGAGGGAACTGTGAGGGAACTGTGAGGGAACTGTGAGGGAACTGTGAGGGAACTGTGAGGGAACTGTGAGGGAACTGTGAGGGAACTGTGAGGGAACTGTGAGGGAACTGTGAGGGAACTGTGAGGGAACTGTGAGGGAACTGTGAGGGAACTGTGAGGGAACTGTGAGGGAACTGTGAGGGAACTGTGAGGGAACTGTGAGGGAACTGTGAGGGAACTGTGAGGGAACTGTGAGGGAACTGTGAGGGAACTGTGAGGGAACTGTGAGGGAACTGTGAGGGAACTGTGAGGGAACTGTGAGGGAACTGTGAGGGAACTGTGAGGGAACTGTGAGGGAACTGTGAGGGAACTGTGAGGGAACTGTGAGGGAACTGTGAGGGAACTGTGAGGGAACTGTGAGGGAACTGTGAGGGAACTGTGAGGGAACTGTGAGGGAACTGTGAGGGAACTGTGAGGGAACTGTGAGGGAACTGTGAGGGAACTGTGAGGGAACTGTGAGGGAACTGTGAGGGAACTGTGAGGGAACTGTGAGGGAACTGTGAGGGAACTGTGAGGGAACTGTGAGTAGGGGGGCGGCCCCCCGGGCCCCAGCCCCCCCCCCCGCCTGGGGCCAGGGCGCCGCGGCCGCCGGCCCCTTCCTCCTCTGCCCGCTCCCGTCGCAGACGGCTCGGTATGTGTCACGAGCGGCAGCTCCGTTCAGCAGCTCTCGGAGGGCGCGCGGCTGTGCCCGGCCGTGACCGGGGCCCGCAGGGGTTTCCCGCTCGCCCCGAGAAGGCGCTGGCCCCGAGCCGGCGCGTCCCGCCCCGCCCGGCCCTCGGCGCCCTCGCGAGCTGAGCGCGGCCCGGCCAGCAGGGGGCGCTGGCGCTCACCGGCTGGGCGCGGTGGCGGGGCCGGTGGGGGCCGTTCCTTCCGGCCGCCCTTTAAGGGCCGCCCCGCGGGGCTCGGGCTTCCGGTGGCGCGTGCGCGGCGCGTCGGAGCGGGGGCGGGAGCGGTGCGTGTGGAGGCCGAAGGGCCGGTGCGTGTGGCGGCCGGGTCGCGAGGCGTCCCTGTGCGGTGCCGGGGCCCCTCTGCGGCCCGGCGTGGGAAGCCCGCGGCCGGCGGAGCCTGCTCGGAGCTGGGCGGGGAGCGCCGCGGCGGTCCGGCCGCCGGCAGCCATGCCCTGCGGTGGCCGGCAGCCCCTCGGGACGCCTGGAGGCCTGGCGGTGCCCGAGCCTCGCCTGCGGCAGCCGCCTGAGAGAGCAGCGCGGCCGTGTCCGGGGGCCGGAGAGCGCTGGTGGGTGAGTTCGGGCAGCGGGGGGCGGGTGTGTGTCTCCGGGCGGGGCCGGGGGGCTCCGTGCCCCGCAGAGGAGCCCCGGTCGGGCATCGTTCGCTTCCGAACAATGCAGGTCTGTCCCTGGTTATTTTCTGTGTACAGTGTTTCGGGCCACCTGAAAGCCTTTGGCCGGGTAGGTTTGGTGCGGGGCGATGGCAGGTGTGGACCCTGAAAGATCTCGGGTGGGGGGCGTGGGAGGTATTTCTTGCCTTAAAACTCTGAGCCCACCTCGCGTGTCATGTCGTGTTATCATGTCGTGAGTCTCGTGACTGTGGCAAATGGCTGAGTCGGGCGTTTTCTGATAACTAACTTCTGAACGTGTGCGTGTGTAGGCACGGGGAGATTTGTGCAGGGTGACGGAGCCCCTTGTGCTTCTGTGCTAATGTCTACCTGTTCTAGACCTCCAGTGTTGGAAAGCCTTTGTTTAGTGCCTAGTTGTGGCTGCGTAACTGCTGTTGCGCCTGCAGCTGTGCTCGCAGGGATGCTGGGTGGCTCCGCATCAAACCGGCCGCCGGGCGGCCGGGTTGTGCCGCAGAGCATGCCGGGAGCTGTAGTCCTTGCGGCTGCCGGGCGGCCGGGTTGTGCCGCAGAGCATGCCGGGAGCTGTATTCCTGGCGCAGTGGCTGCCGGCCCTGTCACGTGGTTCGCCGGGCATGGCGGGAGGCGCGGTCTTCCGGCGCTCGGGTGCCGGGCGGCCGTGGCGCGTACGGTACGCGAGGTGTATTTTTGGGGTTGGATTCGTGTTGATTACTGGGGGCTTGCGGGTGCGGCCGCTTCCCGAGAAGCGGTGAGTTCCCCGGGAGCTGACAGAAGGGAAGAGGGAAAGGAGGAGGACGATGACCTTTTCCCCGTGCCCAGGGCGCAGATGATGGCCGCGTCCCCGGCCCACCGGAGGTCCCGCTCAGCCTCCCCTGGCCCCCCTTGCCCCGTGCGCCTGCCCCCAGCTCCGGCACCTCCCCATAAGCGTGCTGCATAGCCTTAGGCCGCCCCCAGGCCCTGTCGTGAAGGCAGCAAGCCGTCCCTCAAGCGCACTGGATTCCCCCTTGGCGCAGGGGCCCTTAGCAGTAGCGTGGGGAGGGAGCGGTGTGTCCAGAAGCCCCTGCGGAAGGAGAGGCTTTGGCCAGGGTCGATCGACGGTAATGACGGTCGCTGTTTCTTCTTTCCCTCTCCCAGAGACCGTGCTGAGGACGTGGTTGTCTGTCCTTCCCCCGGGGATGCCGTTGCCTGCGGCCGTCTCAGGCTCGCGTGGCTTCTCTCTGCCCGTCCTCGCCGTCCTCGCAGCGCAGGGCCGAAAAGGGATAGACAAAGCCCTTCCCGGCTGCGGACAGGAGCTGCCTCGGCTGAAGCTGGAGACGCCAACGAAAGGTAAAGAAGAAGAAACTGAAGGTGCTCTGGCTGCCAGCTGCCTTCCTGCCGCAGGCAAGAGAGAGCCTGTCCATGCAGGTGGGGGAGGAAGGATCCCCCTTCATAGCCCGCAGCGGGCCAGGCCACCAACGTGCACCGTAGGGTCTGTACGCGTAACCCGGAGTTGGGTACGGGCGTGTAGTGCACGAGCAAGCTAGGCTACGTGCCTAGGAAGCCTCATCTGGTAAGAGCTGTAAGACACCCACGTATTCTCTTCAGGTGGAGGACGGCCTAGAGTCTGGAGCTGCAGAAGAGGCAGGGAGGAGAGGAGGGGAAAGAAGCATCTGAACGGCTAAATTGTGCCAGCAGCGCTGAGAGCGAGAGTCGCGGTGAGTCCTGGGCCACTGGGGCCCCGTTGCCTCTCTTGTGCGTCCTGGGCCCTCCCTGTCTCTCCCCCGGCCCCCTCTCTTTCCTTACCTGCTGCAAAATTATTTTTTTTTGCGCCCCCCCTGCACCTTCTTTCTCCATCTCGCTCTGAGTGGCTCCCTGCCTCCCCGTCTTTTCAGTCCTCCCTCTCTCTGTCCTGTAGCCTGTGGCTCCTTTTTCTTTCTCCGCCTCTCTCTGCCTGGCTCTGGCTCCGTTTTTTTTTTTTTTTTTTTATTCCTCCTGCTCTGTCCTGTAGCCTGTCGGTGTTTTGTTGTTCTCTGGCTCTCTTGATCTGACTCCCTGTGTTACCGAAAAACGCGTTAAAATCGGAAACGACTCCTCAACACCAATTTAGTATTAAAGAGCAGGCATTCTTTATTCGCGGCGCCGGATGCACGGGGGATCGCTCCTCCTGGCGTGCGTACCTCACGCACCTTTCCCGTACAATTTATAGATGAAAATTTCACATACTCATACATAGTCATTATTGTCTTGTCTAGTGATGGGTACAAACTTGCTCGTTCCCTATGTCAGTCACTGCGCAGGCTCGGTTGTCCTCCCAGTACAGTGCGGGGAACGGGGACGTACAGTGCGGGGAACGGGGACGTACAGTGCGGGGAACGGGGACGTACCAGGATCTACTGGGTTGTACTGGGAGGGAACTGGGACGTACTGGGAGGCTCTACAATGTCCTGGGATGTCCTGGGATGTAGTGTGGAGGAACTAGGATGTACAGGCTTGTACTGGGTTGTACCGGGTGGAACTGGCAGGAATTTGGGATGTACCAGGATGTACTGGGATGTACTGGGAGGTAACTGTTATGTACTGGGAAGGAACTGGTAGGGAACTGGGATGTACTGTTATGTACTGGGAGGGAAGTGTTATGTACAGAGGGTAACTGGGACGTACTGGGATGTGCTGGGAGGGAACTGTGAAGTACTGGGATGTACTGGGAGGGAACTGGGATGTACTGGGAGGAAAGTGTTGGGAATTGGGATTTACTGGGAGGGAACTGGGATGGTCTGGGAGGGAACTGGGATGTAGTGGGACATACTGGGAGGGAACTGGGATGTACTGGGAGGGAACTGGGATGTAGTGGGACATACTGGGAGGGAACTGGGATGTACTGGGGTGTACTGGGAGGGGACTGTTATGTACCAAGGGGGAACTGGGATGTACTGGGAGTGAACTGTTATGTACCAAGGGGGAACTGGGATGTACTGGGAGTGAACTGTGAAGTACTGGGATGTACTTAGAGGGAAGTGGGAGGGAACTTGGATGTAGTGGGAGAGAACTGGGATTTACTTGGAGGAAAGTGGCATGTACTGGGATGTACTGGAATGGAACTGGGAGTGAACTGTGTGTGAACTGTGAGGGAACTGGGATGTACTGTGAGGGAACTGGGATGTACTGGGATGTACTGGGACAGACTGGGAGGGATCTGGGATGTACTGGGATGCACTGGGAGGGATCTGGGATGTACTGGGATGCACTGGTAGGGAACTGGGATGTACTGGGAGGAATCTGGAATGTCCCAGTTGACACCCACTTCCCTCCCAGTGCCTCCCAGTATATCCCAGTCTCCTCCCAGTACATCCCAGTAAATCCCAGTTTGCTCCCAGTACATCCCAGTACATTCCAGTTCCGTTCCTGTACATCCCAATACATCCCCGTTCCATGCCAGTACATCCCAGTTCCCTACCAGTTCATCCCCGTACATCCCAATTCCCTCCCGGTTCACTACCACTTCTTTCCCAGTTCCGTCCCAATACATCCCAGTTCCGTCCCATTACATCCCAGCACATCCCAGTTCCCTCCCAGTACGTCCCAGTTCCCTCCCAGTACGTCCCAGTTCCCTCCCAGTACGTCCCAGTTCCCTCCCAGTACGTCCCAGTTCCCTCCCAGTACATCCCAGGTCCCTCCCAGTACTGGGAGGGAACTGGGATGTACTGGGAGGCACTACAATGTGCGGGGATGCCCTGGGATGTACTGTGGAGGAACTAGGATGTACAGGCTTGTACTGGGTTGTACCGGGTGGAACTGGCAGGGATTTGGGATGTACCAGGATGTACTGGGATGTACTGGTAGGGAACTGGGATGTACTGTGAGGGAACTGGGACGTACTGTGAGGACACTGGGATGTACTGTTATGTACTGGGAGGGAAGTGTTATGTACTGAGGGGAACTGGGATGTACTGGGAGGGAACTGTGAAGTACTGGGATGTACTGGGAGTCAACTGGGAGGGAACTGGTATGTAGTAGGATGTACTGGGTGGGAACTGGGATGTACTAGGAGGGAACTGGGATGTACTAGGAGGGAACTGGTATGTACTGGGATGTACTGGGAGGGAACTGGTATGTACTGGGAGGGAACTGGGATGTACTGGGGACATACTGGCAGGGAACTGGGATGTACTGGGAGTGGATTGGGATGTACTGGGAGGGAACTTGGATGTATTGGGAGGGAAGTGTTATGTACCAAGGGGGAACTGGGACGTACTGGGATGTAGTGGGAGTGAACTGTGAAGTACTGGGATGTACTGTGAGGGAACTGGGATGTACTGGGAGGGAACTTTGAAGTACTGGGATGTACTTAGAGGAAACTGGGAGGCAACTGGGATGTAGTGGGACGTACTGGAATGGAACTGGGAGTGAACTGTGTGTGAACTGGGAGGGAACTGGGATGTACTGTGAGGGTACTGGGAGGGACTGGGAGGGATCTGGGATGTACTGGGCTGCACTGGTAGGGAACTGGGATGTACTGGGCGGACACTGGAATGTCCCAGTTGACACCCACTTCCCTCCCAGTTTCCTCCCAGTAAATCCCAGTTTCCTCCCAGTAAATCCCAGTTTCCTCCCAGTAAATCCCAGTTTCCTCCCAGTATATCCCAGTTTCCTCCCAGGAAATCCCAGTTTCCTCCCAGTAAATCCCAGTTTCCTCCCAGTATATCCCAGTTTCCTCCCAGTATATCCCAGTTTCCTCCCAGTATATCCCAGTTTCCTCCCAGTACATCCCAGTAAATCCCAGTTCGCTCCCAGTACATGCCAATACATCGCCGTACATTCCAGTTCCGTTCCTGTCCATCCCAATACATCCCCGTTCCATGCCAGTACATCCCAGTTCCCTATTAGTTCATCCCCGTACATCCCAATTCCCTCCCGGTTCACTACCACTTCTTTCCCATTGCCTCCCAATACATCCCAGATCCGTCCCATTACATCCCAGTACATCCCAGTTCCCTCCCAGTACATCCCAGGTCCCTCCCAGTACTGGGAGGGAACTGGGATGTACTGGGAGGCACTACAATGTGCGGGGATGCCCTGGGATGTACTGTGGAGGAACTAGGATGTACAGGCTTGTACTGGGTTGTACCGGGTGGAACTAGCAGGGATTTGAAATGTCCTAGGATCTACTGGGATGTACTGGGATGTACTGGGAGGTAACTGTTGTGTACTGGGAGGGAACTGGGAGGGAACTGGGATGTACTTGGAGGGAAATGGGAGAGAACTGAGATGTACTGGAGGGAACTGGAATGGAATAAGAGGGAACTAGGACGCACTGGTCGGAAACAGGGACGGAACTGGGATGTACTGGGACGTACTGGGAGGGAACTGGGACGTACTGGGAGGGAACTGTTGTGTACTGGGAGTGAACTGGGAGGGAACTGGTATGTAGTAGGATGTACTGGGAGGGTACTGGGATGTATTGGGACGGAGTGGGAGGGAACTGGGACGGACTGGGATGCACTGGTAGGGAACTGGGATGTACTGGGAGGAAACTGGAATGTCCCAGTTGACACCCACTTTCCTCCCAGTTTCCTCCCAGTATATCCCAGTTTCCTCCCAGTACATCCCAGTAAATCCCAGTTTGCTCCCAGTACATCGCAGTACATTCCAGTTCCGTTCCTGTACATCCCAATACATCCCCGTTCCATGCCAGTACATCCCAGTTTCCTACCAGTTCATCCCCGTACATCCCAATTCCCTCCCGGTTCGCTACCACTTCTTTCCCAGTGCCTCCAAATACATCCCAGTTCCGTCCCATTACATCCCAGTACATCCCAGGTCCCTCCCAGTACTGGGAGGGAGCTGGGATGTACTGGGAGGCACTACAATGTGCGGGGATGCCCTGGGATGTACTGTGGAGGAACTAGGATGTACAGGCTTGTACTGGGTTGTACCGGGTGGAACTGGCAGGGATTTGGGATGTACCAGGATGTACTGGGATGTACTGGGAGGTAACTGTTATGTACTGGGAGTGAACAGGGAGGGAACTGGGATGTACTGGTAGGGAACTGGGATGTACTGGGAGGGAACTGGGACGTACTGTGAGGACACTGGGATGTACTGTTATGTACTGGGAGGGAAGTGTTATGTACTGAGGGGAACTGGGATGTACTGGGATGTACTGGGAGGGAACTGTGAAGTACTGGGATGTACTGGGAGTGAACTGGGAGGGAACTGGTATGTAGTAGGATGTACTGGGTGGGAACTGGGATGTACCAGGATGTACTGGGATGTACTGGGAGGGAACTGGTATGTACTGGGAGGGAACTGGGATGTACTGGGATGTACTGGGAGGGAACTGGTATGTACTGGGAGGGAACTGGGATGTACTGGGGACATACTGGCAGGGAACTGGGATGTACTGGGAGTGGATTGGGATGTACTGGGAGGGAACTTGGATGTATTGGGAGGGAAGTGTTATGTACCAAGGGGGAACTGGGACGTACTGGGATGTAGTGGGAGTGAACTGTGAAGTACTGGGATGTACTGTGAGGGAACTGGGATGTACTGTGAGGGAACTTTGAAGTACTGGGATGTACTTAGAGGAAACTGGGAGGCAACTGGGATGTAGTGGGACGTACTGGAATGGAACTGGGAGTGAACTGTGTGTGAACTGGGAGGGAACTGGGATGTACTGTGAGGGTACTGGGAGGGACTGGGAGGGATCTGGGATGTACTGGGCTGCACTGGTAGGGAACTGGGATGTACTGGGAGGACACTGGAATGTCCCAGTTGACACCCACTTCCCTCCCAGTTTCCTCCCAGTATATCCCAGTTTCCTCCCAGTAAATCCCAGTTTCCTCCCAGTAAATCCCAGTTTCCTCCCAGTATATCCCAGTTTCCTCCCAGTACATCCCAGTAAATCCCAGTTCGCTCCCAGTACATCCCAATACATCGCCGTACATTCCAGTTCCGTTCCTGTACATCCCAATGCATCGCCGTACATTCCAGTTCCGTTCCTGTACATCCCAATACATCCCCGTTCCATGCCAGTACATCCCAGTTCCCTACTAGTTCATCCCCGTACATCCCAATTCCCTCCCTGTTCACTACCACTTCTTTCCCAGTGCCTCCCAATACATCCCAGATCCGTCCCATTACATCCCAGTACATCCCAGTTCCCTCCCAGTACATCCCAGTAAATCCCAGTTTGCTCCCAGTACATCGCAGTACATTCCAGTTCCGTTCCTGTACATCCCAATACATCCCCGTTCCATGCCAGTACATCCCAGTTTCCTACCAGTTCATCCCCGTACATCCCACTTCCCTCCCGGTTCGCTACCACTTCTTTCCCATTGCCTCCAAATACATCCCAGTTCCGTCCCATTACATCCCAGTACATCCCAGGTCCCTCCCAGTACTGGGAGGGAACTGGGATGTACTGGGAGGCACTACAATGTGCGGGGATGCCCTGGGATGTACTGTGGAGGAACTAGGATGTACAGGCTTGTACTTGGTTGTACCGGGTGGAAGTAGCAGGGATTTGGGATGTACCAGGATCTACTGGGATGTACTGGGATGTACTGGGAGGTAACTGTTATGTACTGGGAGTGAACTGGGAGGGAACTGGGACGTACTGGTAGGGAACTGGGATGTACTGGGAGGGAACTGGGACGTACTGTGAGGACACTGGGATGTACTGTTATGTACTGGGAGGGAAGTGTTATGTACAGAGGGGAACTGGGACGTACTGGGATGTACTGGGAGGGAACTGTGAAGTACTGGGATGTACTGGGAGTGAACTGGGAGGGAACTGGTATGTAGTAGGATGTACTGGGTGGGAACTGGGATGTACCAGGATGTACTGGGAGGGAACTGGTATGTACTGGGAGGGAACTGGTATGTACTGGGAGGGAACTGGGATGTAGTGGGAGGGAACTGGGAGGGAACTGGGATGTACTGGGAGGGAACTGGTATGTACTGGGAGGGAACTGGGATGGAGTGGGAGGGAACTGGGATGTACTGGGACATACTGGCAGGGAACTGGGATGTACTGGGAGGGGATTGGGATGTACTGGGAGGAAACTGGAATGTCCCAGTTGACACCCAATTTCCTCCCAGTTTCCTCCCAGTATATCCCAGTTTCCTCCCAGTATATCCCAGTTTCCTCCCAGTATATCCCCGTTTCCTCCCAGTATATCCCAGTTTCCTCCCAGTACATCCCAGTAAATCCCAGCTCGCTCCCAGTACATGCCAATACATCGCCGTACATTCCAGTACATCCCAGTTTCCTACCAGTTCATCCCCGTACATCCCAATTCCCTCCCGGTTCACTACCACTTCTTTCCCAGTGCCTCCCAATACATCCCAGTTCCGTCCCATTACATCCCAGTACATCCCAGTTCCCTCCCAGTACATCCCAGCTCCCTCCCAGTACTGGGAGGGAACTGGGATGTACTGGGAGGCACTACAATGTGCGGGGATGCCCTGGGATGTACCGTGGAGGAACTAGGATGTACAGGCTTGTACTGGGTTGTGCGAGGTGGAACTGGCAGGGATTTGGGATGTACCAGGATCTACTGGGATGTACTGGGATGTACTGGGAGGTAACTGTTATGTACTGGGAAGGAACAGGGAGGGAACTGGGATGTACTGGGAGGGAACTGGGACGTACTGTGAGGACACTGGGATGCACTGTTATGTACTGGGAGGGAAGTGTTATGTACTGAGGGGAACTGGGACGTACTGGGATGTACTGGGAGGGAACTGTGAAGTACTGGGATGTACTGGGAGTGAACTGGGACGGAACTGGGATGTATTGGGAGGCACTGGGAAAGAAGTGGTAGTGAACCGGGAGGGAATTGGGATGTACGGGGATGAACTGGTAGGGAACTGGGATGTACTGGGAGGCACTACAATGTGCGGAGATGCCCTGGGATGTACTGTGGAGGAACTAGGATGTACAGGCTTGTACTGGGTTGTACCGGGTGGAACTGGCAGGGATTTGGGATGTACCAGGATCTACTGGGATGTACTGGGAGGTAACTGTTATGTACTGGGAAGGAACAGGGAGGGAACTGGGATGTACTGGTAGGGAACTGGGATGTACTGGGAGGGAACTGGGACGTACTGTGAGGACACTGGGATGTACTGGTATGTACTGGGAGGGAAGTGTTATGTACTGAGGGGAACTGGGACGTACTGGGATGTACTGGGAGGTAACTGGGAAGGAACTGGGACGTACTGGTAGGGAACTGGGATGTACTGTGAGGGAACTGGGACGTACTGTGAGGACACTGGGATGTACTGTTATGTACTGGGAGGGAAGTGTTATGTACTGAGGGGAACTGGTGCGTACTGGGATGTACTGGGAGGGAACTGTGAAGTACTGGGATGTGCTGGGAGTGAACTGGGAGGGAACTGGTATGTAGTAGGATGTACTGGGTGGGAACTGGGATGTACCAGGATGTACTGGGATGTACTGGGAGGGAACTGGTATGTACTGGGAGGGAACTGGGATGTAGTGGAAGGGAACTGGGAGGAAACTGGGATGTACTGGGAGGGAACTGGGATGTACTGGGAGGGAACTGGGAGGGAACTGGGACATACTGGCAGGGAACTGGGATGTACTGGGAGGGGATTGGGATGTACTGGGAGGGAACTTGGATGTATTGGGAGGGAAGTGTTATGTACCAAGGGGGAACTGGGACGTACTGGGATGTAGTGGGAGTGAACTGTGAAGTACTGGGATGTACTGTGAGGGAACCGGGATGTACTGGGAGGGAACTTTGAAGTACTGGGATGTACTTAGAGGAAACTGGGAGGCAACTGGCATGTACTGGGATGTACTGGAATGGAACTGGGAGTGAACTGTGTGTGAACTGGGAGGGAACTGGGATGTACTGGGAGGGAACTGGGATGTACTGTGAGGACACTGGGATGTACTGGTATGTACTGGGAGGGAAGTGTTATGTACTGAGGGGAACTGGGACGTACTGGGACGTGCTGGGAGGGAACTATGAAGTATTGGGATGTACTTAGAGGGAACTGGGATGTACTGGGAGGGAACTGGGAGTGAACTGGGAGGGAACTGTGAAGTACTGGGATGTACTTAGAGGGAACTGGGATGTACTGGGAGGGAACTGGGATGTACTGGGATGTACTTAGAGGGAACTGGGATGTACTGGGAGGGAACTGGGGTGTACTGGGTGGAAAGTGTTGGTAATTGGGATTTACTGGGAGGGAACTGGGATGGACTGGGAGGGAACTGGGATGTACTGGGGTGTACTGGGAGGGAACTGTTATGTACCAAGGGGGAACTGGGATCTACTGGGAGTGAACTGTGAAGTACTGGGATGTACTTATCGGGAAGTGGGAGGGAACTTGGATGTAGTGGGAGGGAACTGGGATTTACTTGGAGGAAAGTGGCATGTACTGGGCTGTACTGGAATGGAACTGGGAGTGAACTGTGTGTGAACTGTGTGTGAACTGGGATGTACTGTGAGGGAACTGGGATGTACTGGGACAGACTGGGAGGGATCTGGGATGTACTGGGAGGGATCTGGGATGTACTGGGCTGCACTGGTAGGGAACTGGGATGTACTGGGAGGAAACTGGAATGTCCCAGTTGACACCCACTTCCCTCCCAGTGCCTCCCAGTATATCCCAGTTTCCTCCCAGTACATCCCAGTAAATCCCAGTTTGCTCCCAGTACATCCCAGTACATCGCAGTACATTCCAGTTCCGTGCTGTACATCCCAATACATCCCCGTTCCATGCCAGTACATCCCAGTTTCCTACCAGTTCATCCCCGTACATCCCAATTCCCTCCCGGTTCACTACCACTTCTTTCCCAGTTCCCTCCCAGTACATCCCAGTTCCCTCCCAGTACATCCCAGGTCCCTCCCAGTACATCCCAGTTCCCTCCCAGTACTGGGAGGGACCTGGGATGTACTGGGAGGCACTACAATGTGCGGGGATGCCCTGGGATGTACTGTGGAGGAACTAGGATGTACAGGCTTGTACTCGGTTGTACCGGGTGGAACTAGCAGGGATTTGGGATGTACCAGGATCTACTGGGATGTACTGGGAGGTAACTGTTATGTACTGGGAAGGAACAGGGAGGGAACTGGGATGTACTGGTAGGGAACTGGGATGTACTGGGAGGGAACTGGGACGTAGTGTGAGGACACTGGGATGTACTGGTATGTACTGGGAGGGAAGTGTTATGTACTGAGGGGAACTGGGACGTACTGGGATGTTCTGGGAGGGAACTGTGAAGTACTGGGATGTACTGGGAGTGAACTGGGAGGGAACTGGTATGTAGTAGGATGTACTGGGTGGGAACTGGGATGTACCGGGGTGTACTGGGAGGGAATTGTTATGTACCGAGGGGGAACTGGGATGTACTGGGAGTGAACTGTGAAGTACTGGGATGTACTTAGAGGGAAGTGGGAGGGAAGTTGGATGTAGTGGGAGAGAACTGGGATTTACTTGGAGGAAAGTGGCATGTACTGGGCTGTACTGGAATGGAACTGGGAGTGAACTGTGTGTGAACTGTGTGTGAACTGGGATGTACTGTGAGGGAACTGGGATGTACTGGGACAGACTGGGAGGGATCTGGGATGTACTGGGAGGGATCTGGGATGTACTGGGCTGCACTGGTAGGGAACTGGGATGTACTGGGAGGAAACTGGAATGTCCCAGTTGACACCCACTTCCCTCCCAGTTTCCTCCCAGTATATCCCAGTTTCCTCCCAGTACATCCCAGTAAATCCCAGTTCGCTCCCAGTACATCCCAATACATCGCCGTACATTCCAGTTCCGTTCCTGTACATCCCAATACATCCCCGTTCCATGCCAGTACATCCCAGTTTCCTACCAGTTCATCCCCGTGCATTCCAATTCCCTCCCGGTTCACTACCACTTCTTTCCCAGTGCCTCCCAATACATCCCAGTTCCGTCCCATTACATCCCAGTACATCCCAGTTCCCTCCCAGTACGTCCCAGTTCCCTCCCAGTACGTCCCAGGTCCCTCCCAGTACTGGGAGGGAGCTGGGATGTTCTGGGAGGCACTACAATGTGCGGGGATGCCCTGGGATGTACTGTGGAGGAACTAGGATGTACAGGCTTGTACTGGGTTGTACCGGGTGGAACTGGCAGGGATTTGAAATGTCCTAGGATCTACTAGGATGTACTGGGATGTACTGGGAGGTAACTGTTGTGTACTGGGAGTGAACTGGGAGGGAACTGGGATGTACTGGGAGGGAACTGGGATGTACTGTGAGGACACTGGGATGTACTGGTATGTACTGGGAGGGAAGTGTTATGTACTGAGGGGAACTGGGACGTACTGGGACGTGCTGGGAGGGAACTATGAAGTATTGGGATGTACTTAGAGGGAACTGGGATGTACTGGGAGGGAACTGGGAGTGAACTGGGAGGGAACTGTGAAGTACTGGGATGTACTGGGAGGGAACTGGGATGTACTGGGAGGGAACTGGGATGTACTGGGATGTACTTAGAGGGAACTGGGATGTACTGGGAGGGAACTGGGATGTACTGGGTGGAAAGTGTTGGGAATTGGGATTTAGTGGGAGGGAACTGGGATGGACTGGGAGGGAACTGGGATGTAGTGGGACATACTGGGAGGGAACTGGGATGTACTGGGAGGCACTACAATGTGCGGGGATGCCCTGGGATGTACTGTGGAGGAACTAGGATGTACAGGCTTGTACCGGGTGGAACTGGCAGGGATTTGGGATGTACCAGGATCTACTGGGATGTACTGGGAGGTAACTGTTATGTACTGGGAAGGAACAGGGAGGGAACTGGGATGTACTGGTAGGGAACTGGGATGTACTGGGAGGGAACTGGGACGTACTGTGAGGACACTGGGATGTACTGGTATGTACTGGGAGGGAAGTGTTATGTACTGAGGGGAACTGGGACGTACTGGGATGTACTGGGAGGGAACTGTGAAGTACTGGGATGTACTGGGAGTGAACTGGGAGGGAACTGGTATGTAGTAGGATGTACTGGGTGGGAACTGGGATGTACCAGGATGTACTGGGATGTACTGGGAGGGAACTGGTATGTACTGGGAGCGAACTGGGATGTACTGGGACATACTGGCAGGGAACTGGGATGTACTGGGAGGGGATTGGGACGGACTGGGAGGGAACTGGGATGTACTGGGCTGCACTGGTAGGGAACTGGGATGTACTGGGAGGAAACTGGAATGTCCCAGTTGACACCCACTTCCTTCCCAATGCCTCCCAGTATATCCCAGTTTCCTCCCAGTATATCCCAGTTTCCTCCCAGTACATCCCAGTAAATCCCAGTTCGCTCCCAGTACATCCCAGTACATCGCAGTACATTCCAGTTCCGTTCCTGTACATCCCAATACATCCCCGTTCCATGCCAGTACATCCCAGTTTCCTACCAGTTCATCCCCGTACATCCCAATTCCCTCCCGGTTCACTACCACTTCTTTCCCAGTGCCTCCCAATACATCCCAGTTCCGTCCCATTACATCCCAGTACGTCCCAGTTCCCTCCCAGTACGTCCCAGGTCCCTCCCAGTACATCCCAGGTCCCTCCCAGTACTGGGAGGGAACTGGGATGTACTGGGAGGCACTACAATGTGCGGGGATGCCCTGGGATGTACTGTGGAGGAACTAGGATGTACAGGCTTGTACTGGGTTGTACCGGGTGGAACTAGCAGGGATTTGGGATGTACCAGGATCTACTGGGATGTACTGGGAGGTAACTGTTATGTACTGGGAGTGAACTGGGAGGGAACTGGGACGTACTGGTAGGGAACTGGGATGTACTGGGAGGGAACTGGGACGTACTGTGAGGACACTGGGATGTACTGTTATGTACTGGGAGGGAAGTGTTATGTACTGAGGGGAACTGGTGCGTACTGGGATGTACTGGGATGGAACTGTGAAGTACTGGGATGTACTGGGAGTGAACTGGGAGGGAACTGGTATGTAGTAGGATGTACTGGGTGGGAACTGGGATGTACCAGGATGTACTGGGAGGGAACTGGTATGTACTGGGAGGGAACTGGGATGTAGTGGGAGGGAACTGGGAGGGAACTGGGATGTACTGGGAGGGAACTGGTATGTACTGGGAGGGAACTGGGATGTACTGGGACATACTGGCAGGGAACTGGGATGTACTGGGAGGGAACTTGGATGTATTGGGAGGGAAGTGTTATGTACCAAGGGGGAACTGGGACGTACTGGGATGTAGTGGGAGTGAACTGTGAAGTACTGGGATGTACTGTGAGGGAACTGGGATGTACTGGGAGGGAACTTTAAAGTACTGGGATGTACTTAGAGGAAACTGGGAGGCAACTGGCATGTACTGGGATGTACTGGAATGGGTCTGGGAGTGAACTGTGTGTGAACTGGGAGGGAACTGGGATGTACTGTGAGGGAACTGGGATGTACTGGGAGGGACTGGGAGGGACTGGGAGGGATCTGGGATGTACTGGGCTGCACTGGTAGGGAACTGGGATGTACTGGGAGGAAACTGGAATGTCCCAGTTGACACCCACTTCCCTCCCAGTTTCCTCCCAGTATATCCCAGTTTCCTCCCAGTATATCCCAGTTTCCTCCCAGTACATCCCAATAAATCCCAGTTCGCTCCCAGTACATCCCAATACATCGCCGTACATTCCAGTTCCGTTCCTGTCCATCCCAATACATCCCCGTTCCATGCCAGTACATCCCAGTTTCCTACCAGTTCATCCCCGTACATCCCGATTCCCTCCCGGTTCACTACCACTTCTTTCCCAGTGCCTCCCAATACATCCCAGTTCCGTCCCATTACATCCCAGTACATCCCAGTTCCCTCCCAGTACATCCCAGTTCCCTCCCAGTACTGTGAGGGAACTGGGACGTACTGTGAGGACACTGGGATGTACTGTTATGTACTGGGAGGGAAGTGTTATGTACTGAGGGGAACTGGGACGTACTGGGATGTAGTGGGAGGGAACTGGGAGGGAACTGGCATGTAGTGGGAGGGAACTGGTATGTACTGGGAGGGAACTGGGATGTACTGGGACATACTGGCAGGGAACTGGGATGTACTGGGAGGGGATTGGGACGGACTGGGAGGGAACTGGGATGTACTGGGCTGCACTGGTAGGGAACTGGGATGTACTGGGAGGAAACTGGAATGTCCCAGTTGACACCCACTTCCCTCCCAATGCCTCCCAGTATATCCCAGTTTCCTCCCAGTATATCCCAGTTTCCTCCCAGTACATCCCAGTAAATCCCAGCTCGCTCCCAGTACATCGCAGTACATTCCAGTTCCGTGCCTGTACATCCCAATACATCCCCGTTCCATGCCAGTACATCCCAGTTTCCTACCAGTTCATCCCCGTACATCCCAATTCCCTCCCGGTTCACTACCACTTCTTTCCCAGTTCCGTCCCATTACATCCCAGTTCCGTCCCATTACATCCCAGTACATCCCAGTTCCCTCCCAGTACGTCCCAGTTCCCTCCCAGTACATCCCAGGTCCCTCCCAGTACTGGGAGGGACCTGGGATGTACTGGGAGGCACTACAATGTGCGGGGATGCCCTGGGATGTACTGTGGAGGAACTAGGATGTACAGGCTTGTACTGGGTTGTACCGGGTGGAACTGGCAGGGATTTGGGATGTACCAGGATCTACTGGGATGTACTGGGAGGTAACTGTTATGTACTGGGAAGGAACAGGGAGGGAACTGGGATGTACTGGGAGGGAACTGGGATGTACTGGGAGGGAACTGGGACTTACTGTGAGGACACTGGGATGTACTGGTATGTACTGGGAGGGAAGTGTTATGTACTGAGGGGAACTGGGACGTACTGGGATGTACTGGGAGGGAACTGTGAAGTACTGGGATGTACTGGGAGTGAACTGGGAGGGAACTGGTATGTAGTAGGATGTACTGGGTGGGAACTGGGACGTACTGTGAGGACACTGGGATGTACTGTTATGTACTGGGAGGGAAGTGTTATGTACTGAGGGGAACTGGGACGTACTGGGATGTACTGGGAGGGAACTGTGAAGTACTGGGATGTACTGGGAGTGAACTGGGAGGGAACTGGTATGTAGTAGGATGTACTGGGTGGGAACTGGGATGTACTGGGAGGGAACTGGTATGTACTGGGAGGGAACTGGGATGTACTGGGATGTAGTGGGAGGGAACTGGGAGGGAACTGGGATGTACTGGGAGGGAACTGGTATGTACTGGGAGGGAACTGGGATGTACTGGGACATACTGGCAGGGAACTGGGATGTACTGGGAGGGGATTGGGACGGACTGGGAGGGAACTGGGATGTACTGGGCTGCACTGGTAGGGAACTGGGATGTACTGGGAGGAAACTGGAATGTCCCAGTTGACACCCACTTCCCTCCCAATGCCTCCCAGTATATCCCAGTTTCCTCCCAGTATATCCCAGTTTCCTCCCAGTACATCCCAGTAAATCCCAGCTCGCTCCCAGTACATGCCAATACATCGCTGTACATTCCAGTTCTGTTCCTGTACATCCCAATACATCCCCGTTCCATGCCAGTACATCCCAGTTTCCTACCAGTTCATCCCCGTACATCCCAATTCCCTCCCGGTTCACTACCACTTCTTTCCCAGTGCCTCCCAATACATCCCAGTTCCGTCCCATTACATCCCAGTACATCCCAGTTCCCTCCCAGTACGTCCCAGTTCCATCCCAGTACATCCCAGGTCCCTCCCAGTGCTGGGAGGGAACTGGGATGTACTGGGAGGCACTACAATGTGCGGGGATGCCCTGGGATGTACCGTGGAGGAACTAGGATGTACAGGCTTGTACCGGGTTGTACCGGGTGGAACTGGCAGGGATTTGAAATGTCCTAGGATCTACTAGGATGTACTGGGATGTACTGGGAGGTAACTGTTGTGTACTGGGAGTGAACTGGGAGAGAACTGGGATGTACTGTGAGGGAACTGGGACGTACTGTGAGGACACTGGGATGTACTGGTATGTACTGGGAGGGAAGTGTTATGTACTGAGGGGAACTGGGACGTACTGGGACGTGCTGGGAGGGAACTATGAAGTATTGGGATGTACTTAGAGGGAACTGGGATGTACTGGGAGGGAACTGGGAGGGAACTGGGAGGGAACTGTGAAGTACTGGGATGTACTGGGAGGGAACTGGTATGTACTGGGAGGGAACTGGGATGGACTGGGTGGAAAGTGTTGGGAATTGGGATTTACTGGGAGGGAACTGGGATGGACTGGGAGGGAACTGGGATGTAGTGGGACATACTGGGAGGGAACTGGGATGTACTGGGGTGTACTGGGAGGGAACTGTTATGTACCGAGGGGGAACTGGGATGTACTGGGAGTGAACTGTGAAGTACTGGGATGTACTTAGAGGGAAGTGGGAGGGAACTTGGATGTAGTGGGAGGGAGCTGGGGTTTACTTGGAGGAAAGTGGCATGTACTGGGCTGTACTGGAATGGAACTGGGAGTGAACTGTGTGTGAACTGTGTGTGAACTGGGATGTACTGTGAGGGAACTGGGATGTACTGGGATGTACTGGGATGTACTGGGAGGGAACTGGGATGTACTGGGAGGGATCTGGGATGTACTGGGCTGCACTGGTAGGGAACTGGGATGTACTGGGAGGAAACTGGAATGTCCCAGTTGACACCCACTTCCCTCCCAGTGCCTCCCAGTATATCCCAGTTTCCTCCCAGTACATCCCAGTAAATCCCAGTTTGCTCCCAGTACATCCCAGTACATCGCAGTACATTCCAGTTCCGTGCCTGTACATCCCAATACATCCCCGTTCCATGCCAGTACATCCCAGTTCCCTACCAGTTCATCCCCGTACATCCCAATTCCCTCCCGGTTCACTACCACTTCTTTCCCAGTTCCGTCCCATTACATCCCAGTTCCGTCCCATTACATCCCAGCACATCCCAGTTCCCTCCCAGTACATCCCAGGTCCCTCCCAGTGCATCCCAGGTCCCTCCCAGTACTGGGAGGGAACTGGGATGTACTGGGAGGCACTACAATGTGCGGGGATGCCCTGGGATGTACTGTGGAGGAACTAGGATGTACAGGCTTGTACTGGGTTGTACCGGGTGGAACTGGCAGGGATTTGGGATGTACCAGGATCTACTGGGATGTACTGGGAGGTAACTGTTATGTACTGGGAAGGAACAGGGAGGTAACTGGGATGTACTGGTAGGGAACTGGGATGTACTGTGAGGGAACTGGGACGTACTGTGAGGACACTGGGATGTACTGGTATGTACTGGGAGGGAAGTGTTATGTACTGAGGGGAACTGGGACGTACTGGGATGTACTGGGAGGGAACTGTGAAGTACTGGGATGTACTGGGAGTGAACTGGGAGGGAACTGGTATGTAGTAGGATGTACTGGGTGGGAACTGGGATGTACCGGGAGGGAACTGGTATGTACTGGGAGGGAACTGGTATGTACTGGGAGGGAACTGGGATGTACTGGGATGTAGTGGGAGGGAACTAGTATGTACTGGGAGGGAACTGGGATGTACTGGGAGGGGATTGGGACGGACTGGGTGGGAACTGGGATGTACTGGGCTGCACTGGTAGGGAACTGGGATGTACTGGGAGGAAACTGGAATGTCCCAGTTGACACCCACTTCCCTCCCAATGCCTCCCAGTATATCCCAGTTTCCTCCCAGTACATCCCAGTAAATCCCAGCTCGCTGCCAGTACATCCCAATACATCGCAGTACATTCCAGTTCTGTTCCTGTCCATCCCAATACATCCCCGTTCCATGCCAGTACATCCCAGTTTCCTACCAGTTCATCCCCGTACATCCCAATTCCCTCCCGGTTCACTACCACTTCTTTCCCAGTGCCTCCCAGTACATCCCAGTTCCGTCCCATTACATCCCAGTACATCCCAGTTCCCTCCCAGTACGTCCCAGTTCCCTCCCAGTACATCCCAGGTCCCTCCCAGTACTGGGAGGGAACTGGGATGTACTGGGAGGCACTACAATGTGCGGGGATGCCCTGGGATGTACCGTGGAGGAACTAGGATGTACAGGCTTGTACTGGGTTGTACCGGGTGGAACTGGCAGGGATTTGAAATGTCCTAGGATCACTAGGATGTACTGGGAGGTAACTGTTGTGTACTGGGAGTGAACTGGGAGGGAACTGGGATGTACTGGGAGGGAACTGGGACGTACCGTGAGGACACTGGGATGTACTGGTATGTACTGGGAGGGAAGTGTTATGTACTGAGGGGAACTGGGACGTACTGGGATGTACTGGGAGGGAACTGTGAAGTACTGGGATGTACTGGGAGTGAACTGGGAGGGAACTGGTATGTAGTAGGATGTACTGGGTGGGAACTGGGATGTACCAGGATGTACTGGGATGTAGTGGGAGGGAACTGGTATGTACTGGGAGGGAACTGGGATGTACTGGGATGTAGTGGGAGGGAACTGGGAGGGAACTGGGATGTACTGGGAGGGAACTGGGATGTACTGGGACATACTGGCAGGGAACTGGGATGTACTGGGAGGGGATTGGGACGGACTGGGAGGGAACTGGGATGTACTGGGCTGCACTGGTAGGGAACTGGGATGTACTGGGAGGAAACTGGAATGTCCCAGTTGACACCCACTTCCCTCCCAATGCCTCCCAGTATATCCCAGTTTCCTCCCAGTATATCCCAGTTTCCTCCCAGTACATCCCAGTAAATCCCAGCTCGCTGCCAGTACATGCCAATACATCGCTGTACATTCCAGTTCTGTTCCTGTACATCCCAATACATCCCCGTTCCATGCCAGTACATCCCAGTTCCCTACCAGTTCATCCCCGTACATCCCAATTCCCTCCCGGTTCACTACCACTTCTTTCCCAGTTCCGTCCCATTACATCCCAGTTCCGTCCCATTACATCCCAGTACATCCCAGTTCCCTCCCAGTACATCCCAGTTCCCTCCCAGTACTGTGAGGGAACTGGGACGTACTGTGAGGACACTGGGATGTACTGGTATGTACTGGGAGGGAAGTGTTATGTACTGAGGGGAACTGGGACGTACTGGGATGTACTGGGAGGGAACTGTGAAGTACTGGGATGTACTGGGAGTGAACTGGGAGGGAACTGGTATGTAGTAGGATGTACTGGGTGGGAACTGGGATGTACCAGGATGTAGTGGGAGGGAACTGGTATGTACTGGGAGGGAACTGGGATGTACTGGGACATACTGGCAGGGAACTGGGATGTACTGGGAGGGGATTGGGACGGACTGGGAGGGAACTGGGATGTACTGGGAGGGATCTGGGATGTACTGGGCTGCACTGGTAGGGAACTGGGATGTACTGGGAGGAAACTGGAATGTCCCAGTTGACACCCACTTCCCTCCCAGTGCTTCCCAGTATATCCCAGTTTCCTCCCAGTACATCCCAGTAAATCCCAGTTTGCTCCCAGTACATCGCAGTACATTCCAGTTCCGTTCCTGTACATCCCAATACATCCCCGTTCCATGCCAGTACATCCCAGTTTCCTACCAGTTCATCCCCGTACATCCCAATTCCCTCCCGGTTCACTACCACTTCTTTCCCAGTTCCGTCCCATTACATCCCAGTTCCGTCCCATTACATCCCAGCACATCCCAGTTCCCTCCCAGTACATCCCAGTTCCCTCCCAGTACATCCCAGTTCCCTCCCAGTACTGGGAGGGAACTGGGATGTACTGGGAGGCACTACAATGTGCGGGGATGCCCTGGGATGTACTGTGGAGGAACTAGGATGTACAGGCTTGTACTGGGTTGTACCGGGTGGAACTGGCAGGGGTTTGGGATGTACCAGGATCTACTGGGATGTACTGGGAGGTAACTGTTATGTACTGGGAAGGAACAGGGAGGGAACTGGGATGTACTGGTAGGGAACTGGGATGTACTGGGAGGGAACTGGGACTTACTGTGAGGACACTGGGATGTACTGGTATGTACTGGGAGGTAACTGTTATGTACTGGGAAGGAACAGGGAGGTAACTGGGATGTACTGGTAGGGAACTGGGATGTACTGTGAGGGAACTGGGACGTACTGTGAGGACACTGGGATGTACTGGTATGTACTGGGAGGGAAGTGTTATGTACTGAGGGGAACTGGGACGTACTGGGATGTACTGGGAGGGAACTGTGAAGTACTGGGATGTACTGGGAGTGAACTGGGAGGGAACTGGTATGTAGTAGGATGTACTGGGTGGGAACTGGGATGTACCGGGAGGGAACTGGTATGTACTGGGAGGGAACTGGTATGTACTGGGAGGGAACTGGGATGTACTGGGATGTAGTGGGAGGGAACTAGTATGTACTGGGAGGGAACTGGGATGTACTGGGAGGGGATTGGGACGGACTGGGTGGGAACTGGGATGTACTGGGCTGCACTGGTAGGGAACTGGGATGTACTGGGAGGAAACTGGAATGTCCCAGTTGACACCCACTTCCCTCCCAATGCCTCCCAGTATATCCCAGTTTCCTCCCAGTACATCCCAGTAAATCCCAGCTCGCTGCCAGTACATCCCAATACATCGCAGTACATTCCAGTTCTGTTCCTGTCCATCCCAATACATCCCCGTTCCATGCCAGTACATCCCAGTTTCCTACCAGTTCATCCCCGTACATCCCAATTCCCTCCCGGTTCACTACCACTTCTTTCCCAGTGCCTCCCAGTACATCCCAGTTCCGTCCCATTACATCCCAGTACATCCCAGTTCCCTCCCAGTACGTCCCAGTTCCCTCCCAGTACATCCCAGGTCCCTCCCAGTACTGGGAGGGAACTGGGATGTACTGGGAGGCACTACAATGTGCGGGGATGCCCTGGGATGTACCGTGGAGGAACTAGGATGTACAGGCTTGTACTGGGTTGTACCGGGTGGAACTGGCAGGGATTTGAAATGTCCTAGGATCACTAGGATGTACTGGGAGGTAACTGTTGTGTACTGGGAGTGAACTGGGAGGGAACTGGGATGTACTGGGAGGGAACTGGGACGTACCGTGAGGACACTGGGATGTACTGGTATGTACTGGGAGGGAAGTGTTATGTACTGAGGGGAACTGGGACGTACTGGGATGTACTGGGAGGGAACTGTGAAGTACTGGGATGTACTGGGAGTGAACTGGGAGGGAACTGGTATGTAGTAGGATGTACTGGGTGGGAACTGGGATGTACCAGGATGTACTGGGATGTAGTGGGAGGGAACTGGTATGTACTGGGAGGGAACTGGGATGTACTGGGATGTAGTGGGAGGGAACTGGGAGGGAACTGGGATGTACTGGGAGGGAACTGGGATGTACTGGGACATACTGGCAGGGAACTGGGATGTACTGGGAGGGGATTGGGACGGACTGGGAGGGAACTGGGATGTACTGGGCTGCACTGGTAGGGAACTGGGATGTACTGGGAGGAAACTGGAATGTCCCAGTTGACACCCACTTCCCTCCCAATGCCTCCCAGTATATCCCAGTTTCCTCCCAGTATATCCCAGTTTCCTCCCAGTACATCCCAGTAAATCCCAGCTCGCTGCCAGTACATGCCAATACATCGCTGTACATTCCAGTTCTGTTCCTGTACATCCCAATACATCCCCGTTCCATGCCAGTACATCCCAGTTCCCTACCAGTTCATCCCCGTACATCCCAATTCCCTCCCGGTTCACTACCACTTCTTTCCCAGTTCCGTCCCATTACATCCCAGTTCCGTCCCATTACATCCCAGTACATCCCAGTTCCCTCCCAGTACATCCCAGTTCCCTCCCAGTACTGTGAGGGAACTGGGACGTACTGTGAGGACACTGGGATGTACTGGTATGTACTGGGAGGGAAGTGTTATGTACTGAGGGGAACTGGGACGTACTGGGATGTACTGGGAGGGAACTGTGAAGTACTGGGATGTACTGGGAGTGAACTGGGAGGGAACTGGTATGTAGTAGGATGTACTGGGTGGGAACTGGGATGTACCAGGATGTAGTGGGAGGGAACTGGTATGTACTGGGAGGGAACTGGGATGTACTGGGACATACTGGCAGGGAACTGGGATGTACTGGGAGGGGATTGGGACGGACTGGGAGGGAACTGGGATGTACTGGGAGGGATCTGGGATGTACTGGGCTGCACTGGTAGGGAACTGGGATGTACTGGGAGGAAACTGGAATGTCCCAGTTGACACCCACTTCCCTCCCAGTGCTTCCCAGTATATCCCAGTTTCCTCCCAGTACATCCCAGTAAATCCCAGTTTGCTCCCAGTACATCGCAGTACATTCCAGTTCCGTTCCTGTACATCCCAATACATCCCCGTTCCATGCCAGTACATCCCAGTTTCCTACCAGTTCATCCCCGTACATCCCAATTCCCTCCCGGTTCACTACCACTTCTTTCCCAGTTCCGTCCCATTACATCCCAGTTCCGTCCCATTACATCCCAGCACATCCCAGTTCCCTCCCAGTACATCCCAGTTCCCTCCCAGTACATCCCAGGTCCCTCCCAGTACTGGGAGGGAACTGGGATGTACTGGGAGGCACTACAATGTGCGGGGATGCCCTGGGATGTACTGTGGAGGAACTAGGATGTACAGCCTTGTACTGGGTTGTACCGGGTGGAACTGGCAGGGGTTTGGGATGTACCAGGATCTACTGGGATGTACTGGGAGGTAACTGTTATGTACTGGGAAGGAACAGGGAGGGAACTGGGATGTACTGGTAGGGAACTGGGATGTACTGGGAGGGAACTGGGACTTACTGTGAGGACACTGGGATGTACTGGTATGTACTGGGAGGGAAGTGTTATGTACTGAGGGGAACTGGGACGTACTGGGATGTACTGGGAGGGAACTGTGAAGTACTGGGATGTACTGGGAGTGAACTGGGAGGGAACTGGTATGTAGTAGGATGTACTGGGTGGGAACTGGGATGTACCGGGAGGGAACTGGTATGTACTGGGAGGGAACTGGTATGTACTGGGAGGGAACTGGGATGTACTGGGATGTAGTGGGAGGGAACTGGGAGGGAACTGGGATGTACTGGGAGGGAACTGGGATGTACTGGGACATACTGGCAGGGAACTGGGATGTACTGGGAGGGGATTGGGACGGACTGGGAGGGAACTGGGATGTACTGGGCTGCACTGGTAGGGAACTGGGATGTACTGGGAGGAAACTGGAATGTCCCAGTTGACACCCACTTCCCTCCCAGTGCCTCCCAGTATATCCCAGTTTCCTCCCAGTACATCCCAGTAAATCCCAGTTTGCTCCCAGTACATCCCAGTACATCGCAATACATTCCAGTTCCGCTCCTGTACATCCCAATACATCCCCGTTCCATGCCAGTACATCCCAGTTCCCTACCAGTTCATCCCCGTACATCCCAATTCCCTCCCGGTTCACTACCACTTCTTTCCCAGTTCCGTCCCATTACATCCCAGTTCCGTCCCATTACATCCCAGCACCTCCCAGTTCCCTCCCAGTACATCCCAGGTCCCTCCCAGTACATCCCAGGTCCCTCCCACTACTGGGAGGGAACTGGGATGTACTGGGAGGCACTACAATGTGCGGGGATGCCCTGGGATGTACTGTGGAGGAACTAGGATGTACAGGCTTGTACTGGGTTGTACCGGGTGGAACTGGCAGGGATTTGGGATGTACCAGGATCTACTGGGATGTACTGGGAGGTAACTGTTATGTACTGGGAAGGAACAGGGAGGGAACTGGGATGTACTGGTAGGGAACTGGGATGTACTGGGAGGGAACTGGGACTTACTGTGAGGACACTGGGATGTACTGGTATGTACTGGGAGGGAAGTGTTATGTACTGAGGGGAACTGGGACGTACTGGGATGTACTGGGAGGGAACTGTGAAGTACTGGGATGTACTGGGAGTGAACTGGAGGGAACTGGTATGTAGTAGGATGTACTGGGTGGGAACTGGGATGTACCGGGAGGGAACTGGGATGTACTGGGATGTAGTGGGAGGGAACTGGGAGGGAACTGGTATGTACTGGGAGGGAACTGGGATGTACTGGGACATACTGGCAGAGAACTGGGATGTACTGGGAGGGGATTGTGACGGACTGGGAGGGAACTGGGATGTACTGGGCTGCACTGGTAGGGAACTGGGATGTACTGGGAGGAAACTGGAATGTCCCAGTTGACACCCACTTCCCTCCCAGTGCCTCCCAGTATATCCCAGTTTCCTCCCAGTACATCCCAGTAAATCCCAGTTTGCTCCCAGTACATCCCAGTACATCGCAATACATTCCAGTTCCGTTCCTGTACATCCCAATACATCCCCGTTCCATGCCAGTACATCCCAGTTCCCTACCAGTTCATCCCCGTACATCCCAATTCCCTCCCGGTTCACTACCACTTCTTTCCCAGTTCCGTCCCATTACATCCCAGTTCCGTCCCATTACATCCCAGCACATCCCAGTTCCCTCCCAGTACATCCCAGGTCCCTCCCAGTACATCCCAGTTCCCTCCCAGTACTGGGAGGGACCTGGGATGTACTGGGAGGCACTACAATGTGCGGGGATGCCCTGGGATGTACTGTGGAGGAACTAGGATGTACAGGCTTGTACTGGGTTGTACCGGGTGGAACTGGCAGGGATTTGGGATGTACCAGGATCTACTGGGATGTACTGGGAGGTAACTGTTATGTACTGGGAAGGAACAGGGAGGGAACTGGGATGTACTGGTAGGGAACTGGGATGTACTGGGAGGGAACTGGGACTTACTGTGAGGACACTGGGATGTACTGGTATGTACTGGGAGGGAAGTGTTATGTACTGAGGGGAACTGGGACGTACTGGGATGTACTGGGAGGGAACTGTGAAGTACTGGGAGTGAACTGGGAGGGAACTGGTATGTAGTAGGATGTACTGGGTGGGAACTGGGATGTACCGGGAGGGAACTGGGATGTACTGGGAGGGAACTGGTATGTACTGGGAGGGAACTGGGATGTACTGGGATGTAGTGGGAGGGAACTGGGAGGGAACTGGGATGTACTGGGAGGGAACTGGTATGTACTGGGAGGGAACTGGGATGTACTGGGACATACTGGCAGGGAACTGGGATGTACTGGGAGGGGATTGGGACGGACTGGGAGGGAACTGGGATGTACTGGGCTGCACTGGTAGGGAACTGGGATGTACTGGGAGGAAACTGGAATGTCCCAGTTGACACCCACTTCCCTCCCAATGCCTCCCAGTATATCCCAGTTTCCTCCCAGTATATCCCAGTTTCCTCCCAGTACATCCCAGTAAATCCCAGTTCGCTCCCAGTACATCCCAGTACATCGCAGTACATTCCAGTTCCGTTCCTGTACATCCCAATACATCCCCGTTCCATGCCAGTACATCCCAGTTTCCTACCAGTTCATCCCCGTGCATCCCAATTCCCTCCCGGTTCACTACCACTTCTTTCCCAGTGCCTCCCAATACATCCCAGTTCCGTCCCATTACATCCCAGTACATCCCTGTTCCCTCCCAGTACGTCCCAGTTCCCTCCCAGTACTGGGAGGGAGCTGGGATGTACTGGGAGGCACTACAATGTGCGGGGATGTCCTGGGATGTACCGTGGAGGAACTAGGACGTACAGGCTTGTACTGGGTTGTACCGGGTGGAACTGGCAGGGATTTGGGATGTACCAGGATCTACTGGGATGTACTGGGATGTACTGGGAGGTAACTGTTGTGTACTGGGAGTGAACTGGGAGGGACCTGGGATGTACTGGAAGGCACTACAATGTGCGGGGATGCACAGGGATGTACTGTGGAGGAACTAGGATGTACAGGCTTGTACTCGGTTGTACCGGGTGGAACTGGCAGGGATTTGAAATGTCCTAGTATCTACTAGGATGTACTGGGATGTACTGGGAGGTAACTGTTGTGTACTGGGAGTGAACTGGGAGGGAACTGTGAAGTACTGGGATGTACTTAGAGGGAACTGGGATGTACTGGGAGGGAACTGGGATGTACTGGGTGGAAAGTGTTGGGAACTGGGATTTACTGGGAGGGAACTGGGATGTACTGTGAGGGAACTTGGATGTACTGGGATGTACTGGGACGGACTGGGAGGGAACTGGGATGTACTGGGAGGGATCTGGGATGTACTGGGCTGCACTGGTAGGGAACTGGGATGTACTGGGAGGAAACTGGAATGTCCCAGTTGACACCCACTTCCCTCCCAGTGCCTCCCAGTATATCCCAGTTTCCTCCCAGTACATCCCAGTAAATCCCAGTTTGCTCCCAGTACATCGCAGTACATCGCAGTACATTCCAGTTCCGTTCCTGTACATCCCAATACATCCCCATTCCATGCCAGTACATCCCAGTTTCCTACCAGTTCATCCCCGTACATCCCAATTCCCTCCCGGTTCACTACCACTTCTTTCCCAGTTCCGTCCCATTACATCCCAGTTCCGTCCCATTACATCCCAGCACATCCCAGTTCCCTCCCAGTACATCCCAGTTCCCTCCCAGTACATCCCAGGTCCCTCCCAGTACTGGGAGGGAACTGGGATGTACTGGGAGGCACTACAATGTGCGGGGATGCCCTGGGATGTACTGTGGAGGAACTAGGATGTACAGGCTTGTACTGGGTTGTACCGGGTGGAACTGGCAGGGATATGGGATGTACCAGGATGTACTGGGATGTACTGGGAGGTAACTGTTATGTACTGGGAAGGAACAGGGAGGTAACTGGGATGTACTGGTAGGGAACTGGGATGTACTGTGAGGGAACTGGGACGTACTGTGAGGACACTGGGATGTACTGGTATGTACTGGGAGGGAAGTGTTATGTACTGAGGGGAACTGGGACGTACTGGGATGTACTGGGAGGGAACTGTGAAGTACTGGGATGTACTGGGAGTGAACTGGGAGGGAACTGGTATGTAGTAGGATGTACTGGGTGGGAACTGGGATGTACCGGGAGGGAACTGGTATGTACTGGGAGGGAACTGGTATGTACTGGGAGGGAACTGGGATGTACTGGGATGTAGTGGGAGGGAACTGGGAGGGAACTGGGATGTACTGGGAGGGAACTAGTATGTACTGGGAGGGAACTGGGATGTACTGGGAGGGGATTGGGACGGACTGGGAGGGAACTGGGATGTACTGGGCTGCACTGGTAGGGAACTGGGATGTACTGGGAGGAAACTGGAATGTCCCAGTTGACACCCACTTCCCTCCCAATGCCTCCCAGTATATCCCAGTTTCCTCCCAGTATATCCCAGTTTCCTCCCAGTACATCCCAGTAAATCCCAGTTTGCTCCCAGTACATGCCAATACATCGCTGTACATTCCAGTTCCGTTCCTGTACATCCCAATACATCCCCGTTCCATGCCAGTACATCCCAGTTTCCTACCAGTTCATCCCCGTACATCCCAATTCCCTCCCTGTTCACTACCACTTCTTTCCCAGTGCCTCGCAATACATCCCAGTTCCGTCCCATTACATCCCAGTACATCCCTGTTCCCTCCCAGTACGTCCCAGTTCCCTCCCAGTACATCCCAGGTCCCTCCCAGTACTGGGAGGGACCTGGGATGTACTGGGAGGCACTACAATGTGCGGGGATGCCCTGGGATGTACTGTGGAGGAACTAGGATGTACAGGCTTGTACTGGGTTGTACCGGGTGGAACTAGCAGGGATTTGGGATGTACCAGGATCTACTGGGATGTACTGGGATGTACTGGGAGGTAACTGTTATGTACTGGGAGTGAACTGGGAGGGAACTGGGACGTACTGGTAGGGAACTGGGATGTACTGGGAGGGAACTGGGACGTACTGTGAGGACACTGGGATGTACTGTTATGTACTGGGAGGGAAGTGTTATGTACAGAGGGGAACCGGTGCGTACTGGGATGTACTGGGATGGAACTGTGAAGTACTGGGATGTACTGGGAGTGAACTGGGAGGGAAATGGTATGTGGTAGGATGTACTGGGTGGGAACTGGGATGTACTGGGAGGGAACTGGTATGTACTGGGAGGGAACTGGGATGTACTGGGACATACTGGCAGGGAACTGGGATGTACTGGGAGGGGATTGGGACGGACTGGGAGGGAACTGGGATGTACTGGGCTGCACTGGTAGGGAACTGGGGTGTACTGGGAGGAAACTGGAATGTCCCAGTTGACACCCACTTCCCTCCCAATGCCTCCCAGTATATCCCAGTTTCCTCCCAGTATATCCCAGTTTCCTCCCAGTACATCCCAGTAAATCCCAGCTCGCTCCCAGTACGTCCCACTACATCGCGGTACATTCCAGTTCCGTTCCTGTACATCCCAATACATCCCCGTTCCATGCCAGTACATCCCAGTTCCCTACCAGTACATCCCAGATCCCTCCCAGTCCGTCCCATTACATCCCAGTACATCCCAGTTCCCTCCCAGTACGTCCCAGTTCCCTCCCAGTACATCCCAGGTCCCTCCCAGTACTGGGAGGGAACTGGGATGTACTGGGAGGCACTACAATGTGCGGGGATGCCCTGGGATGTACCGTGGAGGAACTAGGGTGTACAGGCTTGTACCGGGTTGTACCGGGTGGAACTGGCAGGGATTTGAAATGTCCTAGGATCTACTAGGATGTACTGGGATGTACTGGGAGGTAAGTGTTGTGTACTGTGAGTGAACTGGGAGAGAACTGGGATGTACTGGGAGGGAACTGGGATGTACTGTAGGACACTGGGATGTACTGGTATGTACTGGGAGGGAAGTGTTATGTACTGAGGGGAACTGGGACGTACTGGGACGTGCTGGGAGGGAACTATGAAGTATTGGGATGTACTTAGAGGGAACTGGGATGTACTGGGAGGGAACTGGGAGGGAACTGGGAGGGAACTGTGAAGTACTGGGATGTACTGGGAGGGAACTGGTATGTACTGGGAGGGAACTGGGATGTACTGGGTGGAAAGTGTTGGGAATTGGGATTTACTGGGAGGGAACTGGGATGGACTGGGAGGGAACTGGGATGTAGTGGGACATACTGGGAGGGAACAGGGATGTACTGGGGTGTACTGGGAGGGAACTGTTATGTACCGAGGGGGAACTGGGATGTACTGGGAGTGAACTGTGAAGTACTGGGATGTACTTAGAGGGAAGTGGGAGGGAACTTGGATGTAGTGGGAGGGAGCTGGGGTTTACTTGGAGGAAAGTGGCATGTACTGGGCTGTACTGGAATGGAACTGGGAGTGAACTGTGTGTGAACTGTGAGGGAACTGGGATGTACTGTGAGGGAACTGGGATGTACTGGGATGTACTGGGACGGACGGGGAGGGAACTGGGATGTACTGGGAGGGATCTGGGATGTACTGGGCTGCACTGGTAGGGAACTGGGATGTACTGGGAGGAAACTGGAATGTCCCAATTGACACCCACTTCCCTCCCAGTGCCTCCCAGTATATCCCAGTTTCCTCCCAGTACATCCCAGTAAATCCCAGTTTGCTCCCAGTACATCCCAGTACATCGCAGTACATTCCAGTTCCGTTCCTGTACATCCCAATACATCCCCGTTCCATGCCAGTACATCCCAGTTGCCTACCAGTTCATCCCCGTACATCCCAATTCCCTCCCGTTTCACTACCACTTCTTTCCCAGTTCCGTCCCATTACATCCCAGTTCCGTCCCATTACATCCCAGCACATCCCAGTTCCCTCCCAGTACATCCCAGGTCCCTCCCAGTACATCCCAGGTCCCTCCCAGTACTGGGAGGGAACTGGGATGTACTGGGAGGCACTACAATGTGCGGGGATGCCCTGGGATGTACTGTGGAGGAACTAGGATGTACAGGCTTGTACTGGGTTGTACCAGGTGGAACTGCAGGGATTTGGGATGTACCAGGATCTACTGGGATGTACTGGGAGGTAACTGTTATGTACTGGGAAGGAACAGGGAGGGAACTGGGATATACTGGCAGGGAACTGGGATGTACTGGGAGGGAACTGGGACTTACTGTGAGGACACTGGGATGTACTGTTATGTACTGGGAGGGAAGTGTTATGTACTGAGGGGAACTGGGACGTACTGGGATGTACTGGGAGGGAACTGTGAAGTACTGGGATGTACTGGGAGTGAACTGGGAGGGAACTGGTATGTAGTAGGATGTACTGGGTGGGAACTGGGATGTACCGGGAGGGAACTGGGATGTACTGGGAGGGAACTGGTATGTACTGGGAGGGAACTGGGATGTACTGGGATGTAGTGGGAGGGAACTGGGAGGGAACTGGGATGTACTGGGAGGGAACTGGTATGTACTGGGAGGGAACTGGGATGTACTGGGACATACTGGCAGGGAACTGGGATGTACTGGGAGGGGATTGGGACGGACTGGGAGGGAACTGGGATGTACTGGGCTGCACTGGTAGGGAACTGGGATGTACTGGGAGGAAACTGGAATGTCCCAGTTGACACCCACTTCCCTCCCAATGCCTCCCAGTATATCCCAGTTTCCTCCCAGTATATCCCAGTTTCCTCCCAGTACATCCCAGTAAATCCCAGCTCGCTGCCAGTACATCCCAGTACATCGCTGTACATTCCAGTTCTGTTCCTCTCCATCCCAATACATCCCCGTTCCATGCCAGTACATCCCAGTTTCCTACCAGTTCATCCCCGTACATCCCAATTCCCTCCCGGTTCACTACCACTTCTTTCCCAGTGCCTCCCAATACATCCCAGTTCCGTCCCATTACATCCCAGTACATCCCAGTTCCCTCCCAGTACATCCCAGGTCCCTCCCAGTACTGGGAGGGAGCTGGGATGTACTGGGAGGCACTACAATGTGTGGGGATGTCCTGGGATGTACCGTGGAGGAACTAGGATGTACAGGCTTGTACTGGGTTGTACCGGGTGGAACTGGCAGGGATTTGGGATGTACCAGGATCTACTGGGATGTACTGGGAGGTAACTGTTATGTACTGGGAAGGAACAGGGAGGGAACTGGGATGTACTGGGAGGAAACTGGGATGTACTGTGAGGGAACTGGGACGTACTGTGAGGACACTGGGATGTACTGTTATGTACTGGGAGGGAAGTGTTATGTACTGAGGGGAACTGGGACGTACTGGGATGTACTGGGAGGGAACTGTGAAGTACTGGGATGTACTGGGAGTGAACTGGGAGGGAACTGGTATGTAGTAGGATGTACTGGGTGGGAACTGGGATGTACCGGGAGGGAACTGGGATGTACTGGGAGGGAACTGGTATGTACTGGGAGGGAACTGGGATGTACTGGGATGTAGTGGGAGGGAACTGGGAGGGAACTGGGATGTACTGGGAGGGAACTGGTATGTACTGGGAGGGAACTGGGATGTACTGGGACATACTGGCAGGGAACTGGGATGTACTGGGAGGGGATTGGGACGGACTGGGAGGGAACTGGGATGTACTGGGCTGCACTGGTAGGGAACTGGGATGTACTGGGAGGAAACTGGAATGTCCCAGTTGACACCCACTTCCCTCCCAATGCCTCCCAGTATATCCCAGTTTCCTCCCAGTATATCCCAGTTTCCTCCCAGTACATCCCAGTAAATCCCAGCTCGCTGCCAGTACATGCCAATACATTGCTGTACATTCCAGTTCTGTTCCTGTACATCCCAATACATCCCCGTTCCATGCCAGTACATCCCAGTTTCCTACCAGTTCATCCCCGTACATCCCAATTCCCTCCCGGTTCACTACCACTTCTTTCCCAGTGCCTCCCAATACATCCCAGTTCCGTCCCATTACATCCCAGTACATCCCTGTTCCCTCCCAGTACGTCCCAGTTCCCATCCCAGTACATCCCTGTTCCCTCCCAGTACGTCCCAGTTCCCTCCCAGTACATCCCAGGTCCCTCCCAGTACTGGGAGGGACCTGGGATGTACTGGGAGGCACTACAATGTGCGGGGATGCCCTGGGATGTACTGTGGAGGAACTAGGATGTACAGGCTTGTACTGGGTTGTACCGGGTGGAACTGGCAGGGATTTGGGATGTACCAGGATCTACTGGGATGTACTGGGAGGTAACTGTTATGTACTGGATAAAATACAGGGAGGGAACTGGGATGTACTGGTAGGGAACTGGGATGTACTGTGAGGGAACTGGGACGTACTGTGAGGACACTGGGATGTACTGGTATGTACTGGGAGGGAAGTGTTATGTACTGAGGGGAACTGGGACGTACTGGGATGTACTGGGAGGGAACTGTGAAGTACTGGGATGTACTGGGAGTGAACTGGGAGGGAACTGGTATGTAGTAGGATGTACTGGGTGGGAACTGGGATGTACCAGGATGTACTGGGATGTACTGGGAGGGAACTGGTATGTACTGGGAGGGAACTGGGATGTACTGGGACATACTGGCAGGGAACTGGGATGTACTGGGAGGGGATTGGGACGGACTGGGAGGGAACTGGGATGTACTGGGCTGCACTGGTAGGGAACTGGGATGTACTGGGAGGAAACTGGAATGTCCCAGTTGACACCCACTTCCCTCCCAATGCCTCCCAGTATATCCCAGTTTCCTCCCAGTATATCCCAGTTTCCTCCCAGTACATCCCAGTAAATCCCAGTTCGCTCCCAGTACATCCCAGTACATCGCAGTACATTCCAGTTCCGTTCCTGTACATCCCAATACATCCCCGTTCCATGCCAGTACATCCCAGTTTCCTACCAGTTCATCCCCGTACATCCCAATTCCCTCCCGGTTCACTACCACTTCTTTCCCAGTGCCTCCCAATACATCCCAGTTCCGTCCCATTACATCCCAGTACATCCCTGTTCCCTCCCAGTACGTCCCAGTTCCCTCCCAGTACATCCCAGGTCCCTCCCAGTACTGGGAGGGAACTGGGATGTACTGGGAGGCACTACAATGTGCGGGGATGCCCTGGGATGTACTGTGGAGGAACTAGGATGTACAGGCTTGTACTGGGTTGTACCGGGTGGAACTGGCAGGGATTTGGGATGTACCAGGATCTACTGGGATGTACTGGGATGTACTGGGAGGTAACTGTTATGTACTGGGAGTGAACTGGGAGGGAACTGGGATGTACTGGGAGGGAACTGGGATGTACTGTGAGGGAACTGGGACGTACTGTGAGGACACTGGGATGTACTGTTATGTACTGGGAGGGAAGTGTTATGTACTGAGGGGAACTGGTGCGTACTGGGATGTACTGGGATGGAACTGTGAAGTACTGGGATGTACTGGGAGTGAACTGGGAGGGAACTGGTATGTAGTAGGATGTTCTGGGTGGGAACTGGGATGTACCAGGATGTACTGGGATGTACTGGGAGGGAACTGGTATGTACTGGGAGGGAACTGGGATGTAGTGGGAGGGAACTGGGAGGGAACTGGGATGTACTGGGAGGGAACTGGGATGTACTGGGAGGGAACTGGGATGTACTGGGACATACTGGCAGGGAACTGGGATGTACTGGGAGGGGATTGGGATGTACTGGGAGGGAACTTGGATGTATTGGGAGGGAAGTGTTATGTACCAAGGGGGAACTGGGACGTACTGGGATGTAGTGGGAGTGAACTGTGAAGTACTGGGATGTACTGTGAGGGAACTGGGATGTACTGGGAGGGAACTTTAAAGTACTGGGATGTACTTAGAGGAAACTGGGAGGCAACTGGCATGTACTGGGATGTACTGGAATGGAACGGGGAGTGAACTGTGTGTGAACTGGGAGGGAACTGGGATGTACTGTGAGGGAACTGGGATGTACTGGGAGGGACTGGGAGGGATCTGGGATGTACTGGGCTGCACTGGTAGGGAACTGGGATGTACTGGGAGGAAACTGGAATGTCCCAGTTGACACCCACTTCCCTCCCAGGTTCCTCCCAGTATATCCCAGTTTCCTCCCAGTATATCCCAGTTTCCTCCCAGTACATCCCAGTAAATCCCAGTTCGCTCCCAGTACATCCCAATACATCGCCGTACATTCCAGTTCCGTTCCTGTCCATCCCAATACATCCCCGTTCCATGCCAGTACATCCCAGTTTCCTACCAGTTCATCCCCGTACATCCCAATTCCCTCCCGGTTCACTACCACTTCTTTCCCAGTGCCTCCCAATACATCCCAGTTCCGTCCCATTACATCCCTGTACATCCCAGTTCCCTCCCAGTACATCCCAGTTCCCTCCCAGTACTGTGAGGGAACTGGGACGTACTGTGAGGACACTGGGATGTACTGGTATGTACTGGGAGGGAAGTGTTATGTACTGAGGGGAACTGGGACGTACTGGGATGTACTGGGAGGGAACTGTGAAGTACTGGGATGTACTGGGAGTGAACTGGGAGGGAACTGGTATGTAGTAGGATGTACTGGGTGGGAACTGGGATGTACCAGGATGTACTGGGAGGGAACTGGTATGTACTGGGAGGGAACTGGGATGTACTGGGACATACTGGCAGGGAACTGGGATGTACTGGGAGGGGATTGGGACGGACTGGGAGGGAACTGGGATGTACTGGGAGGGATCTGGGATGTACTGGGATGCACTGGTAGGGAACTGGGATGTACTGGGAGGAAACTGGAATGTCCCAGTTGACACCCACTTCCCTCCCAGTGCCTCCCAGTATATCCCAGTTTCCTCCCAGTACATCCCAGTAAATCCCAGCTCGCTGCCAGTACATCCCAGTACATCGCAGTACATTCCAGTTCCGTTCCTGTACATCCCAATACATCCCCGTTCCATGCCAGTACATCCCAGTTCCCAACCAGTTCATCCCCGTACATTCCAGTTCCCTCCCGGTTCACTACCACTTCTTTCCCAGTTCCGTCCCATTACATCCCAGTTCCGTCCCATTACATCCCAGTACATCCCAGGTCCCTCCCAGTACTGGGAGGGACCTGGGATGTACTGGGAGGCACTACAATGTGCGGGGATGCCCTGGGATGTACCGTGGAGGAACTAGGATGTACAGGCTTGTACTGGGTTGTACCGGGTGGAACTGGCAGGGATTTGAAATGTACCAGGATCTACTGGGATGTACTGGGAGGTAACTGTTATGTACTGGGAGTGAACTGGGAGGGAACTGGGATGTACTGGGAGGGAACTGGGACGTACCGTGAGGACACTGGGATGTACTGGTATGTACTGGGAGGGTAGTGTTATGTACTGAGGGGAACTGGGACGTACTGGGATGTACTGGGAGGGAACTGTGAAGTACTGGGATGTACTGGGAGTGAACTGGGAGGGAACTGGTATGTAGTAGGAAGTACTAGGTGGGAACTGGGATGTACCAGGATGTACTGGGATGTACTGGGAGGGAACTGGTATGTACTGGGAGGGAACTGGGATGTACTGGGATGTAGTGGGAGGGAACTGGGAGGGAACTGGGATGTACTGGGAGGGAACTGGTATGTACTGGGAGGGAACTGGGATGTACTGGGACATACTGTGAGGGAACTGGGATGTACTGGGATGTACTGGGAGGGACTGGGAGGGATCTGGGATGTACTGGGCTGCACTGGTAGGGAACTGGGATGTACTGGGAGGAAACTGGAATGTCCCAGTTGACACCCACTTCCCTCCCAATGCCTCCCAGTATATCCCAGTTTCCTCCCAGTACATCCCAGTTTCCTCCCAGTACATCCCAGTAAATCCCAGTTCGCTCCCAGTACATCCCAATACATCGCCGTACATTCCAGTTCCGTTCCTGTCCATCCCAATACATCCCCGTTCCATGCCAGTACATCCCAGTTCCCTACCATTTCATCCCCGTACATCCCAATTCCCTCCCGGTTCACTACCACTTCTTTCCCAGTGCCTCCCAATACATCCCAGTTCCGTCCCATTACATCCCAGTACATCCCAGTTCCCTCCCAGTACATCCCAGGTCCCTCCCAGTACTGGGAGGGAACTGGGATGTACTGGGAGGCACTACAATGTGCGGGGATGTCCTGGGATGTACCGTGGAGGAACTAGGATGTACAGGCTTGTACTGGGTTGTACCGGGTGGAACTGGCAGGGATTTGGGATGTACCAGGATCTACTGGGATGTACTGGGAGGTAACTGTTATGTACTGGGAAGGAACAGGGAGGGAACTGGGATGTACTGGGAGGAAACTGGGATGTACTGTGAGGGAACTGGGACGTACTGTGAGGACACTGGGATGTACTGTTATGTACTGGGAGGGAAGTGTTATGTACTGAGGGGAACTGGGACGTACTGGGATGTACTGGGAGGGAACTGTGAAGTACTGGGATGTACTGGGAGTGAACTGGGAGGGAACTGGTATGTAGTAGGATGTACTGGGTGGGAACTGGGATGTACCGGGAGGGAACTGGGATGTACTGGGAGGGAACTGGTATGTACTGGGAGGGAACTGGGATGTACTGGGATGTAGTGGGAGGGAACTGGGAGGGAACTGGGATGTACTGGGAGGGAACTGGTATGTACTGGGAGGGAACTGGGATGTACTGGGACATACTGGCAGGGAACTGGGATGTACTGGGAGGGGATTGGGACGGACTGGGAGGGAACTGGGATGTACTGGGCTGCACTGGTAGGGAACTGGGATGTACTGGGAGGAAACTGGAATGTCCCAGTTGACACCCACTTCCCTCCCAATGCCTCCCAGTATATCCCAGTTTCCTCCCAGTATATCCCAGTTTCCTCCCAGTACATCCCAGTAAATCCCAGCTCGCTGCCAGTACATGCCAATACATTGCTGTACATTCCAGTTCTGTTCCTGTACATCCCAATACATCCCCGTTCCATGCCAGTACATCCCAGTTTCCTACCAGTTCATCCCCGTACATCCCAATTCCCTCCCGGTTCACTACCACTTCTTTCCCAGTGCCTCCCAATACATCCCAGTTCCGTCCCATTACATCCCAGTACATCCCTGTTCCCTCCCAGTACGTCCCAGTTCCCTCCCAGTACATCCCAGGTCCCTCCCAGTACTGGGAGGGAACTGGGATGTACTGGGAGGCACTACAATGTGCGGGGATGCCCTGGGATGTACTGTGGAGGAACTAGGATGTACAGGCTTGTACTGGGTTGTACCGGGTGGAACTGGCAGGGATTTGGGATGTACCAGGATCTACTGGGATGTACTGGGAGGTAACTGTTATGTACTGGATAAAATACAGGGAGGGAACTGGGATGTACTGGTAGGGAACTGGGATGTACTGTGAGGGAACTGGGACGTACTGTGAGGACACTGGGATGTACTGGTATGTACTGGGAGGGAAGTGTTATGTACTGAGGGGAACTGGGACGTACTGGGATGTACTGGGAGGGAACTGTGAAGTACTGGGATGTACTGGGAGTGAACTGGGAGGGAACTGGTATGTAGTAGGATGTACTGGGTGGGAACTGGGATGTACCAGGATGTACTGGGATGTAGTGGGAGGGAACTGGTATGTACTGGGAGGGAACTGGGATGTACTGGGACATACTGGCAGGGAACTGGGATGTACTGGGAGGGGATTGGGACGGACTGGGAGGGAACTGGGATGTACTGGGCTGCACTGGTAGGGAACTGGGATGTACTGGGAGGAAACTGGAATGTCCCAGTTGACACCCACTTCCCTCCCAATGCCTCCCAGTATATCCCAGTTTCCTCCCAGTATATCCCAGTTTCCTCCCAGTACATCCCAGTAAATCCCAGTTCGCTCCCAGTACATCCCAGTACATCGCAGTACATTCCAGTTCCGTTCCTGTACATCCCAATACATCCCCGTTCCATGCCAGTACATCCCAGTTTCCTACCAGTTCATCCCCGTACATCCCAATTCCCTCCCGGTTCACTACCACTTCTTTCCCAGTGCCTCCCAATACATCCCAGTTCCGTCCCATTACATCCCAGTACATCCCTGTTCCCTCCCAGTACGTCCCAGTTCCCTCCCAGTACATCCCAGGTCCCTCCCAGTACTGGGAGGGAACTGGGATGTACTGGGAGGCACTACAATGTGCGGGGATGCCCTGGGATGTACTGTGGAGGAACTAGGATGTACAGGCTTGTACTGGGTTGTACCGGGTGGAACTGGCAGGGATTTGGGATGTACCAGGATCTACTGGGATGTACTGGGATGTACTGGGAGGTAACTGTTATGTACTGGGAGTGAACTGGGAGGGAACTGGGATGTACTGGGAGGGAACTGGGATGTACTGTGAGGGAACTGGGACGTACTGTGAGGACACTGGGATGTACTGTTATGTACTGGGAGGGAAGTGTTATGTACTGAGGGGAACTGGTGCGTACTGGGATGTACTGGGATGGAACTGTGAAGTACTGGGATGTACTGGGAGTGAACTGGGAGGGAACTGGTATGTAGTAGGATGTACTGGGTGGGAACTGGGATGTACCAGGATGTACTGGGATGTACTGGGAGGGAACTGGTATGTACTGGGAGGGAACTGGGATGTAGTGGGAGGGAACTGGGAGGGAACTGGGATGTACTGGGAGGGAACTGGTATGTACTGGGAGGGAACTGGGATGTACTGGGACATACTGGCAGGGAACTGGGATGTACTGGGAGGGGATTGGGATGTACTGGGAGGGAACTTGGATGTATTGGGAGGGAAGTGTTATGTACCAAGGGGGAACTGGGACGTACTGGGATGTAGTGGGAGTGAACTGTGAAGTACTGGGATGTACTGTGAGGGAACTGGGATGTACTGGGAGGGAACTTTAAAGTACTGGGATGTACTTAGAGGAAACTGGGAGGCAACTGGCATGTACTGGGATGTACTGGAATGGAACTGGGAGTGAACTGTGTGTGAACTGGGAGGGAACTGGGATGTACTGTGAGGGAACTGGGATGTACTGGGAGGGACTGGGAGGGATCTGGGATGTACTGGGCTGCACTGGTAGGGAACTGGGATGTACTGGGAGGAAACTGGAATGTCCCAGTTGACACCCACTTCCCTCCCAGGTTCCTCCCAGTATATCCCAGTTTCCTCCCAGTATATCCCAGTTTCCTCCCAGTACATCCCAGTAAATCCCAGTTCGCTCCCAGTACATCCCAATACATCGCCGTACATTCCAGTTCCGTTCCTGTCCATCCCAATACATCCCCGTTCCATGCCAGTACATCCCAGTTTCCTACCAGTTCATCCCCGTACATCCCAATTCCCTCCCGGTTCACTACCACTTCTTTCCCAGTGCCTCCCAATACATCCCAGTTCCGTCCCATTACATCCCTGTACATCCCAGTTCCCTCCCAGTACATCCCAGTTCCCTCCCAGTACTGTGAGGGAACTGGGACGTACTGTGAGGACACTGGGATGTACTGGTATGTACTGGGAGGGAAGTGTTATGTACTGAGGGGAACTGGGACGTACTGGGATGTACTGGGAGGGAACTGTGAAGTACTGGGATGTACTGGGAGTGAACTGGGAGGGAACTGGTATGTAGTAGGATGTACTGGGTGGGAACTGGGATGTACCAGGATGTACTGGGAGGGAACTGGTATGTACTGGGAGGGAACTGGGATGTACTGGGACATACTGGCAGGGAACTGGGATGTACTGGGAGGGGATTGGGACGGACTGGGAGGGAACTGGGATGTACTGGGAGGGATCTGGGATGTACTGGGATGCACTGGTAGGGAACTGGGATGTACTGGGAGGAAACTGGAATGTCCCAGTTGACACCCACTTCCCTCCCAGTGCCTCCCAGTATATCCCAGTTTCCTCCCAGTACATCCCAGTAAATCCCAGTTTGCTCCCAGTACATCCCAGTACATCGCAGTACATTCCAGTTCCGTTCCTGTACATCCCAATACATCCCCGTTCCATGCCAGTACATCCCAGTTCCCTACCAGTTCATCCCCGTACATCCCAATTCCCTCCCGGTTCACTACCACTTCTTTCCCAGTTCCGTCCCATTACATCCCAGTTCCGTCCCATTACATCCCAGCACATCCCAGTTCCCTCCCAGTACATCCCAGGTCCCTCCCAGTACATCCCAGGTCCCTCCCAGTACTGGGAGGGAACTGGGATGTACTGGGAGGCACTACAATGTGCGGGGATGCCCTGGGATGTACTGTGGAGGAACTAGGATGTACAGGCTTGTACTGGGTTGTACCGGGTGGAACTGGCAGGGATTTGGGATGTACCAGGATCTACTGGGATGTACTGGGAGGTAACTGTTATGTACTGGGAAGGAACAGGGAGGGAACTGCGATGTACTGGTAGGGAACTGGGATGTACTGGGAGGGAACTGGGACTTACTGTGAGGACACTGGGATGTACTGTTACGTACTGGGAGGGAAGTGTTATGTACTGAGGGGAACTGGGACGTACTGGGATGTACTGGGAGGGAACTGTGAAGTACTGGGATGTACTGGGAGTGAACTGGGAGGGAACTGGTATGTAGTAGGATGTACTGGGTGGGAACTGGGATGTACCGGGAGGGAACTGGGATGTACTGGGAGGGAACTGGTATGTACTGGGAGGGAACTGGGATGTACTGGGATGTAGTGGGAGGGAACTGGGAGGGAACTGGTATGTACTGGGAGGGAACTGGGATGTACTGGGACATACTGGCAGGGAACTGGGATGTACTGGGAGGGGATTGTGACGGACTGGGAGGGAACTGGGATGTACTGGGCTGCACTGGTAGGGAACTGGGATGTACTGGGAGGAAACTGGAATGTCCCAGTTGACACCCACTTCCCTCCCAATGCCTCCCAGTATATCCCAGTTTCCTCCCAGTATATCCCAGTTTCCTCCCAGTACATCCCAGTAAATCCCAGCTCGCTCCCAGTACATCGCAGTACATTCCAGTTCCGTGCCTGTACATCCCAATACATCCCCGTTCCATGCCAGTACATCCCAGTTTCCTACCAGTTCATCCCCGTACATCCCAATTCCCTCCCGGTTCACTACCACTTCTTTCCCAGTTCCGTCCCATTACATCCCAGTTCCGTCCCATTACATCCCAGTACATCCCAGTTCCCTCCCAGTACGTCCCAGTTCCCTCCCAGTACATCCCAGGTCCCTCCCAGTACTGGGAGGGACCTGGGATGTACTGGGAGGCACTACAATGTGCGGGGATGCCCTGGGATGTACTGTGGAGGAACTAGGATGTACAGGCTTGTACTGGGTTGTACCGGGTGGAACTGGCAGGGATTTGGGATGTACCAGGATCTACTGGGATGTACTGGGAGGTAACTGTTATGTACTGGGAAGGAACAGGGAGGGAACTGGGATGTACTGGGAGGGAACTGGGATGTACTGGGAGGGAACTGGGACTTACTGTGAGGACACTGGGATGTACTGGTATGTACTGGGAGGGAAGTGTTATGTACTGAGGGGAACTGGGACGTACTGGGATGTACTGGGAGGGAACTGTGAAGTACTGGGATGTACTGGGAGTGAACTGGGAGGGAACTGGTATGTAGTAGGATGTACTGGGTGGGAACTGGGACGTACTGTGAGGACACTGGGATGTACTGTTATGTACTGGGAGGGAAGTGTTATGTACTGAGGGGAACTGGGACGTACTGGGATGTACTGGGAGGGAACTGTGAAGTACTGGGATGTACTGGGAGTGAACTGGGAGGGAACTGGTATGTAGTAGGATGTACTGGGTGGGAACTGGGATGTACTGGGAGGGAACTGGTATGTACTGGGAGGGAACTGGGATGTACTGGGATGTAGTGGGAGGGAACTGGGAGGGAACTGGGATGTACTGGGAGGGAACTGGTATGTACTGGGAGGGAACTGGGATGTACTGGGACATACTGGCAGGGAACTGGGATGTACTGGGAGGGGATTGGGACGGACTGGGAGGGAACTGGGATGTACTGGGCTGCACTGGTAGGGAACTGGGATGTACTGGGAGGAAACTGGAATGTCCCAGTTGACACCCACTTCCCTCCCAATGCCTCCCAGTATATCCCAGTTTCCTCCCAGTATATCCCAGTTTCCTCCCAGTACATCCCAGTAAATCCCAGCTCGCTCCCAGTACATGCCAATACATCGCTGTACATTCCAGTTCTGTTCCTGTACATCCCAATACATCCCCGTTCCATGCCAGTACATCCCAGTTTCCTACCAGTTCATCCCCGTACATCCCAATTCCCTCCCGGTTCACTACCACTTCTTTCCCAGTGCCTCCCAATACATCCCAGTTCCGTCCCATTACATCCCAGTACATCCCAGTTCCCTCCCAGTACGTCCCAGTTCCATCCCAGTACATCCCAGGTCCCTCCCAGTGCTGGGAGGGAACTGGGATGTACTGGGAGGCACTACAATGTGCGGGGATGCCCTGGGATGTACCGTGGAGGAACTAGGATGTACAGGCTTGTACCGGGTTGTACCGGGTGGAACTGGCAGGGATTTGAAATGTCCTAGGATCTACTAGGATGTACTGGGATGTACTGGGAGGTAACTGTTGTGTACTGGGAGTGAACTGGGAGAGAACTGGGATGTACTGTGAGGGAACTGGGACGTACTGTGAGGACACTGGGATGTACTGGTATGTACTGGGAGGGAAGTGTTATGTACTGAGGGGAACTGGGACGTACTGGGACGTGCTGGGAGGGAACTATGAAGTATTGGGATGTACTTAGAGGGAACTGGGATGTACTGGGAGGGAACTGGGAGGGAACTGGGAGGGAACTGTGAAGTACTGGGATGTACTGGGAGGGAACTGGTATGTACTGGGAGGGAACTGGGATGTACTGGGTGGAAAGTGTTGGGAATTGGGATTTACTGGGAGGGAACTGGGATGGACTGGGAGGGAACTGGGATGTAGTGGGACATACTGGGAGGGAACTGGGATGTACTGGGGTGTACTGGGAGGGAACTGTTATGTACCGAGGGGGAACTGGGATGTACTGGGAGTGAACTGTGAAGTACTGGGATGTACTTAGAGGGAAGTGGGAGGGAACTTGGATGTAGTGGGAGGGAGCTGGGGTTTACTTGGAGGAAAGTGGCATGTACTGGGCTGTACTGGAATGGAACTGGGAGTGAACTGTGTGTGAACTGTGTGTGAACTGGGATGTACTGTGAGGGAACTGGGATGTACTGGGATGTACTGGGACGGACGTGGAGGGAACTGGGATGTACTGGGAGGGATCTGGGATGTACTGGGCTGCACTGGTAGGGAACTGGGATGTACTGGGAGGAAACTGGAATGTCCCAGTTGACACCCACTTCCCTCCCAGTGCCTCCCAGTATATCCCAGTTTCCTCCCAGTACATCCCAGTAAATCCCAGTTTGCTCCCAGTACATCCCAGTACATCGCAGTACATTCCAGTTCCGTGCCTGTACATCCCAATACATCCCCGTTCCATGCCAGTACATCCCAGTTCCCTACCAGTTCATCCCCGTACATCCCAATTCCCTCCCGGTTCACTACCACTTCTTTCCCAGTTCCGTCCCATTACATCCCAGTTCCGTCCCATTACATCCCAGCACATCCCAGTTCCCTCCCAGTACATCCCAGGTCCCTCCCAGTGCATCCCAGGTCCCTCCCAGTACTGGGAGGGAACTGGGATGTACTGGGAGGCACTACAATGTGCGGGGATGCCCTGGGATGTACTGTGGAGGAACTAGGATGTACAGGCTTGTACTGGGTTGTACCGGGTGGAACTGGCAGGGATTTGGGATGTACCAGGATCTACTGGGATGTACTGGGAGGTAACTGTTATGTACTGGGAAGGAACAGGGAGGTAACTGGGATGTACTGGTAGGGAACTGGGATGTACTGTGAGGGAACTGGGACGTACTGTGAGGACACTGGGATGTACTGGTATGTACTGGGAGGGAAGTGTTATGTACTGAGGGGAACTGGGACGTACTGGGATGTACTGGGAGGGAACTGTGAAGTACTGGGATGTACTGGGAGTGAACTGGGAGGGAACTGGTATGTAGTAGGATGTACTGGGTGGGAACTGGGATGTACCGGGAGGGAACTGGTATGTACTGGGAGGGAACTGGTATGTACTGGGAGGGAACTGGGATGTACTGGGATGTAGTGGGAGGGAACTAGTATGTACTGGGAGGGAACTGGGATGTACTGGGAGGGGATTGGGACGGACTGGGTGGGAACTGGGATGTACTGGGCTGCACTGGTAGGGAACTGGGATGTACTGGGAGGAAACTGGAATGTCCCAGTTGACACCCACTTCCCTCCCAATGCCTCCCAGTATATCCCAGTTTCCTCCCAGTACATCCCAGTAAATCCCAGCTCGCTGCCAGTACATCCCAATACATCGCAGTACATTCCAGTTCTGTTCCTGTACATCCCAATACATCCCCGTTCCATGCCAGTACATCCCAGTTTCCTACCAGTTCATCCCCGTACATCCCAATTCCCTCCCGGTTCACTACCACTTCTTTCCCAGTGCCTCCCAGTACATCCCAGTTCCGTCCCATTACATCCCAGTACATCCCAGTTCCCTCCCAGTACGTCCCAGTTCCCTCCCAGTACATCCCAGGTCCCTCCCAGTACTGGGAGGGAACTGGGATGTACTGGGAGGCACTACAATGTGCGGGGATGCCCTGGGATGTACCGTGGAGGAACTAGGATGTACAGGCTTGTACTGGGTTGTACCGGGTGGAACTGGCAGGGATTTGAAATGTCCTAGGATCACTAGGATGTACTGGGAGGTAACTGTTGTGTACTGGGAGTGAACTGGGAGGGAACTGGGATGTACTGGGAGGGAACTGGGACGTACCGTGAGGACACTGGGATGTACTGGTATGTACTGGGAGGGAAGTGTTATGTACTGAGGGGAACTGGGACGTACTGGGATGTACTGGGAGGGAACTGTGAAGTACTGGGATGTACTGGGAGTGAACTGGGAGGGAACTGGTATGTAGTAGGATGTACTGGGTGGGAACTGGGATGTACCAGGATGTACTGGGATGTAGTGGGAGGGAACTGGTATGTACTGGGAGGGAACTGGGATGTACTGGGATGTAGTGGGAGGGAACTGGGAGGGAACTGGGATGTACTGGGAGGGAACTGGGATGTACTGGGACATACTGGCAGGGAACTGGGATGTACTGGGAGGGGATTGGGACGGACTGGGAGGGAACTGGGATGTACTGGGCTGCACTGGTAGGGAACTGGGATGTACTGGGAGGAAACTGGAATGTCCCAGTTGACACCCACTTCCCTCCCAATGCCTCCCAGTATATCCCAGTTTCCTCCCAGTATATCCCAGTTTCCTCCCAGTACATCCCAGTAAATCCCAGCTCGCTGCCAGTACATGCCAATACATCGCTGTACATTCCAGTTCTGTTCCTGTACATCCCAATACATCCCCGTTCCATGCCAGTACATCCCAGTTCCCTACCAGTTCATCCCCGTACATCCCAATTCCCTCCCGGTTCACTACCACTTCTTTCCCAGTTCCGTCCCATTACATCCCAGTTCCGTCCCATTACATCCCAGTACATCCCAGTTCCCTCCCAGTACATCCCAGTTCCCTCCCAGTACTGTGAGGGAACTGGGACGTACTGTGAGGACACTGGGATGTACTGGTATGTACTGGGAGGGAAGTGTTATGTACTGAGGGGAACTGGGACGTACTGGGATGTACTGGGAGGGAACTGTGAAGTACTGGGATGTACTGGGAGTGAACTGGGAGGGAACTGGTATGTAGTAGGATGTACTGGGTGGGAACTGGGATGTACCAGGATGTAGTGGGAGGGAACTGGTATGTACTGGGAGGGAACTGGGATGTACTGGGACATACTGGCAGGGAACTGGGATGTACTGGGAGGGGATTGGGACGGACTGGGAGGGAACTGGGATGTACTGGGAGGGATCTGGGATGTACTGGGCTGCACTGGTAGGGAACTGGGATGTACTGGGAGGAAACTGGAATGTCCCAGTTGACACCCACTTCCCTCCCAGTGCCTCCCAGTATATCCCAGTTTCCTCCCAGTACATCCCAGTAAATCCCAGTTTGCTCCCAGTACATCGCAGTACATTCCAGTTCCGTTCCTGTACATCCCAATACATCCCCGTTCCATGCCAGTACATCCCAGTTTCCTACCAGTTCATCCCCGTACATCCCAATTCCCTCCCGGTTCACTACCACTTCTTTCCCAGTTCCGTCCCATTACATCCCAGTTCCGTCCCATTACATCCCAGCACATCCCAGTTCCCTCCCAGTACATCCCAGTTCCCTCCCAGTACATCCCAGGTCCCTCCCAGTACTGGGAGGGAACTGGGATGTACTGGGAGGCACTACAATGTGCGGGGATGCCCTGGGATGTACTGTGGAGGAACTAGGATGTACAGGCTTGTACTGGGTTGTACCGGGTGGAACTGGCAGGGGTTTGGGATGTACCAGGATCTACTGGGATGTACTGGGAGGTAACTGTTATGTACTGGGAAGGAACAGGGAGGGAACTGGGATGTACTGGTAGGGAACTGGGATGTACTGGGAGGGAACTGGGACTTACTGTGAGGACACTGGGATGTACTGGTATGTACTGGGAGGGAAGTGTTATGTACTGAGGGGAACTGGGACGTACTGGGATGTACTGGGAGGGAACTGTGAAGTACTGGGATGTACTGGGAGTGAACTGGGAGGGAACTGGTATGTAGTAGGATGTACTGGGTGGGAACTGGGATGTACCGGGAGGGAACTGGTATGTACTGGGAGGGAACTGGTATGTACTGGGAGGGAACTGGGATGTACTGGGATGTAGTGGGAGGGAACTGGGAGGGAACTGGGATGTACTGGGAGGGAACTGGGATGTACTGGGACATACTGGCAGGGAACTGGGATGTACTGGGAGGGGATTGGGACGGACTGGGAGGGAACTGGGATGTACTGGGCTGCACTGGTAGGGAACTGGGATGTACTGGGAGGAAACTGGAATGTCCCAGTTGACACCCACTTCCCTCCCAGTGCCTCCCAGTATATCCCAGTTTCCTCCCAGTACATCCCAGTAAATCCCAGTTTGCTCCCAGTACATCCCAGTACATCGCAATACATTCCAGTTCCGCTCCTGTACATCCCAATACATCCCCGTTCCATGCCAGTACATCCCAGTTCCCTACCAGTTCATCCCCGTACATCCCAATTCCCTCCCGGTTCACTACCACTTCTTTCCCAGTTCCGTCCCATTACATCCCAGTTCCGTCCCATTACATCCCAGCACCTCCCAGTTCCCTCCCAGTACATCCCAGGTCCCTCCCAGTACATCCCAGGTCCCTCCCAGTACTGGGAGGGAACTGGGATGTACTGGGAGGCACTACAATGTGCGGGGATGCCCTGGGATGTACTGTGGAGGAACTAGGATGTACAGGCTTGTACTGGGTTGTACCGGGTGTAACTGGCAGGGATTTGGGATGTACCAGGATCTACTGGGATGTACTGGGAGGTAACTGTTATGTACTGGGAAGGAACAGGGAGGGAACTGGGATGTACTGGTAGGGAACTGGGATGTACTGGGAGGGAACTGGGACTTACTGTGAGGACACTGGGATGTACTGGTATGTACTGGGAGGGAAGTGTTATGTACTGAGGGGAACTGGGACGTACTGGGATGTACTGGGAGGGAACTGTGAAGTACTGGGATGTACTGGGAGTGAACTGGAGGGAACTGGTATGTAGTAGGATGTACTGGGTGGGAACTGGGATGTACCGGGAGGGAACTGGGATGTACTGGGATGTAGTGGGAGGGAACTGGGAGGGAACTGGTATGTACTGGGAGGGAACTGGGATGTACTGGGACATACTGGCAGAGAACTGGGATGTACTGGGAGGGGATTGTGACGGACTGGGAGGGAACTGGGATGTACTGGGCTGCACTGGTAGGGAACTGGGATGTACTGGGAGGAAACTGGAATGTCCCAGTTGACACCCACTTCCCTCCCAGTGCCTCCCAGTATATCCCAGTTTCCTCCCAGTACATCCCAGTAAATCCCAGTTTGCTCCCAGTACATCCCAGTACATCGCAATACATTCCAGTTCCGTTCCTGTACATCCCAATACATCCCCGTTCCATGCCAGTACATCCCAGTTCCCTACCAGTTCATCCCCGTACATCCCAATTCCCTCCCGGTTCACTACCACTTCTTTCCCAGTTCCGTCCCATTACATCCCAGTTCCGTCCCATTACATCCCAGCACATCCCAGTTCCCTCCCAGTACATCCCAGGTCCCTCCCAGTACATCCCAGTTCCCTCCCAGTACTGGGAGGGACCTGGGATGTACTGGGAGGCACTACAATGTGCGGGGATGCCCTGGGATGTACTGTGGAGGAACTAGGATGTACAGGCTTGTACTGGGTTGTACCGGGTGGAACTGGCAGGGATTTGGGATGTACCAGGATCTACTGGGATGTACTGGGAGGTAACTGTTATGTACTGGGAAGGAACAGGGAGGGAACTGGGATGTACTGGTAGGGAACTGGGATGTACTGGGAGGGAACTGGGACTTACTGTGAGGACACTGGGATGTACTGGTATGTACTGGGAGGGAAGTGTTATGTACTGAGGGGAACTGGGACGTACTGGGATGTACTGGGAGGGAACTGTGAAGTACTGGGAGTGAACTGGGAGGGAACTGGTATGTAGTAGGATGTACTGGGTGGGAACTGGGATGTACCGGGAGGGAACTGGGATGTACTGGGAGGGAACTGGTATGTACTGGGAGGGAACTGGGATGTACTGGGATGTAGTGGGAGGGAACTGGGAGGGAACTGGGATGTACTGGGAGGGAACTGGTATGTACTGGGAGGGAACTGGGATGTACTGGGACATACTGGCAGGGAACTGGGATGTACTGGGAGGGGATTGGGTCGGACTGGGAGGGAACTGGGATGTACTGGGCTGCACTGGTAGGGAACTGGGATGTACTGGGAGGAAACTGGAATGTCCCAGTTGACACCCACTTCCCTCCCAGTGCCTCCCAGTATATCCCAGTTTCCTCCCAGTATATCCCAGTTTCCTCCCAGTACATCCCAGTAAATCCCAGTTCGCTGCCAGTACATGCCAATACATCGCTGTACATTCCAGTTCTGTTCCTGTACATCCCAATACATCCCCATTCCATGCCAGTACATCCCAGTTTCCTACCAGTTCATCCCAGTACATCCCAATTCCCTCCCGGTTCACTACCACTTCTTTCCCAGTGCCTCCCAATACATCCCAGTTCCGTCCCATTACATCCCAGTACATCCCAGTTCCCTCCCAGTACGTCCCAGTTCCCTCCCAGTACATCCCAGGTCCCTCCCAGTACTCGGAGGGAACTGGGATGTACTGGGAGGCACTACAATGTGCGGGGATGCCCTGGGATGTACCGTGGAGGAACTAGGATGTACAGGCTTGTACTGGGTTGTACCGGGTGGAACTGGCAGGGATTTGAAATGTCCTAGGATCTACTAGGATGTACTGGGAGGTAACTGTTATGTACTGGGAGTGAACTGGGAGGGAACTGGGATGTACTGGGAGGGAACTGGGACGTACCGTGAGGACACTGGGATGTACTGGTATGTACTGGGAGGGAAGTGTTATGTACTGAGGGGAACTGGGACGTACTGGGATGTACTGGGAGGGAACTGTGAAGTACTGGGATGTACTGGGAGTGAACTGGGAGGGAACTGGTATGTAGTAGGATGTACTGGGTGGGAACTGGGATGTACCAGGATGTACTGGGATGTACTGGGAGGGAACTGGTATGTACTGGTAGGGAACTGGGATGTACTGGGATGTAGTGGGAGGGAACTGGGATGTACTGGGAGCGAACTGGTATGTACTGGGAGGGAACTGGGATGTACTGGGACATACTGGCAGGGAACTGGGATGTACTGGGAGTGGATTGGGACGGACTGGGAGGGAACTGGGATGTACTGGGCTGCACTGGTAGGGAACTGGGATGTACTGGGAGGAAACTGGAATGTCCCAGTTGACACCCACTTCCCTCCCAATGCCTCCCAGTATATCCCAGTTTCCTCCCAGTATATCCCAGTTTCCTCCCAGTACATCCCAGTAAATCCCAGTTCGCTCCCAGTACATCCCAGTACATCGCAGTACATTCCAGTTCCGTTCCTGTACATCCCAATACATCCCCGTTCCATGCCAGTACATCCCAGTTTCCTACCAGTTCATCCCCGTACATCCCAATTCCCTCCCGGTTCACTACCACTTCTTTCCCAGTGCCTCCCAATACATCCCAGTTCCGTCCCATTACATCCCAGTACATCCCAGTTCCCTCCCAGTACGTCCCAGTTCCCTCCCAGTACTGGGAGGGAGCTGGGATGTACTGGGAGGCACTACAATGTGCGGGGATGTCCTGGGATGTACCGTGGAGGAACTAGGACGTACAGGCTTGTACTGGGTTGTACCGGGTGGAACTGGCAGGGATTTGGGATGTACCAGGATCTACTGGGATGTACTGGGATGTACTGGGAGGTAACTGTTGTGTACTGGGAGTGAACTGGGAGGGACCTGGGATGTACTGGAAGGCACTACAATGTGCGGGGATGCACAGGGATGTACTGTGGAGGAACTAGGATGTACAGGCTTGTACTCGGTTGTACCGGGTGGAACTGGCAGGGATTTGAAATGTCCTAGTATCTACTAGGATGTACTGGGATGTACTGGGAGGTAACTGTTGTGTACTGGGAGTGAACTGGGAGGGAACTGTGAAGTACTGGGATGTACTTAGAGGGAACTGGGATGTACTGGGAGGGAACTGGGATGTACTGGGTGGAAAGTGTTGGGAACTGGGATTTACTGGGAGGGAACTGGGATGTACTGTGAGGGAACTTGGATGTACTGGGATGTACTGGGACGGACTGGGAGGGAACTGGGATGTACTGGGAGGGATCTGGGATGTACTGGGCTGCACTGGTAGGGAACTGGGATGTACTGGGAGGAAACTGGAATGTCCCAGTTGACACCCACTTCCCTCCCAGTGCCTCCCAGTATATCCCAGTTTCCTCCCAGTACATCCCAGTAAATCCCAGTTTGCTCCCAGTACATCGCAGTACATCGCAGTACATTCCAGTTCCGTTCCTGTACATCCCAATACATCCCCATTCCATGCCAGTACATCCCAGTTTCCTACCAGTTCATCCCCGTACATCCCAATTCCCTCCCGGTTCACTACCACTTCTTTCCCAGTTCCGTCCCATTACATCCCAGTTCCGTCCCATTACATCCCAGCACATCCCAGTTCCCTCCCAGTACATCCCAGTTCCCTCCCAGTACATCCCAGGTCCCTCCCAGTACTGGGAGGGAACTGGGATGTACTGGGAGGCACTACAATGTGCGGGGATGCCCTGGGATGTACTGTGGAGGAACTAGGATGTACAGGCTTGTACTGGGTTGTACCGGGTGGAACTGGCAGGGATATGGGATGTACCAGGATGTACTGGGATGTACTGGGAGGTAACTGTTATGTACTGGGAAGGAACAGGGAGGTAACTGGGATGTACTGGTAGGGAACTGGGATGTACTGTGAGGGAACTGGGACGTACTGTGAGGACACTGGGATGTACTGGTATGTACTGGGAGGGAAGTGTTATGTACTGAGGGGAACTGGGACGTACTGGGATGTACTGGGAGGGAACTGTGAAGTACTGGGATGTACTGGGAGTGAACTGGGAGGGAACTGGTATGTAGTAGGATGTACTGGGTGGGAACTGGGATGTACCGGGAGGGAACTGGTATGTACTGGGAGGGAACTGGTATGTACTGGGAGGGAACTGGGATGTACTGGGATGTAGTGGGAGGGAACTGGGAGGGAACTGGGATGTACTGGGAGGGAACTAGTATGTACTGGGAGGGAACTGGGATGTACTGGGAGGGGATTGGGACGGACTGGGAGGGAACTGGGATGTACTGGGCTGCACTGGTAGGGAACTGGGATGTACTGGGAGGAAACTGGAATGTCCCAGTTGACACCCACTTCCCTCCCAATGCCTCCCAGTATATCCCAGTTTCCTCCCAGTATATCCCAGTTTCCTCCCAGTACATCCCAGTAAATCCCAGTTTGCTCCCAGTACATGCCAATACATCGCTGTACATTCCAGTTCCGTTCCTGTACATCCCAATACATCCCCGTTCCATGCCAGTACATCCCAGTTTCCTACCAGTTCATCCCCGTACATCCCAATTCCCTCCCTGTTCACTACCACTTCTTTCCCAGTGCCTCGCAATACATCCCAGTTCCGTCCCATTACATCCCAGTACATCCCTGTTCCCTCCCAGTACGTCCCAGTTCCCTCCCAGTACATCCCAGGTCCCTCCCAGTACTGGGAGGGACCTGGGATGTACTGGGAGGCACTACAATGTGCGGGGATGCCCTGGGATGTACTGTGGAGGAACTAGGATGTACAGGCTTGTACTGGGTTGTACCGGGTGGAACTAGCAGGGATTTGGGATGTACCAGGATCTACTGGGATGTACTGGGATGTACTGGGAGGTAACTGTTATGTACTGGGAGTGAACTGGGAGGGAACTGGGACGTACTGGTAGGGAACTGGGATGTACTGGGAGGGAACTGGGACGTACTGTGAGGACACTGGGATGTACTGTTATGTACTGGGAGGGAAGTGTTATGTACAGAGGGGAACCGGTGCGTACTGGGATGTACTGGGATGGAACTGTGAAGTACTTGGATGTACTGGGAGTGAACTGGGAGGGAAATGGTATGTGGTAGGATGTACTGGGTGGGAACTGGGATGTACTGGGAGGGAACTGGTATGTACTGGGAGGGAACTGGGATGTACTGGGACATACTGGCAGGGAACTGGGATGTACTGGGAGGGGATTGGGACGGACTGGGAGGGAACTGGGATGTACTGGGCTGCACTGGTAGGGAACTGGGGTGTACTGGGAGGAAACTGGAATGTCCCAGTTGACACCCACTTCCCTCCCAATGCCTCCCAGTATATCCCAGTTTCCTCCCAGTATATCCCAGTTTCCTCCCAGTACATCCCAGTAAATCCCAGTTCGCTCCCAGTACGTCCCACTACATCGCGGTACATTCCAGTTCCGTTCCTGTACATCCCAATACATCCCCGTTCCATGCCAGTACATCCCAGTTCCCTACCAGTACATCCCAGATCCCTCCCAGTCCGTCCCATTACATCCCAGTACATCCCAGTTCCCTCCCAGTACGTCCCAGTTCCCTCCCAGTACATACCAGGTCCCTCCCAGTACTGGGAGGGAACTGGGATGTACTGGGAGGCACTACAATGTGCGGGGATGCCCTGGGATGTACCGTGGAGGAACTAGGGTGTACAGGCTTGTACCGGGTTGTACCGGGTGGAACTGGCAGGGATTTGAAATGTCCTAGGATCTACTAGGATGTACTGGGATGTACTGGGAGGTAAGTGTTGTGTACTGTGAGTGAACTGGGAGAGAACTGGGATGTACTGGGAGGGAACTGGGATGTACTGTAGGACACTGGGATGTACTGGTATGTACTGGGAGGGAAGTGTTATGTACTGAGGGGAACTGGGACGTACTGGGACGTGCTGGGAGGGAACTATGAAGTATTGGGATGTACTTAGAGGGAACTGGGATGTACTGGGAGGGAACTGGGAGGGAACTGGGAGGGAACTGTGAAGTACTGGGATGTACTGGGAGGGAACTGGTATGTACTGGGAGGGAACTGGGATGTACTGGGTGGAAAGTGTTGGGAATTGGGATTTACTGGGAGGGAACTGGGATGGACTGGGAGGGAACTGGGATGTAGTGGGACATACTGGGAGGGAACAGGGATGTACTGGGGTGTACTGGGAGGGAACTGTTATGTACCGAGGGGGAACTGGGATGTACTGGGAGTGAACTGTGAAGTACTGGGATGTACTTAGAGGGAAGTGGGAGGGAACTTGGATGTAGTGGGAGGGAGCTGGGGTTTACTTGGAGGAAAGTGGCATGTACTGGGCTGTACTGGAATGGAACTGGGAGTGAACTGTGTGTGAACTGTGAGGGAACTGGGATGTACTGTGAGGGAACTGGGATGTACTGGGATGTACTGGGACGGACGGGGAGGGAACTGGGATGTACTGGGAGGGATCTGGGATGTACTGGGCTGCACTGGTAGGGAACTGGGATGTACTGGGAGGAAACTGGAATGTCCCAATTGACACCCACTTCCCTCCCAGTGCCTCCCAGTATATCCCAGTTTCCTCCCAGTACATCCCAGTAAATCCCAGTTTGCTCCCAGTACATCCCAGTACATCGCAGTACATTCCAGTTCCGTTCCTGTACATCCCAATACATCCCCGTTCCATGCCAGTACATCCCAGTTGCCTACCAGTTCATCCCCGTACATCCCAATTCCCTCCCGGTTCACTACCACTTCTTTCCCAGTTCCGTCCCATTACATCCCAGTTCCGTCCCATTACATCCCAGCACATCCCAGTTCCCTCCCAGTACATCCCAGGTCCCTCCCAGTACATCCCAGGTCCCTCCCAGTACTGGGAGGGAACTGGGATGTACTGGGAGGCACTACAATGTGCGGGGATGCCCTGGGATGTACTGTGGAGGAACTAGGATGTACAGGCTTGTACTGGGTTGTACCAGGTGGAACTGCAGGGATTTGGGATGTACCAGGATCTACTGGGATGTACTGGGAGGTAACTGTTATGTACTGGGAAGGAACAGGGAGGGAACTGGGATATACTGGCAGGGAACTGGGATGTACTGGGAGGGAACTGGGACTTACTGTGAGGACACTGGGATGTACTGTTATGTACTGGGAGGGAAGTGTTATGTACTGAGGGGAACTGGGACGTACTGGGATGTACTGGGAGGGAACTGTGAAGTACTGGGATGTACTGGGAGTGAACTGGGAGGGAACTGGTATGTAGTAGGATGTACTGGGTGGGAACTGGGATGTACCGGGAGGGAACTGGGATGTACTGGGAGGGAACTGGTATGTACTGGGAGGGAACTGGGATGTACTGGGATGTAGTGGGAGGGAACTGGGAGGGAACTGGGATGTACTGGGAGGGAACTGGTATGTACTGGGAGGGAACTGGGATGTACTGGGACATACTGGCAGGGAACTGGGATGTACTGGGAGGGGATTGGGACGGACTGGGAGGGAACTGGGATGTACTGGGCTGCACTGGTAGGGAACTGGGATGTACTGGGAGGAAACTGGAATGTCCCAGTTGACACCCACTTCCCTCCCAATGCCTCCCAGTATATCCCAGTTTCCTCCCAGTATATCCCAGTTTCCTCCCAGTACATCCCAGTAAATCCCAGCTCGCTGCCAGTACATGCCAATACATCGCTGTACATTCCAGTTCTGTTCCTCTCCATCCCAATACATCCCCGTTCCATGCCAGTACATCCCAGTTTCCTACCAGTTCATCCCCGTACATCCCAATTCCCTCCCGGTTCACTACCACTTCTTTCCCAGTGCCTCCCAATACATCCCAGTTCCGTCCCATTACATCCCAGTACATCCCAGTTCCCTCCCAGTACATCCCAGGTCCCTCCCAGTACTGGGAGGGAACTGGGATGTACTGGGAGGCACTACAATGTGTGGGGATGTCCTGGGATGTACCGTGGAGGAACTAGGATGTACAGGCTTGTACTGGGTTGTACCGGGTGGAACTGGCAGGGATTTGGGATGTACCAGGATCTACTGGGATGTACTGGGAGGTAACTGTTATGTACTGGGAAGGAACAGGGAGGGAACTGGGATGTACTGGCAGGAAACTGGGATGTACTGTGAGGGAACTGGGACGTACTGTGAGGACACTGGGATGTACTGTTATGTACTGGGAGGGAAGTGTTATGTACTGAGGGGAACTGGGACGTACTGGGATGTACTGGGAGGGAACTGTGAAGTACTGGGATGTACTGGGAGTGAACTGGGAGGGAACTGGTATGTAGTAGGATGTACTGGGTGGGAACTGGGATGTACCGGGAGGGAACTGGGATGTACTGGGAGGGAACTGGTATGTACTGGGAGGGAACTGGGATGTACTGGGATGTAGTGGGAGGGAACTGGGAGGGAACTGGGATGTACTGGGAGGGAACTGGTATGTACTGGGAGGGAACTGGGATGTACTGGGACATACTGGCAGGGAACTGGGATGTACTGGGAGGGGATTGGGACGGACTGGGAGGGAACTGGGATGTACTGGGCTGCACTGGTAGGGAACTGGGATGTACTGGGAGGAAACTGGAATGTCCCAGTTGACACCCACTTCCCTCCCAATGCCTCCCAGTATATCCCAGTTTCCTCCCAGTATATCCCAGTTTCCTCCCAGTACATCCCAGTAAATCCCAGCTCGCTGCCAGTACATGCCAATACATTGCTGTACATTCCAGTTCTGTTCCTGTACATCCCAATACATCCCCGTTCCATGCCAGTACATCCCAGTTTCCTACCAGTTCATCCCCGTACATCCCAATTCCCTCCCGGTTCACTACCACTTCTTTCCCAGTGCCTCCCAATACATCCCAGTTCCGTCCCATTACATCCCAGTACATCCCTGTTCCCTCCCAGTACGTCCCAGTTCCCATCCCAGTACATCCCTGTTCCCTCCCAGTACGTCCCAGTTCCCTCCCAGTACATCCCAGGTCCCTCCCAGTACTGGGAGGGACCTGGGATGTACTGGGAGGCACTACAATGTGCGGGGATGCCCTGGGATGTACTGTGGAGGAACTAGGATGTACAGGCTTGTACTGGGTTGTACCGGGTGGAACTGGCAGGGATTTGGGATGTACCAGGATCTACTGGGATGTACTGGGAGGTAACTGTTATGTACTGGATAAAATACAGGGAGGGAACTGGGATGTACTGGTAGGGAACTGGGATGTACTGTGAGGGAACTGGGACGTACTGTGAGGACACTGGGATGTACTGGTATGTACTGGGAGGGAAGTGTTATGTACTGAGGGGAACTGGGACGTACTGGGATGTACTGGGAGGGAACTGTGAAGTACTGGGATGTACTGGGAGTGAACTGGGAGGGAACTGGTATGTAGTAGGATGTACTGGGTGGGAACTGGGATGTACCAGGATGTACTGGGATGTAGTGGGAGGGAACTGGTATGTACTGGGAGGGAACTGGGATGTACTGGGACATACTGGCAGGGAACTGCGATGTACTGGGAGGGGATTGGGACGGACTGGGAGGGAACTGGGATGTACTGGGCTGCACTGGTAGGGAACTGGGATGTACTGGGAGGAAACTGGAATGTCCCAGTTGACACCCACTTCCCTCCCAATGCCTCCCAGTATATCCCAGTTTCCTCCCAGTATATCCCAGTTTCCTCCCAGTACATCCCAGTAAATCCCAGTTCGCTCCCAGTACATCCCAGTACATCGCAGTACATTCCAGTTCCGTTCCTGTACATCCCAATACATCCCCGTTCCATGCCAGTACATCCCAGTTTCCTACCAGTTCATCCCCGTACATCCCAATTCCCTCCCGGTTCACTACCACTTCTTTCCCAGTGCCTCCCAATACATCCCAGTTCCGTCCCATTACATCCCAGTACATCCCAGTTCCCTCCCAGTACGTCCCAGTTCCCTCCCAGTACATCCCAGGTCCCTCCCAGTACTGGGAGGGAACTGGGATGTACTGGGAGGCACTACAATGTGCGGGGATGCCCTGGGATGTACTGTGGAGGAACTAGGATGTACAGGCTTGTACTGGGTTGTACCGGGTGGAACTGGCAGGGATTTGGGATGTACCAGGATCTACTGGGATGTACTGGGATGTACTGGGAGGTAACTGTTATGTACTGGGAGTGAACTGGGAGGGAACTGGGATGTACTGGGAGGGAACTGGGATGTACTGTGAGGGAACTGGGACGTACTGTGAGGACACTGGGATGTACTGTTATGTACTGGGAGGGAAGTGTTATGTACTGAGGGGAACTGGTGCGTACTGGGATGTACTGGGATGGAACTGTGAAGTACTGGGATGTACTGGGAGTGAACTGGGAGGGAACTGGTATGTAGTAGGATGTACTGGGTGGGAACTGGGATGTACCAGGATGTACTGGGATGTACTGGGAGGGAACTGGTATGTACTGGGAGGGAACTGGGATGTAGTGGGAGGGAACTGGGAGGGAACTGGGATGTACTGGGAGGGAACTGGGATGTACTGGGAGGGAACTGGGATGTACTGGGACATACTGGCAGGGAACTGGGATGTACTGGGAGGGGATTGGGATGTACTGGGAGGGAACTTGGATGTATTGGGAGGGAAGTGTTATGTACCAAGGGGGAACTGGGACGTACTGGGATGTAGTGGGAGTGAACTGTGAAGTACTGGGATGTACTGTGAGGGAACTGGGATGTACTGGGAGGGAACTTTAAAGTACTGGGATGTACTTAGAGGAAACTGGGAGGCAACTGGCATGTACTGGGATGTACTGGAATGGAACTGGGAGTGAACTGTGTGTGAACTGGGAGGGAACTGGGATGTACTGTGAGGGAACTGGGATGTACTGGGAGGGACTGGGAGGGATCTGGGATGTACTGGGCTGCACTGGTAGGGAACTGGGATGTACTGGGAGGAAACTGGAATGTCCCAGTTGACACCCACTTCCCTCCCAGGTTCCTCCCAGTATATCCCAGTTTCCTCCCAGTATATCCCAGTTTCCTCCCAGTACATCCCAGTAAATCCCAGTTCGCTCCCAGTACATCCCAATACATCGCCGTACATTCCAGTTCCGTTCCTGTCCATCCCAATACATCCCCGTTCCATGCCAGTACATCCCAGTTTCCTACCAGTTCATCCCCGTACATCCCAATTCCCTCCCGGTTCACTACCACTTCTTTCCCAGTGCCTCCCAATACATCCCAGTTCCGTCCCATTACATCCCTGTACATCCCAGTTCCCTCCCAGTACATCCCAGTTCCCTCCCAGTACTGTGAGGGAACTGGGACGTACTGTGAGGACACTGGGATGTACTGGTATGTACTGGGAGGGAAGTGTTATGTACTGAGGGGAACTGGGACGTACTGGGATGTACTGGGAGGGAACTGTGAAGTACTGGGATGTACTGGGAGTGAACTGGGAGGGAACTGGTATGTAGTAGGATGTACTGGGTGGGAACTGGGATGTACCAGGATGTACTGGGAGGGAACTGGTATGTACTGGGAGGGAACTGGGATGTACTGGGACATACTGGCAGGGAACTGGGATGTACTGGGAGGGGATTGGGACGGACTGGGAGGGAACTGGGATGTACTGGGAGGGATCTGGGATGTACTGGGATGCACTGGTAGGGAACTGGGATGTACTGGGAGGAAACTGGAATGTCCCAGTTGACACCCACTTCCCTCCCAGTGCCTCCCAGTATATCCCAGTTTCCTCCCAGTACATCCCAGTAAATCCCAGCTCGCTGCCAGTACATCCCAGTACATCGCAGTACATTCCAGTTCCGTTCCTGTACATCCCAATACATCCCCGTTCCATGCCAGTACATCCCAGTTCCCAACCAGTTCATCCCCGTACATTCCAGTTCCCTCCCGGTTCACTACCACTTCTTTCCCAGTTCCGTCCCATTACATCCCAGTTCCGTCCCATTACATCCCAGTACATCCCAGGTCCCTCCCAGTACTGGGAGGGACCTGGGATGTACTGGGAGGCACTACAATGTGCGGGGATGCCCTGGGATGTACCGTGGAGGAACTAGGATGTACAGGCTTGTACTGGGTTGTACCGGGTGGAACTGGCAGGGATTTGAAATGTACCAGGATCTACTGGGATGTACTGGGAGGTAACTGTTATGTACTGGGAGTGAACTGGGAGGGAACTGGGATGTACTGGGAGGGAACTGGGACGTACCGTGAGGACACTGGGATGTACTGGTATGTACTGGGAGGGTAGTGTTATGTACTGAGGGGAACTGGGACGTACTGGGATGTACTGGGAGGGAACTGTGAAGTACTGGGATGTACTGGGAGTGAACTGGGAGGGAACTGGTATGTAGTAGGAAGTACTAGGTGGGAACTGGGATGTACCAGGATGTACTGGGATGTACTGGGAGGGAACTGGTATGTACTGGGAGGGAACTGGGATGTACTGGGATGTAGTGGGAGGGAACTGGGAGGGAACTGGGATGTACTGGGAGGGAACTGGTATGTACTGGGAGGGAACTGGGATGTACTGGGACATACTGTGAGGGAACTGGGATGTACTGGGATGTACTGGGAGGGACTGGGAGGGATCTGGGATGTACTGGGCTGCACTGGTAGGGAACTGGGATGTACTGGGAGGAAACTGGAATGTCCCAGTTGACACCCACTTCCCTCCCAATGCCTCCCAGTATATCCCAGTTTCCTCCCAGTACATCCCAGTTTCCTCCCAGTACATCCCAGTAAATCCCAGTTCGCTCCCAGTACATCCCAATACATCGCCGTACATTCCAGTTCCGTTCCTGTCCATCCCAATACATCCCCGTTCCATGCCAGTACATCCCAGTTCCCTACCATTTCATCCCCGTACATCCCAATTCCCTCCCGGTTCACTACCACTTCTTTCCCAGTGCCTCCCAATACATCCCAGTTCCGTCCCATTACATCCCAGTACATCCCAGTTCCCTCCCAGTACATCCCAGGTCCCTCCCAGTACTGGGAGGGAACTGGGATGTACTGGGAGGCACTACAATGTGCGGGGATGTCCTGGGATGTACCGTGGAGGAACTAGGATGTACAGGCTTGTACTGGGTTGTACCGGGTGGAACTGGCAGGGATTTGGGATGTACCAGGATCTACTGGGATGTACTGGGAGGTAACTGTTATGTACTGGGAAGGAACAGGGAGGGAACTGGGATGTACTGGGAGGAAACTGGGATGTACTGTGAGGGAACTGGGACGTACTGTGAGGACACTGGGATGTACTGTTATGTACTGGGAGGGAAGTGTTATGTACTGAGGGGAACTGGGACGTACTGGGATGTACTGGGAGGGAACTGTGAAGTACTGGGATGTACTGGGAGTGAACTGGGAGGGAACTGGTATGTAGTAGGATGTACTGGGTGGGAACTGGGATGTACCGGGAGGGAACTGGGATGTACTGGGAGGGAACTGGTATGTACTGGGAGGGAACTGGGATGTACTGGGATGTAGTGGGAGGGAACTGGGAGGGAACTGGTATGTAGTGGGAGGGAACTGGGATGTACTGGGACATACTGGCAGGGAACTGGGATGTACTGGGAGGGGATTGGGACGGACTGGGAGGGAACTGGGATGTACTGGGCTGCACTGGTAGGGAACTGGGATGTACTGGGAGGAAACTGGAATGTCCCAGTTGACACCCACTTCCCTCCCAATGCCTCCCAGTATATCCCAGTTTCCTCCCAGTATATCCCAGTTTCCTCCCAGTACATCCCAGTAAATCCCAGCTCGCTGCCAGTACATGCCAATACATTGCTGTACATTCCAGTTCTGTTCCTGTACATCCCAATACATCCCCGTTCCATGCCAGTACATCCCAGTTTCCTACCAGTTCATCCCCGTACATCCCAATTCCCTCCCGGTTCACTACCACTTCTTTCCCAGTGCCTCCCAATACATCCCAGTTCCGTCCCATTACATCCCAGTACATCCCTGTTCCCTCCCAGTACGTCCCAGTTCCCTCCCAGTACATCCCAGGTCCCTCCCAGTACTGGGAGGGAACTGGGATGTACTGGGAGGCACTACAATGTGCGGGGATGCCCTGGGATGTACTGTGGAGGAACTAGGATGTACAGGCTTGTACTGGGTTGTACCGGGTGGAACTGGCAGGGATTTGGGATGTACCAGGATCTACTGGGATGTACTGGGAGGTAACTGTTATGTACTGGATAAAATACAGGGAGGGAACTGGGATGTACTGGTAGGGAACTGGGATGTACTGTGAGGGAACTGGGACGTACTGTGAGGACACTGGGATGTACTGGTATGTACTGGGAGGGAAGTGTTATGTACTGAGGGGAACTGGGACGTACTGGGATGTACTGGGAGGGAACTGTGAAGTACTGGGATGTACTGGGAGTGAACTGGGAGGGAACTGGTATGTAGTAGGATGTACTGGGTGGGAACTGGGATGTACCAGGATGTACTGGGATGTAGTGGGAGGGAACTGGTATGTACTGGGAGGGAACTGGGATGTACTGGGACATACTGGCAGGGAACTGGGATGTACTGGGAGGGGATTGGGACGGACTGGGAGGGAACTGGGATGTACTGGGCTGCACTGGTAGGGAACTGGGATGTACTGGGAGGAAACTGGAATGTCCCAGTTGACACCCACTTCCCTCCCAATGCCTCCCAGTATATCCCAGTTTCCTCCCAGTATATCCCAGTTTCCTCCCAGTACATCCCAGTAAATCCCAGTTCGCTCCCAGTACATCCCAGTACATCGCAGTACATTCCAGTTCCGTTCCTGTACATCCCAATACATCCCCGTTCCATGCCAGTACATCCCAGTTTCCTACCAGTTCATCCCCGTACATCCCAATTCCCTCCCGGTTCACTACCACTTCTTTCCCAGTGCCTCCCAATACATCCCAGTTCCGTCCCATTACATCCCAGTACATCCCTGTTCCCTCCCAGTACGTCCCAGTTCCCTCCCAGTACATCCCAGGTCCCTCCCAGTACTGGGAGGGAACTGGGATGTACTGGGAGGCACTACAATGTGCGGGGATGCCCTGGGATGTACTGTGGAGGAACTAGGATGTACAGGCTTGTACTGGGTTGTACCGGGTGGAACTGGCAGGGATTTGGGATGTACCAGGATCTACTGGGATGTACTGGGATGTACTGGGAGGTAACTGTTATGTACTGGGAGTGAACTGGGAGGGAACTGGGATGTACTGGGAGGGAACTGGGATGTACTGTGAGGGAACTGGGACGTACTGTGAGGACACTGGGATGTACTGTTATGTACTGGGAGGGAAGTGTTATGTACTGAGGGGAACTGGTGCGTACTGGGATGTACTGGGATGGAACTGTGAAGTACTGGGATGTACTGGGAGTGAACTGGGAGGGAACTGGTATGTAGTAGGATGTACTGGGTGGGAACTGGGATGTACCAGGATGTACTGGGATGTACTGGGAGGGAACTGGTATGTACTGGGAGGGAACTGGGATGTAGTGGGAGGGAACTGGGAGGGAACTGGGATGTACTGGGAGGGAACTGGTATGTACTGGGAGGGAACTGGGATGTACTGGGACATACTGGCAGGGAACTGGGATGTACTGGGAGGGGATTGGGATGTACTGGGAGGGAACTTGGATGTATTGGGAGGGAAGTGTTATGTACCAAGGGGGAACTGGGACGTACTGGGATGTAGTGGGAGTGAACTGTGAAGTACTGGGATGTACTGTGAGGGAACTGGGATGTACTGGGAGGGAACTTTAAAGTACTGGGATGTACTTAGAGGAAACTGGGAGGCAACTGGCATGTACTGGGATGTACTGGAATGGAACTGGGAGTGAACTGTGTGTGAACTGGGAGGGAACTGGGATGTACTGTGAGGGAACTGGGATGTACTGGGAGGGACTGGGAGGGATCTGGGATGTACTGGGCTGCACTGGTAGGGAACTGGGATGTACTGGGAGGAAACTGGAATGTCCCAGTTGACACCCACTTCCCTCCCAGGTTCCTCCCAGTATATCCCAGTTTCCTCCCAGTATATCCCAGTTTCCTCCCAGTACATCCCAGTAAATCCCAGTTCGCTCCCAGTACATCCCAATACATCGCCGTACATTCCAGTTCCGTTCCTGTCCATCCCAATACATCCCCGTTCCATGCCAGTACATCCCAGTTTCCTACCAGTTCATCCCCGTACATCCCAATTCCCTCCCGGTTCACTACCACTTCTTTCCCAGTGCCTCCCAATACATCCCAGTTCCGTCCCATTACATCCCTGTACATCCCAGTTCCCTCCCAGTACATCCCAGTTCCCTCCCAGTACTGTGAGGGAACTGGGACGTACTGTGAGGACACTGGGATGTACTGGTATGTACTGGGAGGGAAGTGTTATGTACTGAGGGGAACTGGGACGTACTGGGATGTACTGGGAGGGAACTGTGAAGTACTGGGATGTACTGGGAGTGAACTGGGAGGGAACTGGTATGTAGTAGGATGTACTGGGTGGGAACTGGGATGTACCAGGATGTACTGGGAGGGAACTGGTATGTACTGGGAGGGAACTGGGATGTACTGGGACATACTGGCAGGGAACTGGGATGTACTGGGAGGGGATTGGGACGGACTGGGAGGGAACTGGGATGTACTGGGAGGGATCTGGGATGTACTGGGATGCACTGGTAGGGAACTGGGATGTACTGGGAGGAAACTGGAATGTCCCAGTTGACACCCACTTCCCTCCCAGTGCCTCCCAGTATATCCCAGTTTCCTCCCAGTACATCCCAGTTCCCTCCCAGTACATCCCAGTTCCCTCCCAGTACATCCCAGTTCCCTCCCAGTACTGGGAGGGACCTGGGATGTACTGGGAGGCACTACAATGTGCGGGGATGCCCTGGGATGTACTGTGGAGGAACTAGGATGTACAGGCTTGTACTGGGTTGTACCGGGTGGAACTAGCAGGGATTTGGGATGTACCAGGATCTACTGGGATGTACTGGGATGTACTGGGAGGTAACTGTTATGTACTGGGAGTGAACTGGGAGGGAACTGGGACGTACTGGGAGGGAACTGGGACGTACTGTGAGGACACTGGGATGTACTGTTATGTACTGGGAGGGAAGTGTTATGTACAGAGGGGAACCGGTGCGTACTGGGATGTACTGGGATGGAACTGTGAAGTACTGGGATGTACTGGGAGTGAACTGGGAGGGAACTGGTATGTGGTAGGATGTACTGGGTGGGAACTGGGATGTACCAGGATGTACTGGGATGTACTGGGAGGGAACTGTTATGTACTGGGAGGGAACTGGTATGTACTGGGAGGGAACTGGGATGTACTGGGACATACTGGCAGGGAACTGGGATGTACTGGGAGGGGACTGGGATGTAGTGGGAGGGAACTGGGATGTACTGGGATGTAGTGGGAGGGAACTGGGATGTACTGGGAGGGAACTGGGATGTACTGGGAGGGGATTGGGACGGACTGGGAGGGAACTGGGATGTACTGGGCTGCACTGGTAGGGAACTGGGGTGTACTGGGAGGAAACTGGAATGTCCCAGTTGACACCCACTTCCCTCCCAATGCCTCCCAGTATATCCCAGTTTCCTCCCAGTATATCCCAGTTTCCTCCCAGTACATCCCAGTAAATCCCAGTTCGCTCCCAGTACATCCCAGTACATCGCAGTACATTCCAGTTCTGTTCCTGTACATCCCAATACATCCCCGTTCCATGCCAGTACATCCCAGTTCCCTACCAGTACATCCCAGATCCCTCCCAGTCCGTCCCATTACATCCCAGTACATCCCAGTTCCCTCCCAGTACGTCCCAGTTCCCTCCCAGTACATCCCAGGTCCCTCCCAGTACTGGGAGGGAACTGGGATGTACTGGGAGGCACTACAATGTGCGGGGATGCCCTGGGATGTACCGTGGAGGAACTAGGATGTACAGGCTTGTACCGGGTTGTACCGGGTGGAACTGGCAGGGATTTGAAATGTCCTAGGATCTACTAGGATGTACTGGGATGTACTGGGAGGTAACTGTTGTGTACTGGGAGTGAACTAGGAGAGAACTGGGATGTACTGGGAGGGAACTGGGATGTACTGTGAGGACACTGGGATGTACTGGTATGTACTGGGAGGGAAGTGTTATGTACTGAGGGGAACTGGGACGTACTGGGACGTGCTGGGAGGGAACTATGAAGTATTGGGATGTACTTAGGGGGAACTGGGATGTACTGGGAGGGAACTGGGAGGGAACTGGGAGGGAACTGTGAAGTACTGGGATGTACTGGGAGGGAACTGGTATGTACTGGGAGGGAACTGGGATGTACTGGGTGGAAAGTGTTGGGAATTGGGATTTACTGGGAGGGAACTGGGATGGACTGGGAGGGAACTGGGATGTAGTGGGACATACTGGGAGGGAACTGGGATGTACTGGGGTGTACTGGGAGGGAACTGTTATGTACCGAGGGGGAACTGGGATGTACTGGGAGTGAACTGTGAAGTACTGGGATGTACTGGGAGTGAACTGGGAGGGAACTGGTATGTAGTAGGATGTACTGGGTGGGAACTGGGATGTACCGGGAGGGAACTGGGATGTACTGGGAGGGAACTGGTATGTACTGGGAGGGAACTGGGATGTACTGGGATGTAGTGGGAGGGAACTGGGAGGGAACTGGGATGTACTGGGAGGGAACTGGTATGTACTGGGAGGGAACTGGGATGTACTGGGACATACTGGCAGGGAACTGGGATGTACTGGGAGGGGATTGGGACGGACTGGGAGGGAACTGGGATGTACTGGGCTGCACTGGTAGGGAACTGGGATGTACTGGGAGGAAACTGGAATGTCCCAGTTGACACCCACTTCCCTCCCAATGCCTCCCAGTATATCCCAGTTTCCTCCCAGTATATCCCAGTTTCCTCCCAGTACATCCCAGTAAATCCCAGCTCGCTGCCAGTACATGCCAATACATCGCTGTACATTCCAGTTCCGTTCCTCTCCATCCCAATACATCCCCGTTCCATGCCAGTACATCCCAGTTTCCTACCAGTTCATCCCCGTACATCCCAATTCCCTCCCGGTTCACTACCACTTCTTTCCCAGTGCCTCCCAATACATCCCAGTTCCGTCCCATTACATCCCAGTACATCCCAGTTCCCTCCCAGTACGTCCCAGGTCCCTCCCAGTACATCCCAGGTCCCTCCCAGTACATCCCAGGTCCCTCCCAGTACTGGGAGGGACCTGGGATGTACTGGGAGGCACTACAATGTGCGGGGATGCCCTGGGATGTACTGTGGAGGAACTAGGATGTACAGGCTTGTACTGGGTTGTACCGGGTGGAACTGGCAGGGATTTGGGATGTACCAGGATCTACTGGGATGTACTGGGAAGTAACTGTTATGTACTGGGAAGGAACAGGGAGGTAACTGGGATGTACTGGTAGGGAACTGGGATGTACTGGGAGGGAACTGGGATGTACTGGGAGGGAACTGGGACGTACCGTGAGGACACTGGGATGTACTGGTATGTACTGGGAGGGAAGTGTTATGTACTGAGGGGAACTGGGACGTACTGGGATGTACTGGGAGGGAACTGTGAAGTACTGGGATGTACTGGGAGTGAACTGGGAGGGAACTGGTATGTAGTAGGATGTACTGGGAGGGAACTGGTATGTACTGGGAGGGAACTGGGATGTACTGGGACATACTGGCAGGGAACTGGGATGTACTGGGAGGGGATTGGGACGGACTGGGAGGGAACTGGGATGTACTGGGAGGGATCTGGGATGTACTGGGCTGCACTGGTAGGGAACTGGGATGTACTGGGAGGAAACTGGAATGTCCCAGTTGACACCCACTTCCCTCCCAGTGCCTCCCAGTATATCCCAGTTTCCTCCCAGTACATCCCAGTAAATCCCAGTTTGCTCCCAGTACATCCCAGTACATCGCAGTACATTCCAGTTCCGTTCCTGTACATCCCAATACATCCCCGTTCCATGCCAGTACATCCCAGTTTCCTACCAGTTCATCCCCGTACATCCCAATTCCCTCCCGGTTCACTACCACTTCTTTCCCAGTTCCGTCCCATTACATCCCAGTTCCGTCCCATTACATCCCAGCACATCCCAGTTCCCTCCCAGTACATCCCAGGTCCCTCCCAGTACATCCCAGGTCCCTCCCAGTACTGGGAGGGAACTGGGATGTACTGGGAGGCACTACAATGTGCGGGGATGCCCTGGGATGTACTGTGGAGGAACTAGGATGTACAGGCTTGTACTGGGTTGTACCGGGTGGAACTGGCAGGGATTTGGGATGTACCAGGATCTACTGGGATGTACTGGGAGGTAACTGTTATGTACTGGGAAGGAACAGGGAGGGAACTGGGATGTACTGGGAGGGAACTGGGATGTACTGGGAGGGAACTGGGACTTACTGTGAGGACACTGGGATGTACTGTTACGTACTGGGAGGGAAGTGTTATGTACTGAGGGGAACTGGGACGTACTGGGATGTACTGGGAGGGAACTGTGAAGTACTGGGATGTACTGGGAGTGAACTGGGAGGGAACTGGTATGTAGTAGGATGTACTGGGTGGGAACTGGGATGTACCGGGAGGGAACTGGGATGTACTGGGAGGGAACTGGTATGTACTGGGAGGGAACTGGGATGTACTGGGATGTAGTGGGAGGGAACTGGGAGGGAACTGGTATGTACTGGGAGGGAACTGGGATGTACTGGGACATACTGGCAGGGAACTGGGATGTACTGGGAGGGGATTGTGACGGACTGGGAGGGAACTGGGATGTACTGGGCTGCACTGGTAGGGAACTGGGATGTACTGGGAGGAAACTGGAATGTCCCAGTTGACACCCACTTCCCTCCCAGTGCCTCCCAGTATATCCCAGTTTCCTCCCAGTACATCCCAGTAAATCCCAGTTTGCTCCCAGTACATCCCAGTACATCGCAATACATTCCAGTTCCGTTCCTGTACATCCCAATACATCCCCGTTCCATGCCAGTACATCCCAGTTCCCTACCAATTCATCCCCGTACATCCCAATTCTCTCCCGGTTCACTACCACTTCTTTCCCAGTTCCGTCCCATTACATCCCAGTTCCGTCCCATTACATGCCAGCACATCCCAGTTCCCTCCCAGTACATCCCAGTTCCCTCCCAGTACATCCCAGGTCCCTCCCAGTACTGGGAGGGAACTGGGATGTACTGGGAGGCACTACAATGTGCGGGGATGCCCTGGGATGTACTGTGGAGGAACTAGGATGTACAGGCTTGTACTGGGTTGTACCGGGTGGAACTGGCAGGGATTTGGGATGTACCAGGATCTACTGGGATGTACTGGGAGGTAACTGTTATGTACTGGGAAGGAACAGGGAGGGAACTGGGATGTACTGGTAGGGAACTGGGATGTACTGGGAGGGAACTGGGACTTACTGTGAGGACACTGGGATGTACTGGTATGTACTGGGAGGGAAGTGTTATGTACTGAGGGGAACTGGGACGTACTGGGATGTACTGGGAGGGAACTGTGAAGTACTGGGTTGTACTGGGAGTGAACTGGGAGGGAACTGGTATGTAGTAGGATGTACTGGGTGGGAACTGGGATGTACCGGGAGGGAACTGGGATGTACTGGGAGGGAACTGGGATGTACTGGGATGTAGTGGGAGGGAACTGGGAGGGAACTGGGATGTACTGTGAGGGAACTGGGATGTACTGGGAGGGAACTGGGATGTACTGGGAGGCACTACAATGTGCGGGGATGCCCTGGGATGTACCGTGGAGGAACTAGGATGTACAGGCTTGTACTGGGTTGTACCGGGTGGAACTGGCAGGGATTTGAAATGTCCTAGGATCTACTAGGATGTACTGGGAGGTAACTGTTATGTACTGGGAGTGAACTGGGAGGGAACTGGGATGTACTGGGAGGGAACTGGGACGTACCGTGAGGACACTGGGATGTACTGGTATGTACTGGGAGGGAAGTGTTATGTACTGAGGGGAACTGGGACGTACTGGGATGTACTGGGAGGGAACTGTGAAGTACTGGGATGTACTGGGAGTGAACTGGGAGGGAACTGGTATGTAGTAGGATGTACTGGGTGGGAACTGGGATGTACCAGGATGTACTGGGAGGGAACTGGTATGTACTGGGAGGGAACTGGGATGTACTGGGACATACTGGCAGGGAACTGGGATGTACTGGGAGGGGATTGGGACGGACTGGGAGGGAACTGGGATGTACTGGGAGGGATCTGGGATGTACTGGGATGCACTGGTAGGGAACTGGGATGTACTGGGAGGAAACTGGAATGTCCCAGTTGACACCCACTTCCCTCCCAGTGCCTCCCAGTATATCCCAGTTTCCTCCCAGTACATCCCAGTAAATCCCAGTTTGCTCCCAGTACATCCCAGTACATCGCAGTACATTCCAGTTCCGTTCCTGTACATCCCAATACATCCCCGTTCCATGCCAGTACATCCCAGTTTCCTACCAGTTCATCCCCGTACATCCCAATTCCCTCCCGGTTCACTACCACTTCTTTCCCAGTTCCGTCCCATTACATCCCAGTTCCGTCCCATTACATCCCAGCACATCCCAGTTCCCTCCCAGTACATCCCAGGTCCCTCCCAGTACATCCCAGGTCCCTCCCAGTACTGGGAGGGAACTGGGATGTACTGGGAGGCACTACAATGTGCGGGGATGCCCTGGGATGTACTGTGGAGGAACTAGGATGTACAGGCTTGTACTGGGTTGTACCGGGTGGAACTGGCAGGGATTTGGGATGTACCAGGATCTACTGGGATGTACTGGGAGGTAACTGTTATGTACTGGGAAGGAACAGGGAGGGAACTGGGATGTACTGGTAGGGAACTGGGATGTACTGGGAGGGAACTGGGACTTACTGTGAGGACACTGGGATGTACTGGTATGTACTGGGAGGGAAGTGTTATGTACTGAGGGGAACTGGGACGTACTGGGATGTACTGGGATGGAACTGTGAAGTACTGGGATGTACTGGGAGTGAACTGGGAGGGAACTGGTATGTAGTAGGATGTACTGGGTGGGAACTGGGATGTACCGGGAGGGAACTGGGATGTACTGGGAGGGAACTGGTATGTACTGGGAGGGAACTGGGATGTACTGGGATGTAGTGGGAGGGAACTGGGAGGGAACTGGGATGTACTGGGACATACTGGCAGGGAACTGGGATGTACTGGGAGGGGATTGGGACGGACTGGGAGGGAACTGGGATGTACTGGGCTGCACTGGTAGGGAACTGGGATGTACTGGGAGGAAACTGGAATGTCCCAGTTGACACCCACTTCCCTCCCAGTGCCTCCCAGTATATCCCAGTTTCCTCCCAGTACATCCCAGTAAATCCCAGTTTGCTCCCAGTACATCCCAGTACATCGCAATACATTCCAGTTCCGTTCCTGTACATCCCAATACATCCCCGTTCCATGCCAGTACATCCCAGTTCCCTACCAGTTCATCCCCGTACATCCCAATTCTCTCCCGGTTCACTACCACTTCTTTCCCAGTTCCGTCCCATTACATCCCAGTTCCGTCCCATTACATCCCAGCACATCCCAGTTCCCTCCCAGTACATCCCAGTTCCCTCCCAGTACATCCCAGGTCCCTCCCAGTACTGGGAGGGAACTGGGATGTACTGGGAGGCACTACAATGTGCGGGGATGCCCTGGGATGTACTGTGGAGGAACTAGGATGTACAGGCTTGTACTGGGTTGTACCGGGTGGAACTGGCAGGGATTTGGGATGTACCAGGATCTACTGGGATGTACTGGGAGGTAACTGTTATGTACTGGGAAGGAACAGGGAGGGAACTGGGATGTACTGGTAGGGAACTGGGATGTACTGGGAGGGAACTGGGACTTACTGTGAGGACACTGGGATGTACTGGTATGTACTGGGAGGGAAGTGTTATGTACTGAGGGGAACTGGGACGTACTGGGATGTACTGGGAGGGAACTGTGAAGTACTGGGATGTACTGGGAGTGAACTGGGAGGGAACTGGTATGTAGTAGGATGTACTGGGTGGGAACTGGGATGTACCGGGAGGGAACTGGGATGTACTGGGAGGGAACTGGGATGTACTGGGATGTAGTGGGAGGGAACTGGGAGGGAACTGGGATGTACTGTGAGGGAACTGGGATGTACTGGGAGGGAACTGGGATGTACTGGGAGGCACTACAATGTGCGGGGATGCCCTGGGATGTACCGTGGAGGAACTAGGATGTACAGGCTTGTACTGGGTTGTACCGGGTGGAACTGGCAGGGATTTGAAATGTCCTAGGATCTACTAGGATGTACTGGGAGGTAACTGTTATGTACTGGGAGTGAACTGGGAGGGAACTGGGATGTACTGGGAGGGAACTGGGACGTACCGTGAGGACACTGGGATGTACTGGTATGTACTGGGAGGGAAGTGTTATGTACTGAGGGGAACTGGGACGTACTGGGATGTACTGGGAGGGAACTGTGAAGTACTGGGATGTACTGGGAGTGAACTGGGAGGGAACTGGTATGTAGTAGGATGTACTGGGTGGGAACTGGGATGTACCAGGATGTACTGGGATGTACTGGGAGGGAACTGGTATGTACTGGGAGGGAACTGGGATGTACTGGGATGTAGTGGGAGGGAACTGGGAGGGAACTGGGATGTACTGGGAGGGAACTGGTATGTACTGGGAGGGAATTGGGATGTACTGGGACATACTGGCAGGGAACTGGGATGTACTGGGAGTGGATTGGGACGGACTGGAAGGGAGCTGGGATGTACTGGGAGGCACTACAATGTGCGGGGATGCCCTGGGATGTACTGTGGAGGAACTAGGATGTACAGGCTTGTACTGGGTTGTACCGGGTGGAACTGGCAGGGATTTGGGATGTACCAGGATCTACTGGGATGTACTGGGAGGTAACTGCTATGTACTGGGAAGGAACAGGGAGGGAACTGGGATGTACTGGGAGGGAACTGGGATGTACTGTGAGGGAACTGGGACGTACTGTGAGGACACTGGGATGTACTGGTATGTACTGGGAGGGAAGTGTTATGTACTGAGGGGAACTGGGACGTACTGGGATGTACTGGGAGGGAACTGTGAAGTACTGGGATGTACTGGGAGTGAACTGGGAGGGAACTGGTATGTAGTAGGATGTACTGGGTGGGAACTGGGATGTACCAGGATGTACTGGGAGGGAACTGGTATGTACTGGGAGGGAACTGGTATGTAGTGGGAGGGAACTGGGATGTACCGGGAGGGAACTGGTATGTACTGGGAGGGAACTGGTATGTAGTGGGAGGGAACTGGGATGTACTGGGATGTAGTGGGAGGGAACTGGGAGGAAACTGGGATGTACTGGGAGGGAACTGGTATGTACTGGGAGGGAACTGGGATGTACTGGGACATACTGGCAGGGAACTGGGATGTACTGGGAGGGGATTGGGACGGACTGGGAGGGAACTGGGATGTACTGGGCTGCACTGGTAGGGAACTGGGATGTACTGGGAGGAAACTGGAATGTCCCAGTTGACACCCACTTCCCTCCCAATGCCTCCCAGTATATCCCAGTTTCCTCCCAGTATATCCCAGTTTCCTCCCAGTACATCCCAGTAAATCCCAGCTCGCTGCCAGTACATGCCAATACATCGCTGTACATTCCAGTTCTGTTCCTGTACATCCCAATACATCCCCGTTCCATGCCAGTACATCCCAGTTCCCTACCAGTTCATCCCCGTACATCCCAATTCCCTCCCGGTTCACTACCACTTCTTTCCCAGTTCCGTCCCATTACATCCCAGTACATCCCAGTTCCCTCCCAGTACATCCCAGTTCCCTCCCAGTACATCCCAGTTCCCTCCCAGTACTGGGAGGGACCTGGGATGTACTGGGAGGCACTACAATGTGCGGGGATGCCCTGGGATGTACTGTGGAGGAACTAGGATGTACAGGCTTGTACTGGGTTGTACCGGGTGGAACTAGCAGGGATTTGGGATGTACCAGGATCTACTGGGATGTACTGGGATGTACTGGGAGGTAACTGTTATGTACTGGGAGTGAACTGGGAGGGAACTGGGACGTACTGGTAGGGAACTGGTATGTACTGGGAGGGAACTGGGACGTACTGTGAGGACACTGGGATGTACTGTTATGTACTGGGAGGGAAGTGTTATGTACAGAGGGGAACCGGTGCGTACTGGGATGTACTGGGATGGAACTGTGAAGTACTGGGATGTACTGGGAGTGAACTGGGAGGGAACTGGTATGTGGTAGGATGTACTGGGTGGGAACTGGGATGTACCAGGATGTACTGGGATGTACTGGGAGGGAACTGTTATGTAATGGGAGGGAACTGGTATGTACTGGGAGGGAACTGGGATGTACTGGGACATACTGGCAGGGAACTGGGATGTACTGGGAGGGGACTGGGATGTAGTGGGAGGGAACTGGGATGTACTGGGATGTAGTGGGAGGGAACTGGGATGTACTGGGAGGGAACTGGGATGTACTGGGAGGGGATTGGGACGGACTGGGAGGGAACTGGGATGTACTGGGCTGCACTGGTAGGGAACTGGGGTGTACTGGGAGGAAACTGGAATGTCCCAGTTGACACCCACTTCCCTCCCAATGCCTCCCAGTATATCCCAGTTTCCTCCCAGTATATCCCAGTTTCCTCCCAGTACATCCCAGTAAATCCCAGTTCGCTCCCAGTACATCCCAGTACATCGCAGTACATTCCAGTTCTGTTCCTGTACATCCCAATACATCCCCGTTCCATGCCAGTACATCCCAGTTCCCTACCAGTACATCCCAGATCCCTCCCAGTCCGTCCCATTACATCCCAGTACATCCCAGTTCCCTCCCAGTACGTCCCAGTTCCCTCCCAGTACATCCCAGGTCCCTCCCAGTACTGGGAGGGAACTGGGATGTACTGGGAGGCACTACAATGTGCGGGGATGCCCTGGGATGTACCGTGGAGGAACTAGGATGTACAGGCTTGTACCGGGTTGTACCGGGTGGAACTGGCAGGGATTTGAAATGTCCTAGGATCTACTAGGATGTACTGGGATGTACTGGGAGGTAACTGTTGTGTACTGGGAGTGAACTAGGAGAGAACTGGGATGTACTGGGAGGGAACTGGGATGTACTGTGAGGACACTGGGATGTACTGGTATGTACTGGGAGGGAAGTGTTATGTACTGAGGGGAACTGGGACGTACTGGGACGTGCTGGGAGGGAACTATGAAGTATTGGGATGTACTTAGGGGGAACTGGGATGTACTGGGAGGGAACTGGGAGGGAACTGGGAGGGAACTGTGAAGTACTGGGATGTACTGGGAGGGAACTGGTATGTACTGGGAGGGAACTGGGATGTACTGGGTGGAAAGTGTTGGGAATTGGGATTTACTGGGAGGGAACTGGGATGGACTGGGAGGGAACTGGGATGTAGTGGGACATACTGGGAGGGAACTGGGATGTACTGGGGTGTACTGGGAGGGAACTGTTATGTACCGAGGGGGAACTGGGATGTACTGGGAGTGAACTGTGAAGTACTGGGATGTACTGGGAGTGAACTGGGAGGGAACTGGTATGTAGTAGGATGTACTGGGTGGGAACTGGGATGTACCGGGAGGGAACTGGGATGTACTGGGAGGGAACTGGTATGTACTGGGAGGGAACTGGGATGTACTGGGATGTAGTGGGAGGGAACTGGGAGGGAACTGGGATGTACTGGGAGGGAACTGGTATGTACTGGGAGGGAACTGGGATGTACTGGGACATACTGGCAGGGAACTGGGATGTACTGGGAGGGGATTGGGACGGACTGGGAGGGAACTGGGATGTACTGGGCTGCACTGGTAGGGAACTGGGATGTACTGGGAGGAAACTGGAATGTCCCAGTTGACACCCACTTCCCTCCCAATGCCTCCCAGTATATCCCAGTTTCCTCCCAGTATATCCCAGTTTCCTCCCAGTACATCCCAGTAAATCCCAGCTCGCTGCCAGTACATGCCAATACATCGCTGTACATTCCAGTTCTGTTCCTCTCCATCCCAATACATCCCCGTTCCATGCCAGTACATCCCAGTTTCCTACCAGTTCATCCCCGTACATCCCAATTCCCTCCCGGTTCACTACCACTTCTTTCCCAGTGCCTCCCAATACATCCCAGTTCCGTCCCATTACATCCCAGTACATCCCAGTTCCCTCCCAGTACGTCCCAGGTCCCTCCCAGTACATCCCAGGTCCCTCCCAGTACATCCCAGGTCCCTCCCAGTACTGGGAGGGACCTGGGATGTACTGGGAGGCACTACAATGTGCGGGGATGCCCTGGGATGTACTGTGGAGGAACTAGGATGTACAGGCTTGTACTGGGTTGTACCGGGTGGAACTGGCAGGGATTTGGGATGTACCAGGATCTACTGGGATGTACTGGGAAGTAACTGTTATGTACTGGGAAGGAACAGGGAGGTAACTGGGATGTACTGGTAGGGAACTGGGATGTACTGGGAGGGAACTGGGATGTACTGGGAGGGAACTGGGACTTACTGTGAGGACACTGGGATGTACTGGTATGTACTGGGAGGGAAGTGTTATGTACTGAGGGGAACTGGGACGTACTGGGATGTACTGGGAGGGAACTGTGAAGTACTGGGATGTACTGGGAGTGAACTGGGAGGGAACTGGTATGTAGTAGGATGTACTGGGTGGGAACTGGGATGTACCAGGATGTACTGGGATGTACTGGGAGGGAACTGGTATGTACTGGGAGGGAACTGGGATGTACTGGGACATACTGGCAGGGAACTGGGATGTACTGGGAGGGGATTGGGACGGACTGGGAGGGAACTGGGATGTACTGGGCTGCACTGGTAGGGAACTGGGATGTACTGGGAGGAAACTGGAATGTCCCAGTTGACACCCACTTCCCTCCCAATGCCTCCCAGTATATCCCAGTTTCCTCCCAGTATATCCCAGTTTCCTACCAGTACATCCCAGTAAATCCCAGTTCGCTCCCAGTACATCCCAGTACATCGCAGTACATTCCAGTTCCGTTCCTGTCCATCCCAATACATCCCCGTTCCATGCCAGTACATCCCAGTTTCCTACCAGTTCATCCCCGTACATCCCAATTCCCTCCCGGTTCACTACCACTTCTTTCCCAGTGCCTCCCAATACATCCCAGTTCCGTCCCATTACATCCCAGTACATCCCAGGTCCCTCCCAGTACATCCCAGTTCCCTCCCAGTACTGGGAGGGACCTGGGATGTACTGGGAGGCACTACAATGTGCGGGGATGCCCTGGGATGTACTGTGGAGGAACTAGGATGTACAGGCTTGTACTGGGTTGTACCGGGTGGAACTGGAAGGGATTTGGGATGTACCAGGATCTACTGGGATGTACTGGGAGGTAACTGTTGTGTACTGGGAGTGAACTGGGAGGGAACTGGGATGTACTGGTAGGGAACTGGGATGTACTGTGAGGGAACTGGGACGTACTGTGAGGACACTGGGATGTACTGTTATGTACTGGGAGGGAAGTGTTATGTACTGAGGGGAACTGGTGCGTACTGGGATGTACTGGGATGGAACTGTGAAGTACTGGGATGTACTGGGAGTGAACTGGGAGGGAACTGGTATGTAGTAGGATGTACTGGGTGGGAACTGGGATGTACCAGGATGTACTGGGATGTACTGGGAGGGAACTGGTATGTACTGGGAGGGAACTGGGATGTAGTGGGAGGGAACTGGGAGGGAACTGGTATGTACTGGGAGGGAGCTGGTATGTACTGGGAGGGAACTGGGATGTACTGGGACATACTGGCAGGGAACTGGGATGTACTGGGAGGGGATTGGGATGTACTGGGAGGGAACTTGGATGTATTGGGAGGGAAGTGTTATGTACCAAGGGGGAACTGGGACGTACTGGGATGTAGTGGGAGTGAACTGTGAAGTACTGGGATGTACTGTGAGGGAACTGGGATGTACTGGGAGGGAACTTTAAAGTACTGGGATGTACTTAGAGGAAACTGGGAGGCAACTGGCATGTACTGGGATGTACTGGAATGGAACTGGGAGTGAACTGTGTGTGAACTGGGAGGGAACTGGGATGTACTGTGAGGGAACTGGGATGTACTGGGAGGGACTGGGAGGGATCTGGGATGTACTGGGCTGCACTGGTAGGGAACTGGGATGTACTGGGAGGAAACTGGAATGTCCCAGTTGACACCCACTTCCCTCCCAATGCCTCCCAGTATATCCCAGTTTCCTCCCAGTATATCCCAGTTTCCTCCCAGTACATCCCAGTAAATCCCAGTTCGCTCCCAGTACATCCCAATACATCGCCGTACATTCCAGTTCCGTTCCTGTCCATCCCAATACATCCCCGTTCCATGCCAGTACATCCCAGTTCCCTACCAGTTCATCCCCGTACATCCCAATTCCCTCCCGGTTCACTACCACTTCTTTCCCAGTGCCTCCCAATACATCCCAGTTCCGTCCCATTACATCCCAGTACATCCCAGTTCCCTCCCAGTACATCCCAGGTCCCTCCCAGTACTGGGAGGGAACTGGGATGTACTGGGAGGCACTACAATGTGCGGGGATGTCCTGGGATGTACCGTGGAGGAACTAGGATGTACAGGCTTGTACTGGGTTGTACCGGGTGGAACTGGCAGGGATTTGGGATGTACCAGGATCTACTGGGATGTACTGGGATGTACTGGGAGGTAACTGTTATGTACTGGGAAGGAACAGGGAGGGAACTGGGATGTACTGGGAGGAAACTGGGATGTACTGTGAGGGAACTGGGACGTACTGTGAGGACACTGGGATGTACTGTTATGTACTGGGAGGGAAGTGTTATGTACTGAGGGGAACTGGGACGTACTGGGATGTACTGGGAGGGAACTGTGAAGTACTGGGATGTACTGGGAGTGAACTGGGAGGGAACTGGTATGTAGTAGGATGTACTGGGTGGGAACTGGGATGTACCGGGAGGGAACTGGGATGTACTGGGAGGGAACTGGGATGTACTGGGAGGGATCTGGGATGTACTGGGATGCACTGGTAGGGAACTAGGATGTACTGGGAGGAAACTGGAATGTCCCAGTTGACACCCACTTCCCTCCCAGTGCCTCCCAGTATATCCCAGTTTCGTCCCAGTACATCCCAGTAAATCCCAGCTCGCTGCCAGTACATCCCAGTACATCGCAGTACATTCCAGTTCCGTTCCTGTACATCCCAATACATCCCCGTTCCATGCCAGTACATCCCAGTTCCCAACCAGTTCATCCCCGTACATTCCAGTTCCCTCCCGGTTCACTACCACTTCTTTCCCAGTTCCGTCCCATTACATCCCAGTTCCGTCCCATTACATCCCAGTACATCCCAGGTCCCTCCCAGTACATCCCAGTTCCCTCCCAGTACATCCCAGGTCCCTCCCAGTACTGGGAGGGACCTGGGATGTACTGGGAGGCACTACAATGTGCGGGGATGCCCTGGGATGTACCGTGGAGGAACTAGGATGTACAGGCTTGTACCGGGTTGTACCGGGTGGAACTGGCAGGGATTTGAAATGTACCAGGACCTACTGGGATGTACTGGGAGGTAACTGTTATGTACTGGGAGTGAACTGGTAGGGAACTGGGATGTACTGGGAGGGAACTGGGACGTACCGTGAGGACACTGGGATGTACTGGTATGTACTGGGAGGGAAGTGTTATGTACTGAGGGGAACTGGGACGTACTGGGATGTACTGGGAGGGAACTGTGAAGTACTGGGATGTACTGGGAGGGAACTGGGATGTACTGGGAGGGAACTGGGATGTACTGGGTGGAAAGTGTTGGGAATTGGGATTTACTGGGAGGGAACTGGTATGTACTGGGAGGGAACTGGGATGTAGTGGGACATACTGGGAGGGAACTGGGATGTACTGGGGTGTACTGGGAGGGAACTGTTATGTACCGAGGGGGAACTGGGATGTACTGGGAGTGAACTGTGAAGTACTGGGATGTACTTAGAGGGACGTGGGAGGGAACTTGGATGTAGTGGGAGGGAACTGGGATTTACTTGGAGGAAAGTGGCATGTACTGGGATGTACTGGAATGGAACTGGGAGTGAACTGTGTGTGAACTGTGAGGGAACTGGGATGTACTGTGAGGGAACTGGGATGTACTGGGATGTACTGGGACGGACTGGGAGGGAACTGGGATGTACTGGGAGGGATCTGGGATGTACTGGGATGCACTGGTAGGGAACTGGGATGTACTGGGAGGAAACTGGAATGTCCCAGTTGACACCCACTTCCCTCCCAGTGCCTCCCATTATATCCCAGTTTCCTCCCAGTACATCCCAGTAAATCCCAGCTCGCTGCCAGTACATCCCAGTACATCGCAGTACATTCCAGTTCCGTTCCTGTACATCCCAATACATCCCCGTTCCATGCCAGTACATCCCAGTTCCCAACCAGTTCATCCCCGTACATTCCAGTTCCCTCCCGGTTCACTACCACTTCTTTCCCAGTTCCGTCCCATTACATCCCAGTTCCGTCCCATTACATCCCAGTACATCCCAGGTCCCTCCCAGTACATCCCAGTTCCCTCCCAGTACATCCCAGGTCCCTCCCAGTACTGGGAGGGAGCTGGGATGTACTGGGAGGCACTACAATGTGCGGGGATGCCCTGGGATGTACCGTGGAGGAACTAGGATGTACAGGCTTGTACTGGGTTGTACCGGGTGGAACTGGCAGGGATTTGAAATGTACCAGGATCTACTGGGATGTACTGGGAGGTAACTGTTATGTACTGGGAGTGAACTGGGAGGGAACTGGGATGTACTGGGAGGGAACTGGGACGTACCGTGAGGACACTGGGATGTACTGGTATGTACTGGGAGGGAAGTGTTATGTACTGAGGGGAACTGGGACGTACTGGGATGTACTGGGAGGGAACTGTGAAGTACTGGGATGTACTGGGAGTGAACTGGGAGGGAACTGGTATGTAGTAGGAAGTACTAGGTGGGAACTGGGATGTACCAGGATGTACTGGGATGTAGTGGGAGGGAACTGGTATGTACTGGGAGGGAACTGGGATGTACTGGGATGTAGTGGGAGGGAACTGGGATGTACTGGGAGGGGTTTGGGACGGACTGGGAGGGAACTGGGATGTATTGGGAGGGAAGTGTTATGTACCAAGGGGGAACTGGGACGTACTGGGATGTAGTGGGAGTGAACTGTGAAGTACTGGGATGTACTGTGAGGGAACTGGGATGTACTGGGAGGGAACTTTAAAGTACTGGGATGTACTTAGAGGAAACTGGGAGGCAACTGGCATGTACTGGGATGTACTGGAATGGAACTGGGAGTGAACTGTGTGTGAACTGGGAGGGAACTGGGATGTACTGTGAGGGAACTGGGATGTACTGGGAGGGACTGGGAGGGATCTGGGATGTACTGGGCTGCACTGGTAGGGAACTGGGATGTACTGGGAGGAAACTGGAATGTCCCAGTTGACACCCACTTCCCTCCCAGGTTCCTCCCAGTATATCCCAGTTTCCTCCCAGTATATCCCAGTTTCCTCCCAGTACATCCCAGTAAATCCCAGTTCGCTCCCAGTACATCCCAATACATCGCCGTACATTCCAGTTCCGTTCCTGTCCATCCCAATACATCCCCGTTCCATGCCAGTACATCCCAGTTTCCTACCAGTTCATCCCCGTACATCCCAATTCCCTCCCGGTTCACTACCACTTCTTTCCCAGTGCCTCCCAATACATCCCAGTTCCGTCCCATTACATCCCAGTACATCCCAGTTCCCTCCCAGTACATCCCAGTTCCCTCCCAGTACTGTGAGGGAACTGGGACGTACTGTGAGGACACTGGGATGTACTGGTATGTACTGGGAGGGAAGTGTTATGTACTGAGGGGAACTGGGACGTACTGGGATGTACTGGGAGGGAACTGTGAAGTACTGGGATGTACTGGGAGTGAACTGGGAGGGAACTGGTATGTAGTAGGATGTACTGGGTGGGAACTGGGATGTACCAGGATGTACTGGGAGGGAACTGGTATGTACTGGGAGGGAACTGGGATGTACTGGGACATACTGGCAGGGAACTGGGATGTACTGGGAGGGGATTGGGACGGACTGGGAGGGAACTGGGATGTACTGGGAGGGATCTGGGATGTACTGGGCTGCACTGGTAGGGAACTGGGATGTACTGGGAGGAAACTGGAATGTCCCAGTTGACACCCACTTCCCTCCCAGTGCCTCCCAGTATATCCCAGTTTCCTCCCAGTACATCCCAGTAAATCCCAGTTTGCTCCCAGTACATCCCAGTACATCGCAATACATTCCAGTTCCGTTCCTGTACATCCCAATACATCCCCGTTCCATGCCAGTACATCCCAGTTCCCTACCAGTTCATCCCCGTACATCCCAATTCCCTCCCGGTTCACTACCACTTCTTTCCCAGTTCCGTCCCATTACATCCCAGTTCCGTCCCATTACATCCCAGCACCTCCCAGTTCCCTCCCAGTACATCCCAGGTCCCTCCCAGTACATCCCAGGTCCCTCCCAGTACTGGGAGGGAACTGGGATGTACTGGGAGGCACTACAATGTGCGGGGATGCCCTGGGATGTACTGTGGAGGAACTAGGATGTACAGGCTTGTACTGGGTTGTACCGGGTGGAACTGGCAGGGATTTGGGATGTACCAGGATCTACTGGGATGTACTGGGAGGTAACTGTTATGTACTGGGAAGGAACAGGGAGGGAACTGGGATGTACTGGGAGGGAACTGGGATGTACTGGGAGGGAACTGGGACTTACTGTGAGGACACTGGGATGTACTGGTATGTACTGGGAGGGAAGTGTTATGTACTGAGGGGAACTGGGACGTACTGGGATGTACTGGGAGGGAACTGTGAAGTACTGGGATGTACTGGGAGTGAACTGGGAGGGAACTGGTATGTAGTAGGATGTACTGGGTGGGAACTGGGATGTACCGGGAGGGACCTGGGATGTACTGGGAGGGAACTGGTATGTACTGGGAGGGAACTGGGATGTACTGGGATGTAGTGGGAGGGAACTGGGAGGGAACTGGGATGTACTGGGAGGGAACTGGGATGTACTGGGAGGGAACTGGGACGTACTGTGAGGACACTGGGATGTACTGGTATGTACTGGGAGGGAAGTGTTATGTACTGAGGGGAACTGGGACGTACTGGGATGTACTGGGAGGGAACTGTGAAGTACTGGGATGTACTGGGAGTGAACTGGGAGGGAACTGGTATGTAGTAGGATGTACTGGGTGGGAACTGGGATGTACCAGGATGTACTGGGATGTACTGGGAGGGAACTGGTATGTACTGGGAGGGAACTGGGATGTACTGGGACATACTGGCAGGGAACTGGGATGTACTGGGAGGGGATTGGGACGGACTGGGAGGGAACTGGGATGTACTGGGCTGCACTGGTAGGGAACTGGGATGTACTGGGAGGAAACTGGAATGTCCCAGTTGACACCCACTTCCCTCCCAATGCCTCCCAGTATATCCCAGTTTCCTCCCAGTATATCCCAGTTTCCTACCAGTACATCCCAGTAAATCCCAGTTCGCTCCCAGTACATCCCAGTACATCGCAGTACATTCCAGTTCCGTTCCTGTACATCCCAATACATCCCCGTTCCATGCCAGTACATCCCAGTTTCCTACCAGTTCATCCCCGTACATCCCAATTCCCTCCCGGTTCACTACCACTTCTTTCCCAGTGCCTCCCAATACATCCCAGTTCCGTCCCATTACATCCCAGTACATCCCAGTTCCCTCCCAGTACGTCCCAGTTCCCTCCCAGTACATCCCAGGTCCCTCCCAGTACTGGGAGGGAACTGGGATGTACTGGGAGGCACTACAATGTGCGGGGATGCCCTGGGATGTACTGTGGAGGAACTAGGATGTACAGGCTTGTACTGGGTTGTACCGGGTGGAACTAGCAGGGATTTGGGATGTACCAGGATCTACTGGGATGTACTGGGAGGTAACTGTTGTGTACTGGGAGTGAACTGGGAGGGAACTGGGATGTACTGGTAGGGAACTGGGATGTACTGTGAGGGAACTGGGACGTACTGTGAGGACACTGGGATGTACTGTTATGTACTGGGAGGGAAGTGTTATGTACTGAGGGGAACTGGTGCGTACTGGGATGTACCGGGATGGAACTGTGAAGTACTGGGATGTACTGGGAGTGAACTGGGAGGGAACTGGTATGTAGTAGGATGTACTGGGTGGGAACTGGGATGTACCAGGATGTACTGGGATGTACTGGGAGGGAACTGGTATGTACTGGGAGGGAACTGGGATGTAGTGGGAGGGAACTGGGAGGGAACTGGTATGTACTGGGAGGGAGCTGGTATGTACTGGGAGGGAACTGGGATGTACTGGGACATACTGGCAGGGAACTGGGATGTACTGGGAGGGGATCGGGATGTACTGGGAGGGAACTTGGATGTATTGGGAGGGAAGTGTTATGTACCAAGGGGGAACTGGGACGTACTGGGATGTAGTGGGAGTGAACTGTGAAGTACTGGGATGTACTGTGAGGGAACTGGGATGTACTGGGAGGGAACTTTAAAGTACTGGGATGTACTTAGAGGAAACTGGGAGGCAACTGGCATGTACTGGGATGTACTGGAATGGAACTGGGAGTGAACTGTGTGTGAACTGGGAGGGAACTGGGATGTACTGTGAGGGAACTGGGATGTACTGGGATGTACTGGGAGGGACTGGGAGGGATCTGGGATGTACTGGGCTGCACTGGTAGGGAACTGGGATGTACTGGGAGGAAACTGGAATGTCCCAGTTGACACCCACTTCCCTCCCAATGCCTCCCAGTATATCCCAGTTTCCTCCCAGTATATCCCAGTTTCCTCCCAGTACATCCCAGTAAATCCCAGTTCGCTCCCAGTACATCCCAATACATCGCCGTACATTCCAGTTCCGTTCCTGTCCATCCCAATACATCCCCGTTCCATGCCAGTACATCCCAGTTCCCTACCATTTCATCCCCGTACATCCCAATTCCCTCCCGGTTCACTACCACTTCTTTCCCAGTGCCTCCCAATACATCCCAGTTCCGTCCCATTACATCCCAGTACATCCCAGTTCCCTCCCAGTACATCCCAGGTCCCTCCCAGTACTGGGAGGGAACTGGGATGTACTGGGAGGCACTACAATGTGCGGGGATGTCCTGGGATGTACCGTGGAGGAACTAGGATGTACAGGCTTGTACTGGGTTGTACCGGGTGGAACTGGCAGGGATTTGGGATGTACCAGGATCTACTGGGATGTACTGGGATGTACTGGGAGGTAACTGTTATGTACTGGGAAGGAACAGGGAGGGAACTGGGATGTACTGGGAGGAAACTGGGATGTACTGTGAGGGAACTGGGACGTACTGTGAGGACACTGGGATGTACTGTTATGTACTGGGAGGGAAGTGTTATGTACTGAGGGGAACTGGGACGTACTGGGATGTACTGGGAGGGAACTGTGAAGTACTGGGATGTACTGGGAGTGAACTGGGAGGGAACTGGTATGTAGTAGGATGTACTGGGTGGGAACTGGGATGTACCGGGAGGGAACTGGTATGTACTGGGAGGGAACTGGGATGTACTGGGAGGGATCTGGGATGTACTGGGATGCACTGGTAGGGAACTAGGATGTACTGGGAGGAAACTGGAATGTCCCAGTTGACACCCACTTCCCTCCCAATGCCTCCCAGTATATCCCAGTTTCCTCCCAGTACATCCCAGTAAATCCCAGCTCGCTGCCAGTACATCCCAGTACATCGCAGTACATTCCAGTTCCGTTCCTGTACATCCCAATACATCCCCGTTCCATGCCAGTACATCCCAGTTCCCAACCAGTTCATCCCCGTACATTCCAGTTCCCTCCCGGTTCACTACCACTTCTTTCCCAGTTCCGTCCCATTACATCCCAGTTCCGTCCCATTACATCCCAGTACATCCCAGGTCCCTCCCAGTACATCCCAGTTCCCTCCCAGTACATCCCAGGTCCCTCCCAGTACTGGGAGGGACCTGGGATGTACTGGGAGGCACTACAATGTGTGGGGATGCCCTGGGATGTACCGTGGAGGAACTAGGATGTACAGGCTTGTACCGGGTTGTACCGGGTAGAACTGGCAGGGATTTGAAATGTACCAGGACCTACTGGGATGTACTGGGAGGTAACTGTTATGTACTGGGAGTGAACTGGTAGGGAACTGGGATGTACTGGGAGGGAACTGGGACGTACCGTGAGGACACTGGGATGTACTGGTATGTACTGGGAGGGAAGTGTTATGTACTGAGGGGAACTGGGACGTACTGGGATGTACTGGGAGGGAACTGTGAAGTACTGGGATGTACTGGGAGGGAACTGGGATGTACTGGGAGGGAACTGGGATGTACTGGGTGGAAAGTGTTGGGAATTGGGATTTACTGGGAGGGAACTGGGATGGACTGGGAGGGAACTGGGATGTAGTGGGACATACTGGGAGGGAACTGGGATGTACTGGGGTGTACTGGGAGGGAACTGTTATGTACCGAGGGGGAACTGGGATGTACTGGGAGTGAACTGTGAAGTACTGGGATGTACTTAGAGGGAAGTGGGAGGGAACTTGGATGTAGTGGGAGGGAACTGGGATTTACTTGGAGGAAAGTGGCATGTACTGGGATGTACTGGAATGGAACTGGGAGTGAACTGTGTGTGAACTGTGAGGGAACTGGGATGTACTGTGAGGGAACTGGGATGTACTGGGATGTACTGGGACAGACTGGGAGGGAACTGGGATGTACTGGGAGGGATCTGGGATGTACTGGGATGCACTGGTAGGGAACCGGGATGTACTGGGAGGAAACTGGAATGTCCCAGTTGACACCCACTTCCCTCCCAGTGCCTCCCAGTATATCCCAGTTTCCTCCCAGTACATCCCAGTAAATCCCAGCTCGCTGCCAGTACATCCCAGTACATCGCAGTACATTCCAGTTCCGTTCCTGTACATCCCAATACATCCCCGTTCCATGCCAGTACATCCCAGTTCCCAACCAGTTCATCCCCGTACATTCCAGTTCCCTCCCGGTTCACTACCACTTCTTTCCCAGTTCCGTCCCATTACATCCCAGTTCCGTCCCATTACATCCCAGTACATCCCAGGTCCCTACCAGTACATCCCAGTTCCCTCCCAGTACATCCCAGTTCCCTCCCAGTACTGGGAGGGACCTGGGATGTACTGGGAGGCACTACAATGTGCGGGGATGCCCTGGGATGTACCGTGGAGGAACTAGGATGTACAGGCTTGTACTCGGTTGTACCGGGTGGAACTGGCAGGGATTTGAAATGTACCAGGATCTACTGGGATGTACTGGGAGGTAACTGTTATGTACTGGGAGTGAACTGGGAGGGAACTGGGATGTACTGGGAGGGAACTGGGACTTACTGTGAGGACACTGGGATGTACTGGTATGTACTGGGAGGGAAGTGTTATGTACTGAGGGGAACTGGGACGTACTGGGATGTACTGGGAGGGAACTGTGAAGTACTGGGATGTACTGGGAGTGAACTGGGAGGGAACTGGTATGTAGTAGGATGTACTGGGTGGGAACTGGGATGTACCGGGAGGGACCTGGGATGTACTGGGAGGGAACTGGTATGTACTGGGAGGGAACTGGGATGTACTGGGATGTAGTGGGAGGGAACTGGGAGGGAACTGGGATGTACTGGGAGGGAACTGGGATGTACTGGGAGGGAACTGGGACATACTGTGAGGACACTGGGATGTACTGGTATGTACTGGGAGGGAAGTGTTATGTACTGAGGGGAACTGGGACGTACTGGGATGTACTGGGAGGGAACTGTGAAGTACTGGGATGTACTGGGAGTGAACTGGGAGGGAACTGGTATGTAGTAGGATGTACTGGGTGGGAACTGGGATGTACCAGGATGTACTGGGATGTACTGGGAGGGAACTGGTATGTACTGGGAGGGAACTGGGATGTACTGGGACATACTGGCAGGGAACTGGGATGTACTGGGAGGGGATTGGGACGGACTGGGAGGGAACTGGGATGTACTGGGCTGCACTGGTAGGGAACTGGGATGTACTGGGAGGAAACTGGAATGTCCCAGTTGACACCCACTTCCCTCCCAATGCCTCCCAGTATATCCCAGTTTCCTCCCAGTATATCCCAGTTTCCTACCAGTACATCCCAGTAAATCCCAGTTCGCTCCCAGTACATCCCAGTACATCGCAGTACATTCCAGTTCCGTTCCTGTACATCCCAATACATCCCCGTTCCATGCCAGTACATCCCAGTTTCCTACCAGTTCATCCCCGTACATCCCAATTCCCTCCCGGTTCACTACCACTTCTTTCCCAGTGCCTCCCAATACATCCCAGTTCCGTCCCATTACATCCCAGTACATCCCAGTTCCCTCCCAGTACGTCCCAGTTCCCTCCCAGTACATCCCAGGTCCCTCCCAGTACTGGGAGGGAACTGGGATGTACTGGGAGGCACTACAATGTGCGGGGATGCCCTGGGATGTACTGTGGAGGAACTAGGATGTACAGGCTTGTACTGGGTTGTACCGGGTGGAACTAGCAGGGATTTGGGATGTACCAGGATCTACTGGGATGTACTGGGAGGTAACTGTTGTGTACTGGGAGTGAACTGGGAGGGAACTGGGATGTACTGGTAGGGAACTGGGATGTACTGTGAGGGAACTGGGACGTACTGTGAGGACACTGGGATGTACTGTTATGTACTGGGAGGGAAGTGTTATGTACTGAGGGGAACTGGTGCGTACTGGGATGTACCGGGATGGAACTGGGACGTACTGGGATGTACTGGGAGTGAACTGGGAGGGAACTGGTATGTAGTAGGATGTACTGGGTGGGAACTGGGATGTACCAGGATGTACTGGGATGTACTGGGAGGGAACTGGTATGTACTGGGAGGGAACTGGGATGTAGTGGGAGGGAACTGGGAGGGAACTGGTATGTACTGGGAGGGAGCTGGTATGTACTGGGAGGGAACTGGGATGTACTGGGACATACTGGCAGGGAACTGGGATGTACTGGGAGGGGATCGGGATGTACTGGGAGGGAACTTGGATGTATTGGGAGGGAAGTGTTATGTACCAAGGGGGAACTGGGACGTACTGGGATGTAGTGGGAGTGAACTGTGAAGTACTGGGATGTACTGTGAGGGAACTGGGATGTACTGGGAGGGAACTTTAAAGTACTGGGATGTACTTAGAGGAAACTGGGAGGCAACTGGCATGTACTGGGATGTACTGGAATGGAACTGGGAGTGAACTGTGTGTGAACTGGGAGGGAACTGGGATGTACTGTGAGGGAACTGGGATGTACTGGGATGTACTGGGAGGGACTGGGAGGGATCTGGGATGTACTGGGCTGCACTGGTAGGGAACTGGGATGTACTGGGAGGAAACTGGAATGTCCCAGTTGACACCCACTTCCCTCCCAATGCCTCCCAGTATATCCCAGTTTCCTCCCAGTATATCCCAGTTTCCTCCCAGTACATCCCAGTAAATCCCAGTTCGCTCCCAGTACATCCCAATACATCGCCGTACATTCCAGTTCCGTTCCTGTCCATCCCAATACATCCCCGTTCCATGCCAGTACATCCCAGTTCCCTACCATTTCATCCCCGTACATCCCAATTCCCTCCCGGTTCACTACCACTTCTTTCCCAGTGCCTCCCAATACATCCCAGTTCCGTCCCATTACATCCCAGTACATCCCAGTTCCCTCCCAGTACATCCCAGGTCCCTCCCAGTACTGGGAGGGAACTGGGATGTACTGGGAGGCACTACAATGTGCGGGGATGTCCTGGGATGTACCGTGGAGGAACTAGGATGTACAGGCTTGTACTGGGTTGTACCGGGTGGAACTGGCAGGGATTTGGGATGTACCAGGATCTACTGGGATGTACTGGGATGTACTGGGAGGTAACTGTTATGTACTGGGAAGGAACAGGGAGGGAACTGGGATGTACTGGGAGGAAACTGGGATGTACTGTGAGGGAACTGGGACGTACTGTGAGGACACTGGGATGTACTGTTATGTACTGGGAGGGAAGTGTTATGTACTGAGGGGAACTGGGACGTACTGGGATGTACTGGGAGGGAACTGTGAAGTACTGGGATGTACTGGGAGTGAACTGGGAGGGAACTGGTATGTAGTAGGATGTACTGGGTGGGAACTGGGATGTACCGGGAGGGAACTGGTATGTACTGGGAGGGAACTGGGATGTACTGGGAGGGATCTGGGATGTACTGGGATGCACTGGTAGGGAACTAGGATGTACTGGGAGGAAACTGGAATGTCCCAGTTGACACCCACTTCCCTCCCAATGCCTCCCAGTATATCCCAGTTTCCTCCCAGTACATCCCAGTAAATCCCAGCTCGCTGCCAGTACATCCCAGTACATCGCAGTACATTCCAGTTCCGTTCCTGTACATCCCAATACATCCCCGTTCCATGCCAGTACATCCCAGTTCCCAACCAGTTCATCCCCGTACATTCCAGTTCCCTCCCGGTTCACTACCACTTCTTTCCCAGTTCCGTCCCATTACATCCCAGTTCCGTCCCATTACATCCCAGTACATCCCAGGTCCCTCCCAGTACATCCCAGTTCCCTCCCAGTACATCCCAGGTCCCTCCCAGTACTGGGAGGGACCTGGGATGTACTGGGAGGCACTACAATGTGCGGGGATGCCCTGGGATGTACCGTGGAGGAACTAGGATGTACAGGCTTGTACCGGGTTGTACCGGGTGGAACTGGCAGGGATTTGAAATGTACCAGGACCTACTGGGATGTACTGGGAGGTAACTGTTATGTACTGGGAGTGAACTGGTAGGGAACTGGGATGTACTGGGAGGGAACTGGGACGTACCGTGAGGACACTGGGATGTACTGGTATGTACTGGGAGGGAAGTGTTATGTACTGAGGGGAACTGGGACGTACTGGGATGTACTGGGAGGGAACTGTGAAGTACTGGGATGTACTGGGAGGGAACTGGGATGTACTGGGAGGGAACTGGGATGTACTGGGTGGAAAGTGTTGGGAATTGGGATTTACTGGGAGGGAACTGGGATGGACTGGGAGGGAACTGGGATGTAGTGGGACATACTGGGAGGGAACTGGGATGTACTGGGGTGTACTGGGAGGGAACTGTTATGTACCGAGGGGGAACTGGGATGTACTGGGAGTGAACTGTGAAGTACTGGGATGTACTTAGAGGGAAGTGGGAGGGAACTTGGATGTAGTGGGAGGGAACTGGGATTTACTTGGAGGAAAGTGGCATGTACTGGGATGTACTGGAATGGAACTGGGAGTGAACTGTGTGTGAACTGTGAGGGAACTGGGATGTACTGTGAGGGAACTGGGATGTACTGGGATGTACTGGGACAGACTGGGAGGGAACTGGGATGTACTGGGAGGGATCTGGGATGTACTGGGATGCACTGGTAGGGAACCGGGATGTACTGGGAGGAAACTGGAATGTCCCAGTTGACACCCACTTCCCTCCCAGTGCCTCCCAGTATATCCCAGTTTCCTCCCAGTACATCCCAGTAAATCCCAGCTCGCTGCCAGTACATCCCAGTACATCGCAGTACATTCCAGTTCCGTTCCTGTACATCCCAATACATCCCCGTTCCATGCCAGTACATCCCAGTTCCCAACCAGTTCATCCCCGTACATTCCAGTTCCCTCCCGGTTCACTACCACTTCTTTCCCAGTTCCGTCCCATTACATCCCAGTTCCGTCCCATTACATCCCAGTACATCCCAGGTCCCTACCAGTACATCCCAGTTCCCTCCCAGTACATCCCAGTTCCCTCCCAGTACTGGGAGGGACCTGGGATGTACTGGGAGGCACTACAATGTGCGGGGATGCCCTGGGATGTACCGTGGAGGAACTAGGATGTACAGGCTTGTACTGGGTTGTACCGGGTGGAACTGGCAGGGATTTGAAATGTACCAGGATCTACTGGGATGTACTGGGAGGTAACTGTTATGTACTGGGAGTGAACTGGGAGGGAACTGGGATGTACTGGGAGGGAACTGGGACGTACCGTGAGGACACTGGGATGTACTGGTATGTACTGGGAGGGAAGTGTTATGTACTGAGGGGAACTGGGACGTACTGGGATGTACTGGGAGGGAACTGTGAAGTACTGGGATGTACTGGGAGTGAACTGGGAGGGAACTGGTATGTAGTAGGAAGTACTAGGTGGGAACTGGGATGTACCAGGATGTACTGGGATGTACTGGGAGGGAACTGGTATGTACTGGGAGGGAACTGGGATGTACTGGGATGTAGTGGGAGGGAACTGGGAGGGAACTGGGATGTACTGGGAGGGAACTGGTATGTACTGGGAGGGAACTGGGATGTACTGGGACATACTGGCAGGGAACTGGGATGTACTGGGAGGGGATTGGGACGGACTGGGAGGGAACTGGGATGTACTGGGCTGCACTGGTAGGGAACTGGGATGTACTGGGAGGAAACTGGAATGTCCCAGTTGACACCCACTTCCCTCCCAATGCCTCCCAGTATATCCCAGTTTCCTCCCAGTACATCCCAGTAAATCCCAGCTCGCTGCCAGTACATGCCAATACATCGCTGTACGTTCCAGTTCTGTTCCTGTACATCCCAATACATCCCCGTTCCATGCCAGTACATCCCAGTTCCCTAACAGTTCATCCCCGTACATCCCAATTCCCTCCCGGTTCACTACCACTTCTTTCCCAGTTCCGTCCCATTACATCCCAGTACATCCCAATTCCCTCCCAGTACATCCCAGGTCCCTCCCAGTACATCCCAGGTCCCTCCCAGTACTGGGAGGGAACTGGGATGTACTGGGAGGCACTACAATGTGCGGGGATGCCCTGGGATGTACTGTGGAGGAACTAGGATGTACAGGCTTGTACTGGGTTGTACCGGGTGGAACTGGCAGGGATTTGGGATGTACCAGGATCTACTGGGATGTACTGGGAGGTAACTGTTGTGTACTGGGAGTGAACTGGGAGGGAACTGGGATGTACTGGTAGGGAACTGGGATGTACTGTGAGGGAACTGGGACGTACTGTGAGGACACTGGGATGTATTGTTATGTACTGGGAGGGAAGTGTTATGTACTGAGGGGAACTGGTGCGTACTGGGATGTACTGGGATGGAACTGTGAAGTACTGGGATGTACTGGGAGTGAACTGGGAGGGAACTGGTATGTAGTAGGATGTACTGGGTGGGAACTGGGATGTACCAGGATGTACTGGGATGTACTGGGAGGGAACTGGTATGTACTGGGAGGGAACTGGGATGTAGTGGGAGGGAACTGGGAGGGAACTGGTATGTACTGGGAGGGAGCTGGTATGTACTGGGAGGGAACTGGGATGTACTGGGACATACTGGCAGGGAACTGGGATGTACTGGGAGGGGATTGGGATGTACTGGGAGGGAACTTGGATGTATTGGGAGGGAAGTGTTATGTACCAAGGGGGAACTGGGACGTACTGGGATGTAGTGGGAGTGAACTGTGAAGTACTGGGATGTACTGTGAGGGAACTGGGATGTACTGGGAGGGAACTTTAAAGTACTGGGATGTACTTAGAGGAAACTGGGAGGCAACTGGCATGTACTGGGATGTACTGGAATGGAACTGGGAGTGAACTGTGTGTGAACTGGGAGGGAACTGGGATGTACTGTGAGGGAACTGGGATGTACTGGGAGGGACTGGGAGGGATCTGGGATGTACTGGGCTGCACTGGTAGGGAACTGGGATGTACTGGGAGGAAACTGGAATGTCCCAGTTGACACCCACTTCCCTCCCAGGTTCCTCCCAGTATATCCCAGTTTCCTCCCAGTATATCCCAGTTTCCTCCCAGTACATCCCAGTAAATCCCAGTTCGCTCCCAGTACATCCCAATACATCGCCGTACATTCCAGTTCCGTTCCTGTCCATCCCAATACATCCCCGTTCCATGCCAGTACATCCCAGTTTCCTACCAGTTCATCCCCGTACATCCCAATTCCCTCCCGGTTCACTACCACTTCTTTCCCAGTGCCTCCCAATACATCCCAGTTCCGTCCCATTACATCCCAGTACATCCCAGTTCCCTCCCAGTACATCCCAGTTCCCTCCCAGTACTGTGAGGGAACTGGGACGTACTGTGAGGACACTGGGATGTACTGGTATGTACTGGGAGGGAAGTGTTATGTACTGAGGGGAACTGGGACGTACTGGGATGTACTGGGAGGGAACTGTGAAGTACTGGGATGTACTGGGAGTGAACTGGGAGGGAACTGGTATGTAGTAGGATGTACTGGGTGGGAACTGGGATGTACCAGGATGTACTGGGAGGGAACTGGTATGTACTGGGAGGGAACTGGGATGTACTGGGACATACTGGCAGGGAACTGGGATGTACTGGGAGGGGATTGGGACGGACTGGGAGGGAACTGGGATGTACTGGGAGGGATCTGGGATGTACTGGGCTGCACTGGTAGGGAACTGGGATGTACTGGGAGGAAACTGGAATGTCCCAGTTGACACCCACTTCCCTCCCAGTGCCTCCCAGTATATCCCAGTTTCCTCCCAGTACATCCCAGTAAATCCCAGTTTGCTCCCAGTACATCCCAGTACATCGCAGTACATTCCAGTTCCGTTCCTGTACATCCCAATACATCCCCGTTCCATGCCAGTACATCCCAGTTTCCTACCAGTTCATCCCCGTACATCCCAATTCCCTCCCGGTTCACTACCACTTCTTTCCCAGTTCCGTCCCATTACATCCCAGTTCCGTCCCATTACATCCCAGCACATCCCAGTTCCCTCCCAGTACATCCCAGTTCCCTACCAGTACATCCCAGTAAATCCCAGCTCGCTGCCAGTACATGCCAATACATCGCTGTACATTCCAGTTCTGTTCCTGTCCATCCCAATACATCCCCGTTCCATGCCAGTACATCCCAGTTCCCTACCAGTTCATCCCCGTACATCCCAATTCCCTCCCGGTTCACTACCACTTCTTTCCCAGTTCCGTCCCATTACATCCCAGTTCCGTCCCATTACATCCCAGTACATCCCAGGTCCCTCCCAGTACATCCCAGTTCCCTCCCAGTACATCCCAGTTCCCTCCCAGTACTGGGAGGGACCTGGGATGTACTGGGAGGCACTACAATGTGCGGGGATGCCCTGGGATGTACTGTGGAGGAACTAGGATGTACAGGCTTGTACTGGGTTGTACCGGGTGGAACTGGCAGGGATTTGGGATGTACCAGGATCTACTGGGATGTACTGGGAGGTAACTGTTATGTACTGGGAAGGAACAGGGAGGTAACTGGGATGTACTGGTAGGGAACTGGGATGTACTGGGAGGGAACTGGGACGTACTGTGAGGACACTGGGATGTACTGGTATGTACTGGGAGGGAAGTGTTATGTACTGAGGGGAACTGGGACGTACTGGGATGTACTGTGAGGGAACTGGGATGTACTGGGAGGGACTGGGAGGGATCTGGGATGTACTGGGCTGCACTGGTAGGGAACTGGGATGTACTGGGAGGAAACTGGAATGTCCCAGTTGACACCCACTTCCCTCCCAGGTTCCTCCCAGTATATCCCAGTTTCCTCCCAGTATATCCCAGTTTCCTCCCAGTACATCCCAGTAAATCCCAGTTCGCTCCCAGTACATCCCAATACATCGCCGTACATTCCAGTTCCGTTCCTGTCCATCCCAATACATCCCCGTTCCATGCCAGTACATCCCAGTTTCCTACCAGTTCATCCCCGTACATCCCAATTCCCTCCCGGTTCACTACCACTTCTTTCCCAGTGCCTCCCAATACATCCCAGTTCCGTCCCATTACATCCCAGTACATCCCAGTTCCCTCCCAGTACATCCCAGTTCCCTCCCAGTACTGTGAGGGAACTGGGACGTACTGTGAGGACACTGGGATGTACTGGTATGTACTGGGAGGGAAGTGTTATGTACTGAGGGGAACTGGGACGTACTGGGATGTACTGGGAGGGAACTGTGAAGTACTGGGATGTACTGGGAGTGAACTGGGAGGGAACTGGTATGTAGTAGGATGTACTGGGTGGGAACTGGGATGTACCAGGATGTACTGGGAGGGAACTGGTATGTACTGGGAGGGAACTGGGATGTACTGGGACATACTGGCAGGGAACTGGGATGTACTGGGAGGGGATTGGGACGGACTGGGAGGGAACTGGGATGTACTGGGAGGGATCTGGGATGTACTGGGCTGCACTGGTAGGGAACTGGGATGTACTGGGAGGAAACTGGAATGTCCCAGTTGACACCCACTTCCCTCCCAGTGCCTCCCAGTATATCCCAGTTTCCTCCCAGTACATCCCAGTAAATCCCAGTTTGCTCCCAGTACATCCCAGTACATCGCAGTACATTCCAGTTCCGTTCCTGTACATCCCAATACATCCCCGTTCCATGCCAGTACATCCCAGTTTCCTACCAGTTCATCCCCGTACATCCCAATTCCCTCCCGGTTCACTACCACTTCTTTCCCAGTTCCGTCCCATTACATCCCAGTTCCGTCCCATTACATCCCAGCACATCCCAGTTCCCTCCCAGTACATCCCAGGTCCCTCCCAGTACATCCCAGGTCCCTCCCAGTACTGGGATGTACTGGTAGGGAACTGGGATGTACTGGGAGGGAACTGGGACTTACTGTGAGGACACTGGGATGTACTGGTATGTACTGGGAGGGAAGTGTTATGTACTGAGGGGAACTGGGACGTACTGGGATGTACTGGGAGGGAACTGTGAAGTACTGGGATGTACTGGGAGTGAACTGGGAGGGAACTGGTATGTAGTAGGATGTACTGGGTGGGAACTGGGATGTACCGGGAGGGAACTGGGATGTACTGGGAGGGAACTGGGATGTACTGGGAGGGAACTGGGATGTACTGGGATGTAGTGGGAGGGAACTGGGAGGGAACTGGTATGTACTGGGAGGGAACTGGGATGTACTGGGACATACTGGCAGGGAACTGGGATGTACTGGGAGGGGATTGGGACGGACTGGGAGGGAACTGGGATGTACTGGGCTGCACTGGTAGGGAACTGGGATGTACTGGGAGGAAACTGGAATGTCCCAGTTGACACCCACTTCCCTCCCAATGCCTCCCAGTATATCCCAGTTTCCTCCCAGTATATCCCAGTTTCCTCCCAGTACATCCCAGTAAATCCCAGCTCGCTGCCAGTACATGCCAATACATCGCTGTACATTCCAGTTCTGTTCCTGTCCATCCCAATACATCCCCGTTCCATGCCAGTACATCCCAGTTCCCTACCAGTTCATCCCCGTACATCCCAATTCCCTCCCGGTTCACTACCACTTCTTTCCCAGTTCCGTCCCATTACATCCCAGTTCCGTCCCATTACATCCCAGTACATCCCAGGTCCCTCCCAGTACATCCCAGGTCCCTCCCAGTACATCCCAGTTCCCTCCCAGTACTGGGAGGGACCTGGGATGTACTGGGAGGCACTACAATGTGCGGGGATGCCCTGGGATGTACTGTGGAGGAACTAGGATGTACAGGCTTGTACTGGGTTGTACCGGGTGGAACTGGCAGGGATTTGGGATGTACCAGGATCTACTGGGATGTACTGGGAGGTAACTGTTATGTACTGGGAAGGAACAGGGAGGTAACTGGGATGTACTGGTAGGGAACTGGGATGTACTGGGAGGGAACTGGGACGTACTGTGAGGACACTGGGATGTACTGGTATGTACTGGGAGGGAAGTGTTATGTACTGAGGGGAACTGGGACGTACTGGGATGTACTGGGAGGGAACTGTGAAGTACTGGGATGTACTGGGAGTGAACTGGGAGGGAACTGGTATGTAGCAGGATGTACTGGGTGGGAACTGGGATGTACCGGGAGGGAACTGGGATGTACTGGGAGGCACTACAATGTGCGGGGATGCCCTGGGATGTACTGTGGAGGAACTAGGATGTACAGGCTTGTACTGGGTTGTACCGGGTGGAACTGGCAGGGATTTGGGATGTACCAGGATCTACTGGGATGTACTGGGATGTACTGGGAGGTAACTGTTATGTACTGGGAGTGAACTGGGAGGGAACTGGGACGTACTGGTAGGGAACTGGGATGTACTGGGAGGGAACTGGGACGTACTGTGAGGACACTGGGATGTACTGTTATGTACTGGGAGGGAAGTGTTATGTACAGAGGGGAACCGGTGCGTACTGGGATGTACTGGGATGGAACTGTGAAGTACTGGGATGTACTGGGAGTGAACTGGGAGGGAACTGGTATGTGGTAGGATGTACTGGGTGGGAACTGGGATGTACCAGGATGTACTGGGATGTAGTGGGAGGGAACTGGTATGTACTGGGAGGGAACTGGTATGTACTGGGAGGGAACTGGGATGTACTGGGACATACTGGCAGGGAACTGGGATGTACTGGGAGGGGATTGGGATGTACTGGGAGGGAACTGGGATGTACTGGGCTGCACTGGTAGGGAACTGGGGTGTACTGGGAGGAAACTGGAATGTCCCAGTTGACACCCACTTCCCTCCCAATGCCTCCCAGTATATCCCAGTTTCCTCCCAGTATATCCCAGTTTCCTCCCAGTACATCCCAGTAAATCCCAGTTCGCTCCCAGTACATCCCAGTACATCGCAGTACATTCCAGTTCCGTTCCTGTACATCCCAATACATCCCCGTTCCATGCCAGTACATCCCAGTTCCCTACCAGTACATCCCAGATCCCTCCCAGTCCGTCCCATTACATCCCAGTACATCCCAGTTCCCTCCCAGTACGTCCCAGTTCCCTCCCAGTACTGGGAGGGACCTGGGATGTACTGGGAGGCACTACAATGTGCGGGGATGCCCTGGGATGTACCGTGGAGGAACTAGGATGTACAGGCTTGTACCGGGTTGTACCGGGTGGAACTGGCAGGGATTTGAAATGTCCTAGGATCTACTAGGATGTACTGGGATGTACTGGGAGGTAACTGTTGTGTACTGGGAGTGAACTGGGAGAGAACTGGGATGTACTGGGAGGGAACTGGGATGTACTGTGAGGACACTGGGATGTACTGGTATGTACTGGGAGGGAAGTGTTATGTACTGAGGGGAACTGGGACGTACTGGGACGTGCTGGGAGGGAACTATGAAGTATTGGGATGTACTTAGAGGGAACTGGGATGTACTGGGAGGGAACTGGGAGGGAACTGGGAGGGAACTGTGAAGTACTGGGATGTACTGGGAGGGAACTGGTATGTACTGGGAGGGAACTGGGATGTACTGGGTGGAAAGTGTTGGGAATTGGGATTTACTGGGAGGGAACTGGGATGGACTGGGAGGGAACTGGGATGTAGTGGGACATACTGGGAGGGAACTGGGATGTACTGGGGTGTACTGGGAGGGAACTGTTATGTACCGAGGGGGAACTGGGATGTACTGGGAGTGAACTGTGAAGTACTGGGATGTACTTAGAGGGAAGTGGGAGGGAACTTGGATGTAGTGGGAGGGAGCTGGGGTTTACTTGGAGGAAAGTGGCATGTACTGGGATGTACTGGAATGGAACTGTGAGTGAACTGTGTGTGAACTGTGAGGGAACTGGGATGTACTGTGAGGGAACTGGGATGTACTGCGATGTACTGGGACGGACGGGGAGGGAACTGGGATGTACTGGGAGGGATCTGGGATGTACTGGGCTGCACTGGTAGGGAACTGGGATGTACTGGGAGGAAACTGGAATGTCCCAGTTGACACCCACTTCCCTCCCAGTGCCTCCCAGTATATCCCAGTTTCCTCCCAGTACATCCCAGTAAATCCCAGTTTGCTCCCAGTACATCCCAGTACATCGCAGTACATTCCAGTTCCGTTCCTGTACATCCCAATACATCCCCGTTCCATGCCAGTACATCCCAGTTCCCTACCAGTTCATCCCCGTACATCCCAATTCCCTCCCGGTTCACTACCACTTCTTTCCCAGTTCCGTCCCATTACATCCCAGTTCCGTCCCATTACATCCCAGCACATCCCAGTTCCCTCCCAGTACATCCCAGGTCCCTCCCAGTACATCCCAGTTCCCTCCCAGTTCATCCCCGTACATCCCAATTCCCTCCCGGTTCACTACCACTTCTTTCCCAGTGCCTCCCAATACATCCCAGTTCCGTCCCATTACATCCCAGTACATCCCAGTTCCCTCCCAGTACGTCCCAGTTCCCTCCCAGTACATCCCAGGTCCCTCCCAGTACTGGGAGGGAACTGGGATGTACTGGGAGGCACTACAATGTGCGGGGATGCCCTGGGATGTACTGTGGAGGAACTAGGATGTACAGGCTTGTACTGGGTTGTACCGGGTGGAACTGGCAGGGATTTGGGATGTACCAGGATCTACTGGGATGTACTGGGATGTACTGGGAGGTAACTGTTGTGTACTGGGAGTGAACTGGGAGAGAACTGGGATGTACTGTGAGGACACTGGGATGTACTGGTATGTACTGGGAGGGAAGTGTTATGTACTGAGGGGAACTGGGACGTACTGGGACGTGCTGGGAGGGAAGTATGAAGTATTGGGATGTAGTTAGAGGGAACTGGGATGTACTGGGAGGGAACTGGGAGGGAACTGGGAGGGAACTGTGAAGTACTGGGATGTACTGGGAGGGAACTGGTATGTACTGGGAGGGAACTGGGATGTACTGGGTGGAAAGTGTTGGGAATTGGGATTTACTGGGAGGGAACTGGGATGGACTGGGAGGGAACTGGGATGTAGTGGGACATACTGGGAGGGAACTGGGATGTACTGGGGTGTACTGGGAGGGAACTGTTATGTACCGAGGGGGAACTGGGATGTACTGGGAGTGAACTGTGAAGTACTGGGATGTACTTAGAGGGAAGTGGGAGGGAACTTGGATGTAGTGGGAGGGAACTGGGATTTACTTGGAGGAAAGTGGCATGTACTGGGATGTACTGGAATGGAACTGGGAGTGAACTGTGTGTGAACTGTGAGGGAACTGGGATGTACTGTGAGGGAACTGGGATGTACTGGGATGTACTGGGACGGACTGGGAGGGAACTGGGATGTACTGGGAGGGATCTGGGATGTACTGGGCTGCACTGGTAGGGAGCTGGGATGTACTGGGAGGAAACTGGAATGTCCCAGTTGACACCCACTTCCCTCCCAATGCCTCCCAGTATATCCCAGTTTCCTCCCAGTACATCCCAGTAAATCCCAGCTCGCTGCCAGTACATCCCAGTACATCGCAGTACATTCCAGTTCCGTTCCTGTACATCCCAATACATCCCCGTTCCATGCCAGTACATCCCAGTTCCCAACCAGTTCATCCCCGTACATTCCAGTTCCCTCCCGGTTCACTACCACTTCTTTCCCAGTTCCGTCCCATTACATCCCAGTTCCGTCCCATTACATCCCAGTACATCCCAGGTCCCTCCCAGTACATCCCAGTTCCCTCCCAGTACATCCCAGGTCCCTCCCAGTACTGGGATGTACTGGGATGTACTGGGAGGCACTACAATGTGCGGGGATGCCCTGGGATGTACTGTGGAGGAACTAGGATGTACAGGCTTGTACTGGGTTGTACCGGGTGGAACTGGCAGGGATTTGAAATGTACCAGGATCTACTGGGATGTACTGGGAGGTAACTGTTATGTACTGGGAGTGAACTGGGAGGGAACTGGGATGTACTGGGAGGGAACTGGGACGTACCGTGAGGACACTGGGATGTACTGGTATGTACTGGGAGGGAAGTGTTATGTACTGAGGGGAACTGGGACGTACTGGGATGTACTGGGAGGGAACTGTGAAGTACTGGGATGTACTGGGAGTGAACTGGGAGGGAACTGGTATGTAGTAGGAAGTACTAGGTGGGAACTGGGATGTACCAGGATGTACTGGGATGTACTGGGAGGGAACTGGGATGTACTGGGAGGGAACTGGGATGTACTGGGATGTAGTGGGAGGGAACTGGGAGGGAACTGGGATGTACTGGGAGGGAACTGGTATGTACTGGGAGGGAACTGGGATGTACTGGGACATACTGGCAGGGAACTGGGATGTACTGGGAGGGGATTGGGACGGACTGGGAGGGAACTGGGATGTACTGGGCTGCACTGGTAGGGAACTGGGATGTACTGGGAGGAAACTGGAATGTCCCAGTTGACACCCACTTCCCTCCCAATGCCTCCCAGTATATCCCAGTTTCCTCCCAGTATATCCCAGTTTCCTCCCAGTACATCCCAGTAAATCCCAGCTCGCTGCCAGTACATGCCAATACATCGCTGTACATTCCAGTTCTGTTCCTGTACATCCCAATACATCCCCGTTCCATGCCAGTACATCCCAGTTCCCTACCAGTTCATCCCCGTACATCCCAATTCCCTCCCGGTTCACTACCACTTCTTTCCCAGTTCCGTCCCATTACATCCCAGTACATCCCAGTTCCCTCCCAGTACTGGGAGGGAGCTGGGATGTACTGGGAGGCACTACAATGTGCGGGGATGCCCTGGGATGTACTGTGGAGGAACTAGGATGTACAGGCTTGTACTGGGTTGTACCGGGTGGAACTGGCAGGGATTTGGGATGTACCAGGATCTACTGGGATGTACTGGGAGGTAACTGTTATGTACTGGGAAGGAACAGGGAGGTAACTGGGATGTACTGGGAGGGAACTGGGATGTACTGTGAGGGAACTGGGACGTACTGTGAGGACACTGGGATGTACTGGTATGTACTGGGAGGGAAGTGTTATGTACTGAGGGGAACTGGGACGTACTGGGATGTACTGGGAGGGAACTGTGAAGTACTGGGATGTACTGGGAGTGAACTGGGAGGGAACTGGTATGTAGTAGGATGTACTGGGTGGGAACTGGGATGTACCGGGAGGGAACTGGGATGTACTGGGAGGGAACTGGTATGTACTGGGAGGGAACTGGGATGTACTGGGATGTAGTGGGAGGGAACTGGGAGGGAACTGGTATGTACTGGGAGGGAACTGGTATGTACTGGGAGGGAACTGGGATGTACTGGGACATACTGGCAGGGAACTGGGATGTACTGGGAGGGGATTGGGACGGACTGGGAGGGAACTGGGATGTACTGGGCTGCACTGGTAGGGAACTGGGATGTACTGGGAGGAAACTGGAATGTCCCAGTTGACACCCACTTCCCTCCCAATGCCTCCCAGTATATCCCAGTTTCCTCCCAGTATATCCCAGTTTCCTCCCAGTACATCCCAGTAAATCCCAGCTCGCTGCCAGTACATGCCAATACATCGCTGTACATTCCAGTTCTGTTCCTGTCCATCCCAATACATCCCCGTTCCATGCCAGTACATCCCAGTTTCCTACCAGTTCATCCCCGTACATCCCAATTCCCTCCCGGTTCACTACCACTTCTTTCCCAGTGCCTCCCAATACATCCCAGTTCCGTCCCATTACATCCCAGTACATCCCAGTTCCCTCCCAGTACGTCCCAGTTCCCTCCCAGTACATCCCAGGTCCCTCCCAGTACTGGGAGGGAACTGGGATGTACTGGGAGGCACTACAATGTGCGGGGATGCCCTGGGATGTACTGTGGAGGAACTAGGATGTACAGGCTTGTACTGGGTTGTACCGGGTGGAACTGGCAGGGATTTGGGATGTACCAGGATCTACTGGGATGTACTGGGATGTACTGGGAGGTAACTGTTATGTACTGGGAGTGAACTGGGAGGGAACTGGGATGTACTGGGAGGGAACTGGGATGTACTGTGAGGGAACTGGGACGTACTGTGAGGACACTGGGATGTACTGGTATGTACTGGGAGGGAAGTGTTATGTACTGAGGGGAACTGGGACGTACTGGGATGTACTGGGAGGGAACTGTGAAGTACTGGGATGTACTGGGAGTGAACTGGGAGGGAACTGGTATGTAGTAGGATGTACTGGGTGGGAACTGGGATGTACCAGGATGTACTGGGATGTACTGGGAGGGAACTGGTATGTACTGGGAGGGAACTGGGATGTAGTGGGAGGGAACTGGGAGGGAACTGGGATGTACTGGGAGGGAACTGGTATGTACTGGGAGGGAACTTGGATGTATTGGGAGGGAAGTGTTATGTACCAAGGGGGAACTGGGACGTACTGGGATGTAGTGGGAGTGAACTGTGAAGTACTGGGATGTACTGTGAGGGAACTGGGATGTACTGGGAGGGAACTTTAAAGTACTGGGATGTACTTAGAGGAAACTGGGAGGCAACTGGCATGTACTGGGATGTACTGGAATGGAACTGGGAGTGAACTGTGTGTGAACTGGGAGGGAACTGGGATGTACTGTGAGGGAACTGGGATGTACTGGGATGTACTGGGAGGGACTGGGAGGGATCTGGGATGTACTGGGCTGCACTGGTAGGGAACTGGGATGTACTGGGAGGAAACTGGAATGTCCCAGTTGACACCCACTTCCCTCCCAGGTTCCTCCCAGTATATCCCAGTTTCCTCCCAGTATATCCCAGTTTCCTCCCAGTACATCCCAGTAAATCCCAGTTCGCTCCCAGTACCTCCCAATACATCGCCGTACATTCCAGTTCCGTTCCTGTCCATCCCAATACATCCCCGTTCCATGCCAGTACATCCCAGTTTCCTACCAGTTCATCCCCGTACATCCCAATTCCCTCCCGGTTCACTACCACTTCTTTCCCAGTGCCTCCCAATACATCCCAGTTCCGTCCCATTACATCCCAGTACATCCCAGTTCCCTCCCAGTACATCCCAGTTCCCTCCCAGTACTGTGAGGGAACGGGGACGTACTGTGAGGACACTGGGATGTACTGGTATGTACTGGGAGGGAAGTGTTATGTACTGAGGGGAACTGGGACGTACTGGGATGTACTGGGAGGGAACTGTGAAGTACTGGGATGTACTGGGAGTGAACTGGGAGGGAACTGGTATGTAGTAGGATGTACTGGGTGGGAACTGGGATGTACCGGGAGGGAACTGGGATGTACTGGGAGGGAACTGGTATGTACTGGGAGGGAACTGGGATGTACTGGGATGTAGTGGGAGGGAACTGGGAGGGAACTGGTATGTACTGGGAGGGAACTGGGATGTACTGGGACATACTGGCAGGGAACTGGGATGTACTGGGAGGGGATTGGGACGGACTGGGAGGGAACTGGGATGTACTGGGCTGCACTGGTAGGGAACTGGGATGTACTGGGAGGAAACTGGAATGTCCCAGTTGACACCCACTTCCCTCCCAGTGCCTCCCAGTATATCCCAGTTTCCTCCCAGTACATCCCAGTAAATCCCAGTTCGCTCCCAGTACATCCCAGTACATCGCAATACATTCCAGTTCCGTTCCTGTACATCCCAATACATCCCCGTTCCATGCCAGTACATCCCAGTTCCCTACCAGTTCATCCCCGTACATCCCAATTCCCTCCCGGTTCACTACCACTTCTTTCCCAGTTCCGTCCCATTACATCCCAGTTCCGTCCCATTACATCCCAGCACATCCCAGTTCCCTCCCAGTACATCCCAGGTCCCTCCCAGTACATCCCAGGTCCCTCCCAGTACTGGGAGGGAACTGGGATGTACTGGGAGGCACTACAATGTGCGGGGATGCCCTGGGATGTACTGTGGAGGAACTAGGATGTACAGGCTTGTACTGGGTTGTACCGGGTGGAACTAGCAGGGATTTGGGATGTACCAGGATCTACTGGGATGTACTGGGATGTACTGGGAGGTAACTGTTATGTACTGGGAGTGAACTGGGAGGGAACTGGGACGTACTGGTAGGGAACTGGGATGTACTGGGAGGGAACTGGGACGTACTGTGAGGACACTGGGATGTACTGTTATGTACTGGGAGGGAAGTGTTATGTACAGAGGGGAACCGGTGCGTACTGGGATGTACTGGGATGGAACTGTGAAGTACTGGGATGTACTGGGAGTGAACTGGGAGGGAACTGGTATGTGGTAGGATGTACTGGGTGGGAACTGGGATGTACCAGGATGTACTGGGATGTAGTGGGAGGGAACTGGTATGTACTGGGAGGGAACTGGTATGTACTGGGAGGGAACTGGGATGTACTGGGACATACTGGCAGGGAACTGGGATGTACTGGGAGGGGATTGGGACGGACTGGGAGGGAACTGGGATGTACTGGGCTGCACTGGTAGGGAACTGGGGTGTACTGGGAGGAAACTGGAATGTCCCAGTTGACACCCACTTCCCTCCCAATGCCTCCCAGTATATCCCAGTTTCCTCCCAGTATATCCCAGTTTCCTCCCAGTACATCCCAGTAAATCCCAGCTCGCTGCCAGTACATGCCAATACATCGCTGTACATTCCAGTTCTGTTCCTGTACATCCCAATACATCCCCGTTCCATGCCAGTACATCCCAGTTCCCTACCAGTTCATCCCCATACATCCCAATTCCCTCCCGGTTCACTACCACTTCTTTCCCAGTTCCGTCCCATTACATCCCAGTTCCGTCCCATTACATCCCAGTACATCCCAGTTCCCTCCCAGTACATCCCAGGTCCCTCCCAGTACATCCCAGGTCCCTCCCAGTACTGGGAGGGAACTGGGATGTACTGGGAGGCACTACAATGTGCGGGGATGCCCTGGGATGTACTGTGGAGGAACTAGGATGTACAGGCTTGTACTGGGTTGTACCGGGTGGAACTGGCAGGGATTTGGGATGTACCAGGATCTACTGGGATGTACTGGGAGGTAACTGTTATGTACTGGGAAGGAACAGGGAGGTAACTGGGATGTACTGGTAGGGAACTGGGATGTACTGGGAGGGAACTGGGACGTACTGTGAGGACACTGGGATGTACTGGTATGTACTGGGAGGGAAGTGTTATGTACTGAGGGGAACTGGGACGTACTGGGATGTACTGGGAGGGAACTGTGAAGTACTGGGATGTACTGGGAGTGAACTGGGAGGGAACTGGTATGTAGTAGGATGTACTGGGTGGGAACTGCGATGTACCGGGAGGGAACTGGGATGTACTGGGAGGGAACTGGTATGTACTGGGAGGGAACTGGGATGTACTGGGATGTAGTGGGAGGGAACTGGGAGGGAACTGGGATGTACTGGGAGGGAACTGGTATGTACTGGGAGGGAACTGGGATGTACTGGGACATACTGGCAGGGAACTGGGATGTACTGGGAGGGGATTGGGACGGACTGGGAGGGAACTGGGATGTTCTGGGCTGCACTGGTAGGCAACTGGGATGTACTGGGAGGAAACTGGAATGTCCCAGTTGACACCCACTTCCCTCCCAATGCCTCCCAGTATATCCCAGTTTCCTCCCAGTATATCCCAGTTTCCTCCCAGTACATCCCAGTAAATCCCAGCTCGCTGCCAGTACATCCCAATACATCGCAGTACATTCCAGTTCCGTTCCTGTACATCCCAATACATCCCCGTTCCATGCCAGTACATCCCAGTTTCCTACCAGTTCATCCCCGTACATCCCAATTCCCTCCCGGTTCACTACCACTTCTTTCCCAGTGCCTCCCAATACATCCCAGTTCCGTCCCATTACATCCCAGTACATCCCAGTTCCCTCCCAGTACGTCCCAGTTCCCTCCCAGTACATCCCAGGTCCCTCCCAGTACTGGGAGGGAACTGGGATGTACTGGGAGGCACTACAATGTGCGGGGATGCCCTGGGATGTACCGTGGAGGAACTAGGATGTACAGGCTTGTACCGGGTTGTACCGGGTGGAACTGGCAGGGATTTGAAATGTCCTAGGATCTACTAGGATGTACTGGGATGTACTGGGAGGTAACTGTTGTGTACTGGGAGTGAACTGGGAGGGAACTGGGATGTACTGGGAGGGAACTGGGATGTACTGTGAGGACACTGGGATGTACTGGTATGTACTGGGAGGGAAGTGTTATGTACTGAGGGGAACTGGGACGTACTGGGACGTGCTGGGAGGGAACTATGAAGTATTGGGATGTACTTAGAGGGAACTGGGATGTACTGGGAGGGAACTGGGAGGGAACTGGGAGGGAACTGTGAAGTACTGGGATGTACTGGGAGGGAACTGGTATGTACTGGGAGGGAACTGGGATGTACTGGGTGGAAAGTGTTGGGAATTGGGATTTACTGGGAGGGAACTGGGATGGACTGGGAGGGAACTGGGATGTAGTGGGACATACTGGGAGGGAACTGGGATGTACTGGGGTGTACTGGGAGGGAACTGTTATGTACCGAGGGGGAACTGGGATGTACTGGGAGTGAACTGTGAAGTACTGGGATGTACTTAGAGGGAAGTGGGAGGGAACTTGGATGTAGTGGGAGGGAGCTGGGGTTTACTTGGAGGAAAGTGGCATGTACTGGGATGTACTGGAATGGAACTGTGAGTGAACTGTGTGTGAACTGTGAGGGAACTGGGATGTACTGTGAGGGAACTGGGATGTACTGCGATGTACTGGGACGGACGGGGAGGGAACTGGGATGTACTGGGAGGGATCTGGGATGTACTGGGCTGCACTGGTAGGGAACTGGGATGTACTGGGAGGAAACTGGAATGTCCCAGTTGACACCCACTTCCCTCCCAGTGCCTCCCAGTATATCCCAGTTTCCTCCCAGTACATCCCAGTAAATCCCAGTTTGCTCCCAGTACATCCCAGTACATCGCAGTACATTCCAGTTCCGTTCCTGTACATCCCAATACATCCCCGTTCCATGCCAGTACATCCCAGTTCCCTACCAGTTCATCCCCGTACATCCCAATTCCCTCCCGGTTCACTACCACTTCTTTCCCAGTTCCGTCCCATTACATCCCAGTTCCGTCCCATTACATCCCAGCACATCCCAGTTCCCTCCCAGTACATCCCAGGTCCCTCCCAGTACATCCCAGTTCCCTCCCAGTTCATCCCCGTACATCCCAATTCCCTCCCGGTTCACTACCACTTCTTTCCCAGTGCCTCCCAATACATCCCAGTTCCGTCCCATTACATCCCAGTACATCCCAGTTCCCTCCCAGTACGTCCCAGTTCCCTCCCAGTACATCCCAGGTCCCTCCCAGTACTGGGAGGGAACTGGGATGTACTGGGAGGCACTACAATGTGCGGGGATGCCCTGGGATGTACTGTGGAGGAACTAGGATGTACAGGCTTGTACTGGGTTGTACCGGGTGGAACTGGCAGGGATTTGGGATGTACCAGGATCTACTGGGATGTACTGGGATGTACTGGGAGGTAACTGTTGTGTACTGGGAGTGAACTGGGAGAGAACTGGGATGTACTGGGAGGGAACTGGGATGTACTGTGAGGACACTGGGATGTACTGGTATGTACTGGGAGGGAAGTGTTATGTACTGAGGGGAACTGGGACGTACTGGGACGTGCTGGGAGGGAAGTATGAAGTATTGGGATGTAGTTAGAGGGAACTGGGATGTACTGGGAGGGAACTGGGAGGGAACTGGGAGGGAACTGTGAAGTACTGGGATGTACTGGGAGGGAACTGGTATGTACTGGGAGGGAACTGGGATGTACTGGGTGGAAAGTGTTGGGAATTGGGATTTACTGGGAGGGAACTGGGATGGACTGGGAGGGAACTGGGATGTAGTGGGACATACTGGGAGGGAACTGGGATGTACTGGGGTGTACTGGGAGGGAACTGTTATGTACCGAGGGGGAACTGGGATGTACTGGGAGTGAACTGTGAAGTACTGGGATGTACTTAGAGGGAAGTGGGAGGGAACTTGGATGTAGTGGGAGGGAACTGGGATTTACTTGGAGGAAAGTGGCATGTACTGGGATGTACTGGAATGGAACTGGGAGTGAACTGTGTGTGAACTGTGAGGGAACTGGGATGTACTGTGAGGGAACTGGGATGTACTGGGATGTACTGGGACGGACTGGGAGGGAACTGGGATGTACTGGGAGGGATCTGGGATGTACTGGGCTGCACTGGTAGGGAGCTGGGATGTACTGGGAGGAAACTGGAATGTCCCAGTTGACACCCACTTCCCTCCCAATGCCTCCCAGTATATCCCAGTTTCCTCCCAGTACATCCCAGTAAATCCCAGCTCGCTGCCAGTACATCCCAGTACATCGCAGTACATTCCAGTTCCGTTCCTGTACATCCCAATACATCCCCGTTCCATGCCAGTACATCCCAGTTCCCAACCAGTTCATCCCCGTACATTCCAGTTCCCTCCCGGTTCACTACCACTTCTTTCCCAGTTCCGTCCCATTACATCCCAGTTCCGTCCCATTACATCCCAGTACATCCCAGGTCCCTCCCAGTACATCCCAGTTCCCTCCCAGTACATCCCAGGTCCCTCCCAGTACTGGGATGTACTGGGATGTACTGGGAGGCACTACAATGTGCGGGGATGCCCTGGGATGTACTGTGGAGGAACTAGGATGTACAGGCTTGTACTGGGTTGTACCGGGTGGAACTGGCAGGGATTTGAAATGTACCAGGATCTACTGGGATGTACTGGGAGGTAACTGTTATGTACTGGGAGTGAACTGGGAGGGAACTGGGATGTACTGGGAGGGAACTGGGACGTACCGTGAGGACACTGGGATGTACTGGTATGTACTGGGAGGGAAGTGTTATGTACTGAGGGGAACTGGGACGTACTGGGATGTACTGGGAGGGAACTGTGAAGTACTGGGATGTACTGGGAGTGAACTGGGAGGGAACTGGTATGTAGTAGGAAGTACTAGGTGGGAACTGGGATGTACCAGGATGTACTGGGATGTAGTGGGAGGGAACTGGTATGTACTGGGAGGGAACTGGGATGTACTGGGATGTAGTGGGAGGGAACTGGGAGGGAACTGGGATGTACTGGGAGGGAACTGGTATGTACTGGGAGGGAACTGGGATGTACTGGGACATACTGGCAGGGAACTGGGATGTACTGGGAGGGGATTGGGACGGACTGGGAGGGAACTGGGATGTACTGGGCTGCACTGGTAGGGAACTGGGGTGTACTGGGAGGAAACTGGAATGTCCCAGTTGACACCCACTTCCCTCCCAATGCCTCCCAGTATATCCCAGTTTCCTCCCAGTATATCCCAGTTTCCTCCCAGTACATCCCAGTAAATCCCAGCTCGCTGCCAGTACATGCCAATACATCGCTGTACATTCCAGTTCTGTTCCTGTACATCCCAATACATCCCCGTTCCATGCCAGTACATCCCAGTTCCCTACCAGTTCATCCCCGTACATCCCAATTCCCTCCCGGTTCACTACCACTTCTTTCCCAGTTCCGTCCCATTACATCCCAGTACATCCCAGTTCCCTCCCAGTACTGGGAGGGAGCTGGGATGTACTGGGAGGCACTACAATGTGCGGGGATGCCCTGGGATGTACTGTGGAGGAACTAGGATGTACAGGCTTGTACTGGGTTGTACCGGGTGGAACTGGCAGGGATTTGGGATGTACCAGGATCTACTGGGATGTACTGGGAGGTAACTGTTATGTACTGGGAAGGAACAGGGAGGGAACTGGGATGTACTGGTAGGGAACTGGGATGTACTGTGAGGGAACTGGGACGTACTGTGAGGACACTGGGATGTACTGGTATGTACTGGGAGGGAAGTGTTATGTACTGAGGGGAACTGGGACGTACTGGGATGTACTGGGAGGGAACTGTGAAGTACTGGGATGTACTGGGAGTGAACTGGGAGGGAACTGGTATGTAGTAGGATGTACTGGGTGGGAACTGGGATGTACCGGGAGGGAACTGGGATGTACTGGGAGGGAACTGGTATGTACTGGGAGGGAACTGGGATGTACTGGGATGTAGTGGGAGGGAACTGGGAGGGAACTGGGATGTACTGGGAGGGAACTGGTATGTACTGGGAGGGAACTGGGATGTACTGGGACATACTGGCAGGGAACTGGGATGTACTGGGAGGGGATTGGGACGGACTGGGAGGGAACTGGGATGTACTGGGCTGCACTGGTAGGGAACTGGGATGTACTGGGAGGAAACTGGAATGTCCCAGTTGACACCCACTTCCCTCCCAATGCCTCCCAGTATATCCCAGTTTCCTCCCAGTATATCCCAGTTTCCTCCCAGTACATCCCAGTAAATCCCAGCTCGCTGCCAGTACATGCCAATACATCGCTGTACATTCCAGTTCTGTTCCTGTCCATCCCAATACATCCCCGTTCCATGCCAGTACATCCCAGTTTCCTACCAGTTCATCCCCGTACATCCCAATTCCCTCCCGGTTCACTACCAGTTCTTTCCCAGTGCCTCCCAATACATCCCAGTTCCGTCCCATTACATCCCAGTACATCCCAGTTCCCTCCCAGTACGTCCCAGTTCCCTCCCAGTACATCCCAGGTCCCTCCCAGTACTGGGAGGGACCTGGGATGTACTGGGAGGCACTACAATGTGCGGGGATGCCCTGGGATGTACTGTGGAGGAACTAGGATGTACAGGCTTGTACTGGGTTGTACCGGGTGGAACTGGCAGGGATTTGGGATGTACCAGGATCTACTGGGATGTACTGGGATGTACTGGGAGGTAACTGTTATGTACTGGGAGTGAACTGGGAGGGAACTGGGATGTACTGGGAGGGAACTGGGATGTACTGTGAGGGAACTGGGACGTACTGTGAGGACACTGGGATGTACTGGTATGTACTGGGAGGGAAGTGTTATGTACTGAGGGGAACTGGGACGTACTGGGATGTACTGGGAGGGAACTGTGAAGTACTGGGATGTACTGGGAGTGAACTGGGAGGGAACTGGTATGTAGTAGGATGTACTGGGTGGGAACTGGGATGTACCAGGATGTACTGGGATGTAGTGGGAGGGAACTGGTACGTACTGGGAGGGAACTGGGATGTAGTGGGAGGGAACTGGGAGGGAACTGGGATGTACTGGGAGGGAACTGGTATGTACTGGGAGGGAACTGGGATGTACTGGGACATACTGGCAGGGAACTGGGATGTACTGGGAGGGGATTGGGATGTACTGGGAGGGAACTTGGATGTATTGGGAGGGAAGTGTTATGTACCAAGGGGGAACTGGGACGTACTGGGATGTAGTGGGAGTGAACTGTGAAGTACTGGGATGTACTGTGAGGGAACTGGGATGTACTGGGAGGGAACTTTAAAGTACTGGGATGTACTTAGAGGAAACTGGGAGGCAACTGGCATGTACTGGGATGTACTGGAATGGAACTGGGAGTGAACTGTGTGTGAACTGGGAGGGAACTGGGATGTACTGTGAGGGAACTGGGATGTACTGGGATGTACTGGGAGGGACTGGGAGGGATCTGGGATGTACTGGGCTGCACTGGTAGGGAACTGGGATGTACTGGGAGGAAACTGGAATGTCCCAGTTGACACCCACTTCCCTCCCAGGTTCCTCCCAGTATATCCCAGTTTCCTCCCAGTATATCCCAGTTTCCTCCCAGTACATCCCAGTAAATCCCAGTTCGCTCCCAGTACATCCCAATACATCGCCGTACATTCCAGTTCCGTTCCTGTCCATCCCAATACATCCCCGTTCCATGCCAGTACATCCCAGTTTCCTACCAGTTCATCCCCGTACATCCCAATTCCCTCCCGGTTCACTACCACTTCTTTCCCAGTGCCTCCCAATACATCCCAGTTCCGTCCCATTACATCCCAGTACATCCCAGTTCCCTCCCAGTACATCCCAGTTCCCTCCCAGTACTGTGAGGGAACTGGGACGTACTGTGAGGACACTGGGATGTACTGGTATGTACTGGGAGGGAAGTGTTATGTACTGAGGGGAACTGGGACGTACTGGGATGTACTGGGAGGGAACTGTGAAGTACTGGGATGTACTGGGAGTGAACTGGGAGGAAACTGGTATGTAGTAGGATGTACTGGGTGGGAACTGGGATGTACCGGGAGGGAACTGGTATGTACTGGGAGGGAACTGGTATGTACTGGGAGGGAACTGGGATGTACTGGGATGTAGTGGGAGGGAACTGGGAGGGAACTGGGATGTACTGGGAGGGAACTGGGATGTACTGGGACATACTGGCAGGGAACTGGGATGTACTGGGAGGGGATTGGGACGGACTGGGAGGGAACTGGGATGTACTGGGCTGCACTGGTAGGGAACTGGGATGTACTGGGAGGAAACTGGAATGTCCCAGTTGACACCCACTTCCCTCCCAATGCCTCCCAGTATATCCCAGTTTCCTCCCAGTATATCCCAGTTTCCTCCCAGTACATCCCAGTAAATCCCAGTTTGCTCCCAGTACATGCCAATACATCGCTGTACATTCCAGCTCCGTTCCTGTACATCCCAATACATCCCCGTTCCATGCCAGTACATCCCAGTTTCCTACCAGTTCATCCCCGTACATCCCAATTCCCTCCCGGTTCACTACCACTTCTTTCCCAGTGCCTCCCAATACATCCCAGTTCCGTCCCATTACATCCCAGTACATCCCAGTTCCCTCCCAGTACGTCCCAGTTCCCTCCCAGTACATCCCAGGTCCCTCCCAGTACGTACTGGGAGGGACCTGGGATGTACTGGGAGGCACTACAATGTGCGGGGATGCCCTGGGATGTACTGTGGAGGAACTAGGATGTACAGGCTTGTACTGGGTTGTACCGGGTGGAACTAGCAGGGATTTGGGATGTACCAGGATCTACTGGGATGTACTGGGATGTACTGGGAGGTAACTGTTATGTACTGGGAGTGAACTGGGAGGGAACTGGGACGTACTGGTAGGGAACTGGGATGTACTGGGAGGGAACTGGGACGTACTGTGAGGACACTGGGATGTACTGGGAGTGAACTGGGAGGGAACTGGTATGTAGTAGGATGTGCTGGGTGGGAACTGGGATGTACCGGGAGGGAACTGGGATGTACTGGGAGGGAACTGGTATGTACTGGGAGGGAACTGGGATGTGGTAGGATGTACTGGGTGGGAACTGGGATGTACCAGGATGTACTGGGATGTACTGGGAGGGAACTGGTATGTACTGGGAGGGAACTGGTATGTACTGGGAGGGAACTGGGATGTACTGGGACATACTGGCAGGGAACTGGGATGTACTGGGAGGGGATTGGGACGGACTGGGAGGGAACTGGGATGTACTGGGCTGCACTGGTAGGGAACTGGGATGTACTGGGAGGAAACTGGAATGTCCCAGTTGACACCCACTTCCCTCCCAATGCCTCCCAGTATATCCCAGTTTCCTCCCAGTATATCCCAGTTTCCTCCCAGTACATCCCAGTAAATCCCAGCTCGCTGCCAGTACATGCCAATACATCGCTGTACATTCCAGTTCTGTTCCTGTACATCCCAATACATCCCCGTTCCATGCCAGTACATCCCAGTTCCCTACCAGTTCATCCCCATACATCCCAATTCCCTCCCGGTTCACTACCACTTCTTTCCCAGTTCCGTCCCATTACATCCCAGTTCCGTCCCATTATATCCCAGTACATCCCAGTTCCCTCCCAGTACATCCCAGGTCCCTCCCAGTACATCCCAGGTCCCTCCCAGTACTGGGAGGGAACTGGGATGTACTGGGAGGCACTACAATGTGCGGGGATGCCCTGGGATGTACTGTGGAGGAACTAGGATGTACAGGCTTGTACTGGGTTGTACCGGGTGGAACTGGCAGGGATTTGGGATGTACCAGGATCTACTGGGATGTACTGGGAGGTAACTGTTATGTACTGGGAAGGAACAGGGAGGTAACTGGGATGTACTGGTAGGGAACTGGGATGTACTGGGAGGGAACTGGGACGTACTGTGAGGACACTGGGATGTACTGGTATGTACTGGGAGGGAAGTGTTATGTACTGAGGGGAACTGGGACGTACTGGGATGTACTGGGAGGGAACTGTGAAGTACTGGGATGTACTGGGAGTGAACTGGGAGGGAACTGGTATGTAGTAGGATGTACTGGGTGGGAACTGGGATGTACCGGGAGGGAACTGGTATGTACTGGGAGGGAACTGGTATGTACTGGGAGGGAACTGGGATGTACTGGGATGTAGTGGGAGGGAACTGGGAGGAAACTGGGATGTACTGGGAGGGAACTGGTATGTACTGGGAGGGAACTGGGATGTACTGGGACATACTGGCAGGGAACTGGGATGTACTGGGAGGGGATTGGGACGGACTGGGAGGGAACTGGGATGTTCTGGGCTGCACTGGTAGGCAACTGGGATGTACTGGGAGGAAACTGGAATGTCCCAGTTGACACCCACTTCCCTCCCAATGCCTCCCAGTATATCCCAGTTTCCTCCCAGTATATCCCAGTTTCCTCCCAGTACATCCCAGTAAATCCCAGCTCGCTGCCAGTACATCCCAATACATCGCAGTACATTCCAGTTCCGTTCCTGTACATCCCAATACATCCCCGTTCCATGCCAGTACATCCCAGTTTCCTACCAGTTCATCCCCGTACATCCCAATTCCCTCCCGGTTCACTACCACTTCTTTCCCAGTGCCTCCCAATACATCCCAGTTCCGTCCCATTACATCCCAGTACATCCCAGGTCCCTCCCAGTACGTCCCAGTTCCCTCCCAGTACATCCCAGGTCCCTCCCAGTACTGGGAGGGAACTGGGATGTACTGGGAGGCACTACAATGTGCGGGGATGCCCTGGGATGTACTGTGGAGGAACTAGGATGTACAGGCTTGTACTGGGTTGTACCGGGTGGAACTGGCAGGGATTTGGGATGTACCAGGATCTACTGGGATGTACTGGGAGGTAACTGTTATGTACTGGGAGTGAACTGGGAGGGAACTGGGATGTACTGGGACGGACTGGGAGGGAGCTGGGACGGACTGGGATGCACTGGTAGGGAACTGGGATGTACTGGGAGGAAACTGGAATGTCCCAGTTGACACCCACTTTCCTCCCAGTTTCCTCCCAGTATATCCCAGTTTCCTCCCAGTACATCCCAGTAAATCCCAGTTTGCTCCCAATACATCGCAGTACATTCCAGTTCCGTTCCTGTACATCCCAATACATCCCCGTTCCATGCCAGTACATCCCAGTTTCCTACCAGTTCATCCCCGTACATCCCAATTCCCTCCCGTTTCACTACCACTTCTTTCCCAGTGCCTCCCAATACATCCCAGTTCCGTCCCATTACATCCCAGTACATCCCAGTTCCCTCCCAGTACGTCCCAGTTCCCTCCCAGTACTGGGAGGGAGCTGGGATGTACTGGGAGGCACTACAATGTGCGGGGATGCCCTGGGATGTACTGTGGAGGAACTAGGATGTACAGGCTTGTACTGGGTTGTACCGGGTGGAACTAGCAGGGATTTGGGATGTACCAGGATCTACTGGGATGTACTGGGATGTACTGGGAGGGAAGTGTTATGTACTGGGAGTGAACTGGGAGGGAACTGGGATGTACTGGGAGGGAAATGGGAGAGAACTGAGATGTACTGGAGGGAACTGGGATGTACTGGGATATCCTGGAGGGAACTGGAATGGAATAAGAGGGAACTGGGACGTACTGGGAGGGAACTAGGACGCACTGGTCGGAAACAGGGACGGAACTGTGATGTACTGGGACGTACTGGGATGTACTGGGACGTACTGGGAGGTAACTGTTGTGTACTGGGAGTGAACTGGGAGGGAACTGGTATGTAGTAGGATGTACTGGGAGGGAACTGGGAGGGATCTGGGACGGACTGGGAGGGAACTGGGACGGACTGGGATGCACTGGTAGGGAACTGGGATGCACTGGTAGGGAACTGGAATGTCCCAGTTGACACCCACTTCCCTCCCAGTTTCCTCCCAGTATATCCCAGTTTCCTCCCAGTACATCCCAGTAAATCCCAGTTCGCTCCCAGTACATCCCAGTACATTCCAGTTCCGTTCCTGTACATCCCAATACATCCCCGTTCCATGCCAGTACATCCCAGTTCCCTACCAGTTCATCCCCATACATCCCAATTCCCTCCCGGTTCGCTACCACTTCTTTCCCAGTGCCTCCCAATACATCCCAGTTCCGTCCCATTACATCCCAGTACATCCCAGGTCCCTCCCAGTACATCCCAGGTCCCTCCCAGTACGTCTCAGTTCCCTCCCAGTACATCCCAGTTCCCTCCCAGTACGTCCCAGTTCCCTCCCAGTACTGGGAGGGAACTGGGATGTACTGGGAGGCACTACAATGTGCGGGGATGCCCTGGGATGTACTGTGGAGGAACTAGGATGTACAGGCTTGTACTGGGTTGTACCGGGTGGAACTGGCAGGGATTTGGGATGTACCAGGATCTACTGGGATGTACTGGGATGTACTGGGAGGTAACTGTTATGTACTGGGAAGGAACTGTGAGGGAACTGTGAGGGAACTGTGAGGGAACTGTGAGTAGGGGGGTGGCCCCCCGGGCCCCAGCCCCTCCCCCCCGCCTGCGGCCAGGCCCCGCGGCCGCCGGCCCCTTCCTCCTCTGCCCGCTCCCGTCGCAGACGGCTCGGTATGTGTCACGAGCGGCAGCCCCGTTCAGCAGCTCTCGGAGGGCGCGCGGCTGTGCCCGGCCGTGACCGGGGCCCGCAGGGGTTTCCCGCTCGCCCCGAGAAGGCGCTGGCCCCGAGCCGGGGCGTCCCGCCCCGCCCCGCCCGGCCCTCGGCGCCCTCGCGAGCTGAGCGCGGCCCGGCCAGCAGGGGGCGCTGGCGCTCACCGGCTGGGCGCGGGGGCGGTCCGGCGCGGGGGCGGGGCCGGTGGGGGCCGTTCCTTCCGGCCGCCCTTTAAGGGCCGCCCCGCGGGGCTCGGGCTTCCGGTGGCGCGTGCGCGTCGGAGCGGGGGCGGGAGCGGTGCGTGTGGAGGCCGAAGGGCCGGTGCGTGTGGCGGCCGGGTCGCGAGGCGTCCCTGTGCGGTGCCGGGGCCCCTCTGCGGCCCGGCGTGGGAAGCCCGCGGCCGGCGGAGCCTGCTGGGAGCTGGGCGGGGAGCGCCGCGGCGGTCCGGCCGCCGGCAGCCATCCCCTGCCGTGGCCGGCAGCCCCTCGGGACGCCTGGAGGCCTGGCGGTGCCCGAGCCTCGCCTGCGGCAGCCGCCTGAGAGAGCAGCGCGGCCGTGTCCGGGGGCCGGAGAGCGCTGGTGGGTGAGTTCGGGCAGCGGGTGGGTCTCCGTGTGAGGTGAGGCCTGGCGCGGGCCGGGGGGTATCTCCGTGCGGGTCGGGCCGGGGGCGGGGCGGGGGCCGTGCCCCGCAGAGGAGCCCCGGTCGGGCATCGTTCGCTTTTCCACAATGTAGGGCTCTCCCCGGTTATTTTTTGTGTACTGTGTTTTGGGTCACCTGAAAGCCTTTGGCCGGTTACGTTTGGTGCGGGGAGATGGCAGGTCTGGAGCCTGAAAGATCTCTGGTGGGGGGTGGGGGAGGTATTTCTTGCCTTAAAACTCTGAGCCCACCTCGCGTGTCATGTCGTGAGTCTCGTGACTGTGGCAAATGGCTGAGTCGGGCGTTTTCTGATAACTAACTTCTGAACGTGTGCGTGTGTAGGCACGGGGAGATTTGTGCAGTGTGACGGAGCCCCTTGTGCTTCTGTGCTAATGTCTACCTGTTCTAGACCTCCAGAGTTGGAAAGCCTTTGTTTAGTGCCTAGTTGTGCCTGCGTAACAAATGTTTTAGCTGCTGATGGGTTATACCTCTGCTGCGAACTTCTTGCTGGGTGGCTTGATTGTTTCTGGTTGTCCGTGTAAATCTAGGCAGCTATTTTCTGCCCGGTGGTGAAGCCTATCGCTTTGGATAACAAAGGGCAGGAGTGCAATAAAGAAAAAGGTGATTCGTCTGCTGCAGCTCCTTGGAAACGATTCGTTCCTTATTTTCTGCCCTTGGGCAGGCGTTGTGCTTTCCAGATAATGCAGCCTCTCCTGTGCCTGTCCACGCCGTGCATTTTGTCCTGCCCTTGCTTGAAAAGGCTCTCCTTGCCTTCCTCCCCTCTGCTGCAGTTGCCTTAATCTCTCGCTGCTGCTGCTGCTGGAAGAGGGATAAAGGGAGTGTTGTCGATCGGGTTGTTAAAAGCTTTTTCGCGGGCTGTAACGCGCGGGAAAGGGGGGCCGGGGGGGAGGATCAGTTTGCGGGGAAAATGGGAAACCAACATCACCTTCCCCTCCTACGGCGCAGCCCGGCCGCACGGCTCCCCGGGGATGCCCCTGCCCGCGGGTGTACCGTGTGTGCGCCCCCCGCGTGGGGCGGGGGACGACGACACCCCCCCACACACCGTCGGCGGCACTGGGGCAACCCCTGCCCCAGGGCTCCGCGCTCGTACCCGGCTCTCCCCGCTCCGGCACGGCACGGGGCTGGACGCACCGAGAAGACCCCGGAGCGGCTTCTCGCGTCCGGGCGAGAACAGGGCCCGGCCCCGAGCAGCAGAGCGGGCACCGCCGGTAGCTCGGAGGAGCGGGGCCGGCTCGGCTCGAGGCGTCAGAGCGAAAAGGGACGAGAACCGTCCCGGAGCGTCCGGGGGTTGGGGGGGTTGGCGGATGGTCCGGTGGCCGGGTTCGGCTCCGTGCCGGGCCGTGGGGCAGCCGGAGCCGCGCCAGAGCAGGTGAGGAGCCGCATGGCCGGGCGCGCTGTGGGTCGGCGGGTTTGGGCTGTGGGGTCTCCCGGTCCGCGGAGCCCCCGGGGGGGCGGCGGGGTGCGGGCAGCAGCGGCCCCGGGCCGAGCGCTGTCGTGGGTCGGTGGTTGGGTTTTGGGGCCGAGCCCGTGCCCGTCCCCGGGGAGTAGGGGCAGCCCCACCCGGCTCTCGACTGCTCCTCGTCGGGGTCGGGCGGCGGCGGCGGCGACCCCGGCGGGGGCTCCTGCGGTGCCGGGCGGGTCCCCCCTTGCCCGCGAGGCAGGCAGGGACCCCGGCTGCTGCCGCCGCGGTTTGCTGGAGGCGGGCCGGGCCCGGCCCCCTGTGGGGTTGGGGTGCGGGCCCGGCGCTGCCGGGGAAACGAGGCCTGCGAGAGCAGGAAGAAAGCGCTGCCGGGCCGGTGCTGGGCTGCCCCGCCGGGGTGCGGGGCCGGGCCCGCGCAGTTCAGTTCCCAAGGCCTCCCCGACAGTGCCCGCGTGGGCCGTGGGGGTGCAGGGCTGCGGGGTGGCTGCGCTCTCCGCGGCCCTGAGCGTTGCCCGTGGGGACTGCGGAGGGGGCCGGGACGCAGCCAGGTTCAGCTGGTTTGGTCCCTGAGCGTGGAGAGCACAGCTCTTCTGTTCCTGGGCCTTGAGAGCAGGCTCCTGTGGCTGACGCCGGGGCCCTGAAACAGATCGAGTCGTGCGTTTTGAGGGCCTGAGCGAGGGGACTAAGTGGTGTGGTTTTGGGCTGAGGAGCAGAGGTCAAGTGCTGCGCTTTTGGGACTTGAGAACAGGCTCAGCAGCTGGGCTTTTTGGCTCAGAACCGGTCCCAAAGTGAGCTGGTTTGGGGGCCAAAAGCAGAAGCCGGTTTGGCTGCTTGTGGGGGTGGCGTGGGGGCATCGGGGGCTGCAGGGGAAAGCAAGGGTTGGGCAGGGTACGAGGACCCTCCCCGGAGGTGGGGGTCCGGTCACATCGGACCCCGAAGTTCGGGAGGCCGGCATGCACCAGAGCGAACTCGCCACCTGAGGCGGGTCTCTGGAGGAAGGGTGCTTTTTGGATCCAGCGCAGCGCACCCTCTTTGGGTCCAGCTCTTCATTCTGCGCTGCTTAGAAGAGTTATTAACCAATTAATTAAACATACAAACTAAGTCACAACAGCTCTATCGGCTCCATCGTGGTTTGGAGCTCTGAATCGGTTTCATTTGGTGTCTAACACATTTTTTCCCCGAGGAGAGGCTACGTTTCAAGTTAATTAGTTTTCTCACAAGTGTGTCAGTCGATAAAATTGAGTTACGATTATTAAAACCACAAAGGTGACAGGAGTCTCACGGATCGGGTCTATTTCTGAAAATGTATTCATCCCATGCAAATGTCATCGGGATACAGATCATCTGCACTTCATGCTCTGACAAGACAAGATGCTGAGACAGGGATGAGCTCCAAAAGGACTACTGAAAAGAAAAAAAACCCACGCACTTCATGAAGTCATGGGGGGTTTTTTTGTTTGCATTTGGGGGGGCGGGGTGGCTTTAACAAAAGAGTGCAGTGTTGGCTGGCAGCAGCCTGCAGAGCATTTTTGCTGCCTGATCTCTCCTGTTCTTCTCTTCCACTCCTCTTTCAGGGCTGTAATTGTCATTTGGATAGTTTTAGAAGAGCAGTTAAGTTCCTCGCCTGTGTCTCAATGTGCTGGTAATACCAGGAAGGTGAATGCTTGAACCGGTCGGGCGGGTGGGAATAACTTGGCTGCAGGTAGAACTTCTGAGGGAAGACCAGCAAAACCAGGAAGCAAATAGCAAGTTCCCAAAAAATGTGCGGGTGTCAAACACATAAAAGTTTTATTGCCGAATGTTTTGTTTTTGGCAATATGTTCCAAATGCCTATTTTTGGTAAACATAACTTTTCAGGAGATTCAGGGTTGTGTGTGGCAAAACATGTCCCTCTGTTTTTGTGTCCTGCCGCACAAACGGCCGGCGGCAGGGCTCTCGTTCCCCGCTCTCGCTATTGCCACAGCAGGGCTGCGATATTTAGACCTAAGGGATGGGTTTAGGAATGGAAGGAGAGAGAACGCCTGTGTTCTGTAAGGGCTATGAATGCTGACCCTTTGCCTCCGTCTGCCGCTTTTCCTGTGCGGGTGATGAAGCCGTTTTACTTTCCTCTGTTGTTCCTGGTCTAAGTAGTTGCAAGGCTGTCGCCGCTGTGGGTGTGCAATTTGTGTTGCTGTGTTTCTGTGGAGTCCTAGCTACGGCTCGCTTCTAGTGTGGCCAAGCGTCAAGGTAGGGCTTTCAGCTTAAAGCTTCAGAAGCGCTGCGTGCCGAGATGGGTGTAGGTGAAACTGCTGTTGCGCCTGCAGCTGTGCTCGCAGGGATGCTGGGTGGCTCCGCATCAAACCGGCGAGGTGCGCGTGGACCTCCGTCGGGCTGCGCCCTGGGTGCGCGAGCGTGCCGTGTTTTTGCTGTTCCGGCTTGTATGTGCGAGGCCTTAACGTTTGATTTAATGCATTTCCTTTAACGGCAGGCTGTAGTTGGGCTCTAGATGGTATTCCTACGTGGGCGCAGGAGCTGTGGAATGGTTAAGCTGTTGCTGTGCCTCCAGGTGACTTGTTCAGTAACACTGTTTTTCCAGGTGCAGATGGATGAGTCGTGCAGGGCAACGGAGGAGAGCCCAGGGGAGTGCTGTAAGAAGGTGAGTCTGTGTGTAGTACTGGAGGGAAGATGTGACTGATGGCTATAGGGCTCCATTATGGGTTTTACTCTTTTTTTTTTTTTTTGTGATCTGAGGGTGCTAAGCGATGAGCCGAGCGTGATGTGGGCCCTGGAGGTGAGTCAGGCAAGGTGACCGGTGCTTGGTGGGCTGGAGTAGGTGTTCTTTTTCAGGTTATTCAGGGTTTTTTCTCCTTCTCTTCACTTTCCCATCCCAATTTGGGGCCGATTCCCTCAAACGGGGACTTCCCCCTGTGGGGCTGCTTATGCAGCCTGGGAGCTGCTGCCTGGGCACAAAAATACCTCAAACCCCTTGACTCTGGGCCTGCAATGAGGGGTGAAAATACAGGAAGAATTCTGGTGGAAAGAAAACAACTTGGGGCTTCTGGGAAAGCCAACTCCAGCTGGATTTGTGCGGCTGGAAAGGAAAAAAAAAAGGGGGTGGGGGGAAGGAACAACAACCTAAAAGCACCCACCAACCATTCTCATGCACAAAACCGAAAGTGAAAATGACCATTTTTTGTAGGGCAAAAGCACAAAAAATCCCCACAGAACTCAGTAGTTTGGAAAAGCAACCCCAATTATTACATTATGTAAAGAAGGCGGGGGAAAAAAAAAGAAAACCAAACCAAAACCCGATCACAACCCTGATGCCACATGCCTACAAGCAGTTCCTGGGGCTTATTCTGCGGGGGTGGGAACCCAACCTTGTTCCCCAGGTTTGCTGTGCTGCTTCTCCTCCCTCGAGACACTTTGCTGTTTGGTGCAGAGGCAATGAATGGCGCTGCTGGGGCTGCGAGGGGGAAAGGTGCAGAGGAATAGAAGCTCTGTGGATGCAGCCAAGTTACGGTTTCTGGATGGTATTAATCGAGAAGAGTAATTCAGATAATGCTGCTGCCCAGCGACCAGAATTGGGTACTGAGCCCGGGAGCCGTGCACGCGCGGTGGTGTCCCTGTGATCCCCATTGCTCTCTCCGCAGGTAACAGCCCTGCGATGCTGCAGTGCCTGCGAGGTGATGCCGCCGTGCTCGTTGCTGCTTCCTGGTAAGGAAAGGCCTCCTCTGCTCTTGCTGCAGCGTGGTGGTGTGTCGGACACGATTCCCTGTGTCGGGTGAGGCCTAGGGCTGCCGGCGAGGTGAGCGAGCCCCTTTGGTGGGTGCAGGGGTATCTCCTTGTGTGCCTGTACTACTGGGGCTGGTGGGATGGGAAGCTTCAAATGACCCGCCGAGGCAGGCTTCTGGTATGCTAAAGGCGAGCGGGTGAGGGCAGCCCTAGGAGTTACCCGGGAGCTGATAGAAGGGAAGAGGGAAAGGAGGAGGAGGATGATGACCTTTTCCCCCTGCAGCTTCTGGGTGCAGAAGATGGCCGACTCCCCAGCTCACCAGAGCTCCCCCTCAGCCTCCCCTGGCCCCCCTTGCCCCGTGCGCCTGCCCCCAGCTCCAGCACGGGCGAGCTAGGCTACGTGCCTAGGAAGCCTCATCTGGTAAGAGCTGTAAGACACCCACGTATTCTCTTCAGGTGGAGGACGGCCTAGAGTCTGGAGCTGCAGAAGAGGCAGGGAGGAGAGGAGGGGAAAGAAGCATCTGAACGGCTAAATTGTGCCAGCAGCGCTGAGAGCGAGAGTCGCGGTGAGTCCTGGGCCACTGGGGCCCCGTTGCCTCTCTTGTGCGTCCTGGGCCCTCCCTGTCTCTCCCCCGGCCCCCTCTCTTTCCTTACCTGCTGCAAAATTTACTTTTTTGCGCCCCCCCCCCCCCCCGCACCTTCTTTCTCCATCTCGCTCTGAGTGTCTCCCTGCCTCCCCGTCTTTTCAGTCCTCCCTCTCTCTGTCCTGTAGCCTGTGGCTCCTTTTTCTTTCTCCGCCTCTCTCTGCCTGGCTCTGGCTCCGTTTTTTTTTTTTATTCCTCCTGCTCTGTCCTGTAGCCTGTCGGTGTTTTGTTGTTCTCTGGCTCTCTTGATCTGACTTCCTGTGTTACCGAAAAACGCGTTAAAATCGGAAACGACTCCTCAACACCAATTTAGTATTAAAGAGCAGGCATTCTTTATTCGCGGCGCCGGATGCACGGGGGATCGCTCCTCCTGGCGTGCGTACCTCACGCACCTTTCCCGTACAATTTGTAGATCAATGTTTTACGTATTCATACATATTCATTATTGTCCTGTCTGCTGATTGGTACAAACTTGCTCGTTCCGTATGTAAATCGCTGCGCAGGCTCGGTTGTCCTCTTCCGTTGTTCTCTTCTGTTACTTGGGTCGGTGGTGGTCTGTGAGTCGGTGGTCGCGATCTCCCCCTGCCGGAATTACCTTTTACCTTCTTGGCTCTTAATCTTGGCAGTCTTGGCTAGTTTTCTCAGTCCGCTAAGCGAAACCGCGTTTTGTCATCCTTTTCTGACAGAAGCACGTTGTCTGTTGTTCTGCTGACATTAACGATCGCCTAGGGACTAAAATGCAGATCGACAGGTGCGCTGATTGGTACGCTCCATGTTCCCGTAATGGAACACCGTCTCTGGTTGATTTCATCACTTTGGTTACATTTCCCCTGTTTGGAAGTTCTGAAATAATAATTTTCTCAATACTTCCATCCTAGATCAATAACATTCCACTATGTCAGTTTAGTGTTTGCTTCATGTTCTGAAATTTTTCACTTGATTGTGGTCTCCAGGGTGTATGCAGGTCCCATTTTCTACCCAAAATTTTATTAATTTGTTGAAGTACCTCTGCAAAAAAATGTGGTGCTCTATCAGAGGACATTCCCGTTGGCACTCTAAATCTTGGTATTATTTCTTTCAGCAACGTTTTAACTACTACTAGCTTTGTCGGTGCAGCACGAGAAAGCTTCTGGCCATCTAGAAAATTTGTCAATCAGCACTGACAAATACTGCTATATCTATTTTGTCTGGGTAACTCAGAGAACTTAATTTGCTAATAATTTCCGGGAGAATTTTTTGTTTTGTTACTCCTAAAGGTTGTTTCCTTTGGTTCAGGGGATTATTTCTAGGACAGATTGGACACTTAGCTACTATGGGTTTAACTATTCTTGTCATGCCTACACACGCTACAGATGTTTTTCAACTCAAAACCGTAGCGCCTACAGCCTAATGTGTTTGCTCATGGTTTTCTTTTGCAAGTTCTGTCATAACTTGTGGGGTGGTTGTTGTTATTACTTGTTTTTCTGGTGTTACCTACCATCTCTCTGTGTTTTGTGATGCTTCCAATTGTTCTGCTAATTGCTCATCCAATTTATTATATCTCGGTTTCAACTTTGGAATTCTGATCTGTTTTACTGGTACTAGTGCAAGGATACCTTGCTCTGCAGTCCTCTTTGCAGCTTTATCGGTCAGTCGTTTGCTTATGTTTACAGCCGTCTGGCCAAATTGATGAGCTTTGCAACGCTTTACCGCCACTTCTTTTGGTTTCTGCACGTCTTCCATAAGTTGGAGAATTTCTTCTTTATGCTGTATTGATGATTCTTGGGCTGATGGCAGTCCTTTCTCCTTCCCAATAGCTCCATGATCGTGGATCACACCAAATGCACGTTTGGAATCAGTCTAGATATTTATCCTTTGTCCTTCTGCCATTCGCAGAGCTCGCTTCAATGCTACCAATGCTGCTTTCTGTGCTGAGGTGTTTGCAGGCAGCACCCCTGACTCCATTCCCTCGGCGGCGATAACGACAGCATATCCGGCCATTCGCTTCTCTTCTCGCCCAGAGCTTCTTCCATCTGTAAACAACTCCAGATCAGGATTTTCCCAGAGGTTTGTGTCTCAGGTCTGGTCTGCTGGAATAGACTTGTTCAATAGTTAGCAAGCGATCGTGTTCTAAATTGTCCGTAAGGTTTTCTGTTGTTAAAAACATAGCAGGATTCAGTATAGCAGTAGTCTTCGATTCCACATCGTCTTGTTCTAACAGAACAACTTGATATTTCAACATTCTGCTAAGGGATAGCCAACGACCCCCCTTTTGTTCTAAAACAGTCACCGCTATGTGCGGGATATATACTGTCATCTTCTGTCCCATTGTTAACTTTGGGGCTTCCCGGATCGGCAGCGCTGTTGTTGCTACTGCCCGTAAACACCTAGGCCATCTTTTACTCGCGTGGTCAGGTTGTTTGGAGAAGTAGCCCACAGGTCTCTTCCAGGTTCCCAGTCGCTGTGTCAGCACTCCAAGGGCTAAATGTTGTCTTTCGTGGACAAACAACTGAAAAGGTTTAGCGAAATCAGGTAGGCCTAATGCAGGGGCCATCATCGAGGCTCTTTTCAGTTCTTTGAATGCCGTTTGGCATCCGGGCGTCCAGGTTAAATATTTATCCTTTTGAGTCTTTCAATGCCTCAAATAATGGTTTTACATACAGTCTATAGTTCAGAATCCAGAGCTGATGCTATTTCATTGTTTTCAGAAAAGCTCTCAGTTCCTTCGGGCTGCTAGGTTCGGGAATTTGACAAATAGTTTCTTTCTTTTCACTTTCTAATTGTCTTTGTCTTTGAGATATTTCAAATCCTAAATAAATGGCTGCTTCTTTTCCTATTTGGGTTTTGTTTCTGGAAACTCTGCATCTTCCTTGGCCCAGAAAATTTAAAAATTTCAAAACATTTTTCTTTACTTTGTGCCGCTATCAGAATGTCATCCGCATTCTGTAACAAGATGCCTCTCCCTGGGTTCTGTTTTTTCTATATCTCTAATTTTTTTTTGCCAGCTGAGTCTCAAGTATCGTAGGACTATTTTTAAATCCTTGTGGAAGTACGGTCCATGGTAGCTGTGTCTTTCATTCTGTGGTGGGGCTTTCCCATTCCAAAGCAAATAGGCTTTGACTTTTTATGCCTGGAGGTATGCAAAAGAAGGCGTCCTTCAAATCTAGTACAGTAAACCATTTATGCTCCTCCTTTAAAAGAGGTCAGTAAAGCGTATGGATTAGCTACTACCGGATGTATATCTTGGACCACCTGATTTATAGCCCTTAAATCGTGAACTAGCTAATACTCTTTGCCTCTAGATTTCTTTACTGGCGACACAGGAGTACTATATTCTGATTCACATTCCACTAAAAGCTCATATTCTGAAAAATTTTATAATTAACTTCTGTAATCCTTTTCGAGCCTCTCGCTTAATAGGGTATTGTTTTTGTCTTACGGGCTTGGCTCCAGGCTTTAAGGTTACTTTTACCGGCTCTGCCCACTTAGATTGCTCCGGAGCTCCGCTCGCTCAAACCAAAGGAATTACTACGTTTTCCACTTCCTCGGGAACCCGTTCCTCCCTGGAGGAATCCTGTAACATAAACGCTCTCGCCTCTGTGGCTTTTGATTCTGGTATTAGTGATTTAATCTCTCCATCTTTAAAAGTTACTTGAGCATCTAATTGACCTAATAGATCTCGTCATAACAGAGGCAGTGGACATTCAGGCATATGCAGAAACTGGTGAGTTGCCCATTGCTTCTCCAATTTAAACTTTAATGGCTCTGAGAGGGGCTAATTTTTCTTTGCCCTGTTGCGCTAGCAACATCTACTGATTTATGATCAAATTTCTCTTCACGTGTATTCAATACCAAATAAGTGGCTCCCGTATCTACCAAAAATTCTATTTCTTCATTCCGTAGCTTCAGTGTAACCAGGTGTTCAGCTAGGGTTGATTCCCCTGGTCTCCTTCATGCCAAGCTACTTCAAGCATTTAACCCAGATCTCTGGATTCAGGTTGTTCTAGTTTCTGAAGGTTGTTTTCTCTCCCCCCGCCCCCATCTGGGGCTGATTGTCTTATGAATATAGAGACCAGCTGAATTGCTTTTTCTGGTTTTTCTGGGTTCAAATGAGTATATTTTCTGGTGGTCACCTTCAGTCTTTCCATAAAGGCTGAAGGGGACTCACTTAATTCTTGTCTCACTTCATAAATTTTGACCAATTTATTGCTTTTGGCATTGCTTGTCTTACTCCAAATAAAATCTCTCTCTGACATCTAGTCAACATTCCCCTGGGTCGTGGCTGATTAGGGTCCCACTCGGGATTTGTAGATGGAAAATTCTTATTCATTGTTCTCTGTAAATTCCTGTTAGCATGTGCTCCCTGCACCTGCCTTCTGGCTGTATTCCATACTATTTTCTTGTCAGTTTCATCAAGTGAAGTATCCAGTATCACAAGTAGAGCAACACTCTTTCAAGTTCTCACCACGTTTTCCTCTTTTCAGAAACATTGCCGTAGAATCTTGTGGACATACCTCACGCTGTTTCTGCTGCTCGGGATGATTCCACGGTGTAAAGAACAAATCAACATATGCCACTTCTTCCCGTTTGCCTTCCCTTTTTACAAAACAACATTAATTGCAAGATGGTACGATATTGCAATGTCTCGTGTTCTGGCCATTTGTGCCCACCTTCCAATTGATACGTTGGCCACCAATGATTGCAATATTCAATTAATGGTTTCCGAGTTAGTGGGTCACCGCCCCCGACGTCTTTCCAGTGCTTCAAAATACATCGCAAAGGTGTTCTCTGTGGGATAGGTTTCCTACTCAGTAATGCTCCCGTCTCCCAGTCGACTAGTAGTTGTGATAGTGCTCTATCACAAATACTAGTCAGAGGGACTCCAACCCCCGTTAGAGGTCTCACTGGAAATCTGCCACTGGGATCTGTAGCCCCCTGCTAGATATCCCTGGAGACTTCAACCCCCTGTTGAAGACTCCCCTACCCTCGGGTCCCGCTCCACAGGCTTTCGCCTAGCAGAGACTTACCAACCGAGGCACCTCTTGGCCCCGACCCTGCGTGGCTTTCGCCGCGCCTTACGGGCAGGCCTGTGGGACTCAAACCCGCTATCCTATCCTATGTGGGAAACTAACCCCACGTATTATTCTACCTAAGTTTCTTCTTCAAAGAATGCCTTGTTTACCTCAATCCAGGGGATCTTGCTCAGAATTCTCTGGCCCGGGGATCGGAAGCTCTCCCGGAGAATTCCTCGGGGCCGGCTGCAGGTCCCACGATCCCACGGATCCGTCGAGATTCAAAAGCAGGTTCCCACCTGGGGTGCCAAAACTGTTACCGAAAAACGCGTTAAAATCGGAAACGACTCCTCAACACCAATTTAGTATTAAAGAGCAGGCATTCTATATTCACGGCGCCGGATGCACGGGGGATCGCTCCTCCTGGCGTGCGTACCTCACGCACCTTTCCTGTACAATTTGTAGATGAAAATTTTACATACTCATACATAGTCATTATTGTCTTGTCTAGCGATGGGTACAAACTTGCTCGTTCCGTATGTCAATCACTGCGCAGGCTCGGTTGTCCTCTTCCGTTGTTCTCTTCTGAGTAGGTGGTGTTACTTGGGTCGGTGGTGGTCTGTGAGTCGGTGGTCGCGATCTCCCCCTGCCGGAATTACCTTTTAGCTTCTCGGCTCTTAATCTTGGCAGTCTTGGCTAGTTTTCTCAGTCCGCTAAGCGAAACCGCGTTTTGTCATCCTTTTCTGACAGAAGCACGTTGTCTGTTGTTCTGCTGACATTAACGATCGCCTAGGGACTAAAATGCAGATCGACAGGTGCGCTGATTGGTACGCTCCATGTTCCCGTAATGGAACACCGTCTCTGGTTGGTTGATTTCATCGCTTTGGTTACACCTGTTCCTGTTGTTCAGTTTCTTCTTTTTTGGCTTTGTGTGATTCTCTCTGTGATTCTGTTTTTCTCTGCCTCGCTTTTCCCAGCTCCCCGTCCCTCACTTTTAATGCCCGTTATCCTTCACCAGCACACTCTCCCTTGGTTCCCATCCTCGTTTCTGAATTCCTCCTGCTTTGCCACGTAGCCCGTGACTTTTTTCTTAATCTCTCTCTGTCTGCCTCAACGCTCCCCCCGTGCTTTTTAATTTGTCTTCTCTGCTCTGTACCCTGCTACTGTTCTTGCCTTTCTGAGTTCTTCTCTGTCCAGCTCCCTTTCCCTATTCATGAATTCCTGTTCTTCCTGCAGCCACCGCTGTTCCCTGTGACCTCCATCTCTCTCTGTCCAGCTCCCTGTCCCTAGGTTTTAATTCCTGCCTCTGCCCGCTGTAGCCTGTCTAGATGTTTCTCTCGGCCTCTCTCTCTGTCCGGCTCCCTCTCTCTGTGTTCTAATTCCACGTTCTCTGTCACGTGGACCCGTGCTATTTGTTTGTCCTCATCTCTCTCTGTCCAGCTCCTTGCTGTGATGTTTTATTTCCTCATTTCCTCCCTCTCTGTCTTTGTAGCCCATTGCTGTTGGTTTGTGTTTTTTTCTTTTTTTTCACTTGTTTCTTCATGTGTCTCTGTCTGCCTCCCAGTCCCTGATCTTTAATTCCTCCTTCCCTGTAGGCCGCTGTTCCTTTTTTCCATTCTACATTGTGTTCTCTTTGGTCTCGTGTTCTTATTCATTGATTCCCTCCTCGCTGCCCTGTGGCTTGTCCCCATTTTATTGTTGCTTCTCTCTCCCTCTCTCTGGCTTCTTGCCCCTGTTTTTAAAATTCCTCCCTCTCTTCTCTCTTCCCTGTAGGCCGTGTGATCTTTAGCCTTTCTCCATCTCTTTCTGCCCATCTCTCTGTGTCTATTCATTAATTCTTCCCTCTCTGCCCTGTAGCCTGTAGCTTCTGTCCTTTCTCCATCTTGCTGTCCCTGGCTCCCGCGTGACCCTATGCTAGAATTGTTTCTCTCTTCTCTCCGTACGCATTGCGATTCCTTTTGCTCTCTGTCTCCCTTTGGTTTTTTTCTTTTTTTTTCTGGCTCCCTGTCCCTAATTCTTAATTCTCTGCCTTCTCGTGCCCCATGGTTTGTTCTGTGGGGTTCTCTCGCGGTTCCCTCGCAGTTCCCTCCAGTCCATACTGGGCTATATTGGTCTAGTCCATACTGGGCTATATTGGTCTGTCCTGGCTTCCTCCCACTTCTTTCCCAGTGCCTCACAGTAGGTCCCGGTTCCGTCCATGGGATGAACTGTGAGGGAACTGTGAGGGAACTGTGAGGGAACTGTGAGGGAACTGTGAGGGAACTGTGAGGGAACTGTGAGGGAACTGTGAGGGAACTGTGAGGGAACTGTGAGGGAACTGTGAGGGAACTGTGAGGGAACTGTGAGGGAACTGTGAGGGAACTGTGAGGGAACTGTGAGGGAACTGTGAGGGAACTGTGAGGGAACTGTGAGGGAACTGTGAGGGAACTGTGAGGGAACTGTGAGGGAACTGTGAGGGAACTGTGAGGGAACTGTGAGGGAACTGTGAGGGAACTGTGAGGGAACTGTGAGGAGGGGGGCGGCCCCCCGGGCCCCAGCCCCTCCCCCCCGCCTGGGGCCAGGCCCCGCGGCCGCCGGCCCCTTCCTCCTCTGCCCGCTCCCGTCGCAGACGGCTCGGTATGTGTCACGAGCGGCAGCCGCGTTCAGCAGCTCTCGGAGGGCGCGCGGCTCTGCCCGGCCGTGACCGGGGCCCGCAGGGGTTTCCCGCTCGCTCCGAGAAGGCGCTGGCCCCGAGCCGGCGCGTCCCGCCCCGCCCGGCCCTCGGCGCCCTCGCGAGCTGAGCGCGGCCCGGCCAGCAGGGGGCGCTGGCGCTCACCGGCTGGGCGCGGTGGCGGGGCCGGTGGGGGCCGTTCCTTCCGGCCGCCCTTTAAGGGCCGCCCCGCGGGGCTCGGGCTTCCGGTGGCGCGTGCGCGCCGGAGCGGGGGCGGGAGCGGTGCGTGTGGAGGCCGAAGGGCCGGTGCGTGTGGCGGCCGGGTCGCGAGGCGTCCCTGTGCGGTGCCGGGGCCCCTCTGCGGCCCGGCGTGGGAAGCCCGCGGCCGGCGGAGCCTGCTGGGAGCTGGGCGGGGAGCGCCGCGGCGGTCCGGCCGCCGGCAGCCATGCCCTGCGGTGGCCGGCAGCCCCTCGGGACGCCTGGAGGCCTGGCGGTGCCCGAGCCTCGCCTGCGGCAGCCGCCTGAGAGAGCAGCGCGGCCGTGTCCGGGGGCCGGAGAGCGCTGGTGGGTGAGTTCGGGCAGCGGGGGGCGGGTGTGTGTCTCCGGGCGGGGCCGGGGGGCTCCGTGCCCCGCAGAGGAGCCCCGGTCGGGCATCGTTCGCTTCCGAACAATGCAGGTCTGTCCCTGGTTATTTTCTGTGTACAGTGTTTCGGGCCACCTGAAAGCCTTTGGCCGGGTAGGTTTGGTGCGGGGCGATGGCAGGTGTGGACCCTGAAAGATCTCGGGTGGGGGGCGTGGGAGGTATTTCTTGCCTTAAAACTCTGAGCCCACCTCGCGTGTCATGTCGTGTTATCATGTCGTGAGTCTCGTGACTGTGGCAAATGGCTGAGTCGGGCGTTTTCTGATAACTAACTTCTGAACGTGTGCGTGTGTAGGCACGGGGAGATTTGTGCAGGGTGACGGAGCCCCTTGTGCTTCTGTGCTAATGTCTACCTGTTCTAGACCTCCAGTGTTGGAAAGCCTTTGTTTAGTGCCTAGTTGTGGCTGCGTAACTGCTGTTGCGCCTGCAGCTGTGCTCGCAGGGATGCTGGGTGGCTCCGCATCAAACCGGCCGCCGGGCGGCCGGGTTGTGCCGCAGAGCATGCCGGGAGCTGTAGTCCTTGCGGCTGCCGGGCGGCCGGGTTGTGCCGCAGAGCATGCCGGGAGCTGTATTCCTGGCGCAGTGGCTGCCGGCCCTGTCACGTGGTTCGCCGGGCATGGCGGGAGGCGCGGTCTTCCGGCGCTCGGGTGCCGGGCGGCCGTGGCGCGTACGGTACGCGAGGTGTATTTTTGGGGTTGGATTCGTGTTGATTACTGGGGGCTTGCGGGTGCGGCCGCTTCCCGAGAAGCGGTGAGTTCCCCGGGAGCTGACAGAAGGGAAGAGGGAAAGGAGGAGGACGATGACCTTTTCCCCGTGCCCAGGGCGCAGATGATGGCCGCCTCCCCGGCCCACCGGAGGTCCCGCTCAGCCTCCCCTGGCCCCCCTTGCCCCGTGCGCCTGCCCCCAGCTCCGGCACCTCCCCATAAGCGTGCTGCATAGCCTTAGGCCGCCCCCAGGCCCTGTCGTGAAGGCAGCAAGCCGTCCCTCAAGCGCACTGGATTCCCCTTGGCGCAGGGGCCCTTAGCAGTAGCGTGGGGAGGGAGCGGTGTGTCCAGAAGCCCCTGCGGAAGGAGAGGCTTTGGCCAGGGTCGATCGACGGTAATGACGGTCGCTGTTTCTTCTTTCCCTCTCCCAGAGACCGTGCTGAGGACGTGGTTGTCTGTCCTTCCCCCGGGGATGCCGTTGCCTGCGGCCGTCTCAGGCTCGCGTGGCTTCTCTCTGCCCGTCCTCGCCGTCCTCGCAGCGCAGGGCCGAAAAGGGATAGACAAAGCCCTTCCCGGCTGCGGACAGGAGCTGCCTCGGCTGAAGCTGGAGACGCCAACGAAAGGTAAAGAAGAAGAAACTGAAGGTGCTCTGGCTGCCAGCTGCCTTCCTGCCGCAGGCAAGAGAGAGCCTGTCCATGCAGGTGGGGGAGGAAGGATCCCCCTTCATAGCCCGCAGCGGGCCAGGCCACCAACGTGCACCGTAGGGTCTGTACGCGTAACCCGGAGTTGGGTACGGGCGTGTAGTGCACGAGCAAGCTAGGCTACGTGCCTAGGAAGCCTCATCTGGTAAGAGCTGTAAGACACCCACGTATTCTCTTCAGGTGGAGGACGGCCTAGAGTCTGGAGCTGCAGAAGAGGCAGGGAGGAGAGGAGGGGAAAGAAGCATCTGAACGGCTAAATTGTGCCAGCAGCGCTGAGAGCGAGAGTCGCGGTGAGTCCTGGGCCACTGGGGCCCCGTTGCCTCTCTTGTGCGTCCTGGGCCCTCCCTGTCTCTCCCCCGGCCCCCTCTCTTTCCTTACCTGCTGCAAAATTTACTTTTTTGCGCCCCCCCCCCCCCCCCGCACCTTCTTTCTCCATCTCGCTCTGAGTGTCTCCCTGCCTCCCCGTCTTTTCAGTCCTCCCTCTCTCTGTCCTGTAGCCTGTGGCTCCTTTTTCTTTCTCCGCCTCTCTCTGCCTGGCTCTGGCTCCGTTTTTTTTTTTTTTTTTATTCCTCCTGCTCTGTCCTGTAGCCTGTCGGTGTTTTGTTGTTCTCTGGCTCTCTTGATCTGACTCCCTGTGTTACCGAAAAACGCGTTAAAATCGGAAACGACTCCTCAACACCAATTTAGTATTAAAGAGCAGGCATTCTTTATTCGCGGCGCCGGATGCACGGGGGATCGCTCCTCCTGGCGTGCGTACCTCACGCACCTTTCCCGTACAATTTATAGATGAAAATTTCACATACTCATACATAGTCATTATTGTCTTGTCTAGTGATGGGTACAAACTTGCTCGTTCCCTATGTCAGTCACTGCGCAGGCTCGGTTGTCCTCCCAGTACAGTGCGGGGAACGGGGACGTACAGTGCGGGGAACGGGGACGTACAGTGCGGGGAACGGGGACGTACCAGGATCTACTGGGTTGTACTGGGAGGGAACTGGGACGTACTGGGAGGCTCTACAATGTCCTGGGATGTCCTGGGATGTACTGTGGAGGAACTAGGATGTACAGGCTTGTACTGGGTTGTACCGGGTGGAACTGGCAGGAATTTGGGATGTACCAGAATGTACTGGGATGTACTGGGAGGTAACTGTTATGTACTGGGAAGGAAATGGAAGGGAACTGGGACGTACTGGGATGTGCTGGGAGGGAACTGTGAAGTACTGGGATGTACTGGGAGGGAACTGGGATGTACTGGGAGGGAACTAGGATGTACTGGGAGGAAAGTGTTTGGAATTGGGATTTACCGGGAGGGAACTGGGATGTAGTGGGACATACTGGGAGGGAACTGGGATGTACTGGGGTGTACTGGGAGGGGACTGTTATGTACCGAGGGGGAACTGGGATGTACTGGGAGTGAACTGTGAAGTACTGGGATGTACTTAGAGGGAAGTGGGAGGGAACTTGGATGTAGTGGGAGAGAACTGGGATTTACTTGGAGGAAAGTGGCATGTACTGGGATGTACTGGAATGGAACTGGGAGTGAACTGTGTGTGAACTGTGAGGGAACTGGGATGTACTGTGAGGGAACTGGGATGTACTGGGATGTACTGGGACAGACTGGGAGGGATCTGGGATGTACTGGGATGCACTGGTAGGGAACTGGGATGTACTGGGAGGACACTGGAATGTCCCAGTTGACACCCACTTCCCTGCCAGTGCCTCCCACTATATCCCAGTCTCCTCCCAGTACATCCCAGTAAATCCCAGTTTGCTCCCAGTAAATCCCAGTTTCCTCCCAGTAAATCCCAGTTTCCTCCCAGTAAATCCCAGTTTCCTCCCAGTAAATCCCAGTTTCCTCCCAGTAAATCCCAGTTTCCTCCCAGTAAATCCCAGTTTCCTCCCAGTAAATCCCAGTTTCCTCCCAGTAAATCCCAGTTTCCTCCCAGTAAATCCCAGTTTCCTCCCAGTAAATCCCAGTTTCCTCCCAGTACATCCCAGTTTCCTCCCAGTACATCCCAGTTTCCTCCCAGTACATCCCAGTTTCCTCCCAGTAAATCCCAGTTTCCTCCCAGTAAATCCCAGTTTCCTCCCAGTACATCCCAGTAAATCCCAGTTCGCTCCCAGTACATCCCAATACATCGCCGTACATTCCAGTTCCGTTCCTGTACATCCCAATACATCCCCGTTCCATGCCAGTACGTCCCAGTTCCCTACTAGTTCATCCCCGTACATCCCAATTCCCTCCCGGTTCACTACCACTTCTTTCCCAGTGCCTCCCAATACATCCCAGTTCCGTCCCATTACATCCCAGTACATCCCAGTTCCCTCCCAGTACATCCCAGTTCCCTCCCAGTACTGGGAGGGAGCTGGGATGTACTGGGAGGCACTACAATGTGCGGGGATGTCCTGGGATGTACCGTGGAGGAACTAGGATGTACAGGCTTGTACTGGGTTGTACCGGGTGGAACTGGCAGGGATTTGGGATGTACCAGGATCTACTGGGATGTACTGGGAGGTAACTGTTGTGTACTGGGAGTGAACTGGGAGGGACCTGGGATGTACTGGAAGGCACTACAATGTGCGGGGATGCACAGGGATGTACTGTGGAGGAACTAGGATGTACAGGCTTGTACTGGGTTGTACCAGGTGGAACTGGCAGGGATTTGAAATGTCCTAGTATCTACTAGGATGTACTGGGATGTACTGGGAGGTAACTGTTGTGTACTGGGAGTGAACTGGGAGGGAACTGTGAAGTACTGGGATGTACTTAGAGGGAACTGGTATGTACTGGGAGGGAACTGGGATGTACTGGGTGGAAAGTGTTGGGAATTGGGATTTACTGGGAGGGAACTGGGATGGACTGGGAGGGAACTGGGATGTAGTGGGACATACTGGGAGGGAACTGGGATGTACTGGGGTGTACTGGGAGGGAATTGTTATGTACCGAGGGGGAACTGGGATGTACTGGGAGTGAACTGTGAAGTACTGGGATGTACTTAGAGGGAACTGGTATGTACTGGGAGGGAACTGGGATGGACTGGGTGGAAAGTGTTGGGAATTGGGATTTAGTGGGAGGGAACTGGGATGGACTGGAGGGAACTGGGATGTACTGGGGTGTACTGGGAGGGAACTGTTATGTACCGAGGGGGAACTGGGATGTAGTGGCAGTGAACTGTGAAGTACTGGGATGTACTTAGAGGGAAGTGGGAGGGAACTGGGATTTACTTGGAGGAAAGTGGCATGTACTGGGATGTACTGGAATGGAACTGGGAGTGAACTGTGTGTGAACTGTGAGGGAACTGGGATGTACTGTGAGGGAACTGGGATGTACTGGGACGTACTGGGACAGACTGGGAGGGATCTGGGCTGCACTGGTTGGGAACTGGGATGTACTGGGAGGCACTACAATGTGCGGGGATGCCCTGGGATGTACTGTGGAGGAACTAGGATGTACAGGCTTGTACTGGGTTGTACCGGGTGGAACTGGCAGGGATTTGGGATGTACCAGGATCTACTGGGATGTACTGGGAGGTAACTGTTGTGTACTGGGAGTGAACTGGGAGGGAACTGGGATGTACTGTGAGGACACTGGGATGTACTGGTATGTACTGGGAGGGAAGTGTTATGTACTGAGGGGAACTGGGATGTACTGGGACGTGCTGGGAGGGAACTATGAAGTATTGGGATGTACTGGTAGGGAACTGGGAGTGAACTGGGAGGGAACTGTGAAGTACTGGGATGTACTTAGAGGGAACTGGGATGTACTGGGAGGGAACTGGATGGACTGGGTGGAAAGTGTTGGAATTGGGATTTAGTGGGAGGGAACTGGGATGGACTGGGAGGGAACTGGGATGTAGTGGGACATACTGGGAGGGAACTGGGATGTACTGGGGTGTACTGGAGGGAACTGTTATGTACCGAGGGGGAACTGGGATGTACTGGGAGTGAACTGTGAAGTACTGGGATGTACTTAGAGGGAAGTGGGAGGGAACTTGGATGTAGTGGGAGGGAACTGGGATTTACTTGGAGGAAAGTGGCATGTACTGGGATGTACTGGAATGGAACTGGGAGTGAACTGTGTGTGAGCTGTGAGGGAACTGGGATGTACTGTGAGGGAACTGGGATGTACTGGGACGGACTGGGAGGGATCTGGGATGTACTGGGCTGCACTGGTTGGGAACTGGGATCTACTGGGAGGAAACTGGAATGTCCCAGTTGACACCCACTTCCCTCCCAGTGCCTCCCAGTATATCCCAGTTTCCTCCCAGTACATCCCAGTAAATCCCAGTTTGCTCCCAGTACATCCCAGTACATTCCAGTTCCGTTCCTGTACATCCCAATACATCCCCGTTCCATGCCAGTACATCCCAGTTCCCTACCAGTTCATCCCCGTACATCCCAATTCCCTCCCGGTTCACTACCACTTCTTTCCCAGTTCCGTCCCATTACATCCCAGTTCCGTCCCATTACATCCCAGTACATCCCAGTTTCCTCCCAGTACATCCCAGGTCCCTCCCAGTACTGGGAGGAAACTGGGATGTACTGGGAGGCACTACAATGTGCGGGGATGCCCTGGGATGTACTGTGGAGGAACTAGGATGTACAGGCTTGTACTGGGTTGTACCGGGTGGAACTGGCAGGGATTTGGGATGTACCAGGATCTACTGGGATGTACTGGGAGGTAACTGTTATGTACTGGGAAGGAACAGGGAGGGAACTGGGATGTACTGGTAGGGAACTGGGATGTACTGGGAGGGAACTGGGACGTACTGTGAGGACACTGGGATGTACTGGTATGTACTGGGAGGGAAGTGTTATGTACTGAGGGGAACTGGGACGTACTGGGATGTACTGGGAGGGAACTGTGAAGTACTGGGATGTACTGGGAGTGAACTGGGAGGGAACTGGTATGTAGTAGGATGTACTGGGTGGGAACTGGGATGTACTGGGTGGGAACTGGGATGTACCGGGAGGGAACTGGTATGTACTGGGAGGGAACTGGGATGTACTGGGAGGGAACTGGGATGTACTGGGAGGGAACTGGGATGTACTGGGATGTAGTGGGAGGGAACTGGGAGGGAACTGGTATGTACTGGGAGGGAACTGGGATGTACTGGGAGGGAACTGGGATGTACTGGGACATACTGGCAGGGAACTGGGACGTACTGGGAGGGGATTGGGACGGACTGGGAGGGAACTGGGATGTACTGGGCTGCACTGGTAGGGAACTGGGATGTACTGGGAGGAAACTGGAATGTCCCAGTTGACACCCACTTCCCTCCCAATGCCTCCCAGTATATCCCAGTTTCCTCCCAGTATATCCCAGTTTCCTCCCAGTATATCCCAGTTTCCTCCCAGTACATCCCAGTAAATCCCAGTTTGCTCCCAGTACATCGCAGTACATTCCAGTTCTGTTCCTGTACATCCCAATACATCCCCGTTCCATGCCAGTACATCCCAGTTTCCTACCAGTTCATCCCCGTACATCCCAATTCCCTCCCGGTTCACTACCACTTCTTTCCCAGTGCCTCCCAATACATCCCAGTTCCGTCCCATTACATCCCAGTACGTCCCAGTTCCCTCCCAGTACGTCCCAGTTCCCTCCCAGTACGTCCCAGTTCCCTCCCAGTACGTCCCAGTTCCCTCCCAGTACGTCCCAGTTCCCTCCCAGTACTGGGAGGGACCTGGGATGTACTGCGAGGCACTACAGTGTGCGGGGATGCCCTGGGATGTACTGTGGAGGAACTAGGATGTACAGGCTTGTACTGGGTTGTACCGGGTGGAACTGGCATGGATTTGGGATGTACCAGGATCTACTGGGATGTACTGGGATGTACTGGGAGGTATCTGTTATGTACTGGGAGTGAACTGGGAGGGAACTGGGATGTACTGGGACGGACTGGGAGGGAACTGGGACGGACTGGGATGCACTGGTAGGGAACTGGGATGTACTGGGAGGAAACTGGAATGTCCCAGTTGACACCCACTTTCCTCCCAGTTTCCTTCCAGTACATCCCAGTAAATCCCAGTTTGCTCCCAGTACATCCCAGTACATTCCAGTTCCGTTCCTGTACATCCCAATACATCCCCGTTCCATGCCAGTACATCCCAGTTCCCTACCAGTTCATCCCCGTACATCCCAATTCCCTCCCGGTTCGCTACCACTTCTTTCCCAGTGCCTCCCAATACATCCCAGTTCCGTCCCATTACATCCCAGTACATCCCAGTACATCCCAGGTCCCTCCCAGTACATCCCAGGTCCCTCCCAGTACATCCCAGGTCCCTCCCAGTACATCCCAGGTCCCTCCCCGTTAATCCTAGGTCCCTCCCAGTACTGGGAGGGAACTGGGATGTACTGGGAGGCACTACAATGTGCGGGGATGCCCTGGGATGTACTGTGGAGGAACTAGGATGTACAGGCTTGTACTGGGTTGTACCGGGTGGAACTGGCATGGATTTGGGATGTACCAGGATCTACTGGGATGTACTGGGATGTACTGGGAGGTATCTGTTATGTACTGGGAGGGAACTGGGATGTACTGGGACGGACTGGGAGGGAACTGGGACGGACTGGGATGCACTGGTAGGGAACTGGGATGTACTGGGAGGAAAGTGGAATGTCCCAGTTGACACCCACTTTCCTCCCAGTTTCCTCCCAGTACATCCCAGTAAATCCCAGTTTGCTCCCAGTACATCCCAGTACATTCCAGTTCCGTTCCTGTATATCCCAATACATCCCCGTTCCATGCCAGTACATCCCAGTTCCCTACCAGTTCATCCCCGTACATCCCAATTCCCTCCCGGTTCGCTACCACTTCTTTCCCAGTGCCTCCCAATACATCCCAGTTCCGTCCCATTACATCCCAGTACATCCCAGGTCCCTCCCAGTACATCCCAGGTCCCTCCCAGTACATCCCAGGTCCCTCCCCGTTAATCCTAGGTCCCTCCCAGTACTGGGAGGGAACTGGGATGTACTGGGAGGCACTACAATGTGCGGGGATGCCCTGGGATGTACTGTGGAGGAACTAGGATGTACAGGCTTGTACTGGGTTGTACCGGGTGGAACTGGCAGGGATTTGGGATGTACCAGGATCTACTGGGATGTACTGGGATGTACTGGGAGGTAACTGTTGTGTACTGGGAGTGAACTGGGAGGGACCTGGGATGTACTGGAAGGCACTACAATTTGCGGGGATGCACAGGGATGTACTGTGGAGGAACTGGGATGTACAGGCTTGTACTCGGTTGTACCGGGTGGAACTGACAGGGATTTGAAATGTCCTAGTATCTACTAGGATGTACTGGGATGTACTGGGAGGTAACTGTTGTGTACTGGGAGTGAACTGGGAGGGAACTGTGAAGTACTGGGATGTACTGGGAGGGAACTGGGATGTACTGGGAGGGAACTGGGATGTACTGAGAGGGAACTGGGATGTACTGGGATGTAGTGGGAGGGAACTGGGAGGGAACTGGGATGTACTGGGAGGGAACTGGTATGTACTGGGAGGGAACTGGGATGTACTGGGACATACTGGCAGGGAACTGGGATGTACTGGGAGGGGATTGGGACGGACTGGGAGGGAACTGGGATGTACTGGGCTGCACTGGTAGGGAACTAGGATGTACTGGGAGGAAACTGGAATGTCCCAGTTGACACCCACTTCCGTCCCAATGCCTCCCAGTATATCCCAGTTTCCTCCCAGTATATCCCAGTTTCCTCCCAGTACATCCCAGTAAATCCCAGCTCGCTGCCAGTACATCCCAGTACATCGCAGTACATTCCAGTTCTGTTCCTGTACATCCCAATACATCCCCGTTCCATGCCAGTACATCCCAGTTCCCTACCAGTTCATCCCCGTACATCCCAATTCCCTCCCGGTTCACTACCACTTCTTTCCCAGTTCCGTCCCATTACATCCCAGTTCCGTCCCATTACATCCCAGTACATCCCAGTTCCCTCCCAGTACATCCCAGGTCCCTCCCAGTACTGGGAGGGAACTGGGATGTACTGGGAGGCACTACAATGTGCGGGGATGCCCTGGGATGTACTGTGGAGGAACTAGGATGTACAGGCTTGTACTGGGTTGTACCGGGTGGAACTGGCAGGGATTTGGGATGTACCAGGATCTACTGGGATGTACTGGGAGGTAACTGTTATGTACTGGGAAGGAACAGGGAGGGAACTGGGATGTACTGGTAGGGAACTGGGATGTACTGGGAGGGAACTGGGACGTACTGTGAGGACACTGGGATGTACTGGGACATACTGGCAGGGAACTGGGATGTACTGGGAGTGGATTGGGATGTACTGGGAGGGAAGTGTTATGTACTGAGGGGAACTGGGACGTACTGGGAGGGAACTGTGAAGTACTGGGATGTACTGGGAGTGAACTGGGAGGGAACTGGTATGTAGTAGGATGTACCGGGAGGGAACTGGGATGTACCGGGAAGGAACTGGGATGTACTGGGAGGGAACTGGTATGTACTGGGAGGGAACTGGGATGTAGTGGGAGGGAACTGGGAGGGAACTGGGATGTACTGGGAGGGAACTGGGATGTACTGGGACATACTGGCAGGGAACTGGGATGTACTGGGAGTGGATTGGGATGTACTGGGAGGGAACTTGGATGTATTGGGAGGGAAGTGTTATGTACCAAGGGGGAACTGGGACGTACTGGGATGTAGTGGGAGTGAACTGTGAAGTACTGGGATGTACTGTGAGGGAACTGGGATGTACTGGGAGGGAACTTTAAAGTACTGGGATGTACTTAGAGGAAACTGGGAGGCAACTGGCATGTACTGGGATGTACTGGAATGGAACTGGGAGGGAACTGTGTGTGAACTGGGAGGGAACTGGGATGTACTGTGAGGGAACTGGGATGTACTGGGAGGGAACTGGGAGGGACTGGGAGGGAACTGGGATGTACTGGGAGGAAACTGGAATGTCCCAGTTGACACCCACTTCCCTCCCAATGCCTCCCAGTATATCCCAGTTTCCTCCCAGTATATCCCAGTTTCCTCCTAGTACATCCCAGTAAATCCCAGTTCGCTCCCAGTACATCCCAATACATCGCCGTACATTCCAGTTCCGTTCCTGTCCATCCCAATACATCCCCGTTCCATGCCAGTACATCCCAGTTTCCTACCAGTTCATCCCCGTACATCCCAATTCCCTCCCGGTTCACTACCACTTCTTTCCCAGTGCCTCCCAATACATCCCAGTTCCGTCCCATTACATCCCAGTACATCCCAGTTCCCTCCCAGTACATCCCAGTTCCCTCCCAGTACTGTGAGGGAACTGGGACGTACTGTGAGGACACTGGGATGTACTGGTATGTACTGGGAGGGAAGTGTTATGTACTGAGGGGAACTGGGACGTACTGGGATGTACTGGGAGGGAACTGTGAAATACTGGGATGTACTGGGAGTGAACTGGGAGGGAACTGGTATGTAGTAGGATGTACAGGGTGGGAACTGGGATGTACTGGGATGTACTGGGAGGGAACTGGGATTTACTGGGAGGGAACTGGGATGTACTGGGACATACTAGCAGGGAACTGGGATGTACTGGGAGGGGATTGGGACGGACTGGGAGGGAACTGGGATGTACTGGTAGGGAACTGGGATGTACTGTGAGGGAACTGGGACGTACTGTGAGGACACTGGGATGTACTGGTATGTACTGGGAGGGAAGTGTTATGTACTGAGGGGAACTGGGACGTACTGGGATGTACTGGGAGGGAACTGTGAAGTACTGGGATGTACTGGGAGTGAACTGGGAGGGAACTGGTATGTAGTAGGATGTACTGGGTGGGAACTGGGATGTACCGGGAAGGAACTGGGATGTACTGGGAGGGAACTGGTATGTACTGGGAGGGAACTGGGATGTACTGGGATGTAGTGGGAGGGAACTGGTATGTACTGGGAGGGAACTGGGATGTACTGGGACATACTGGCAGGGAACTGGGATGTACTGGGAGGGGATTGGGACGGACTGGGAGGGAACTGGGATGTACTGGGCTGCACTGGTAGGGAACTGGGATGTACTGGGAGGAAACTGGAATGTCCCAGTTGACACCCACTTCCCTCCCAGTGCCTCCCAGTATATCCCAGTTTCCTCCCAGTACATCCCAGTAAATCCCAGTTTGCTCCCAGTACATCCCAGTACATCGCAGTACATTCCAGTTCCGTTCCTGTACATCCCAATACATCCCCGTTCCATGCCAGTACATCCCAGTTCCCTACCAGTTCATCCCCGTACATCCCAATTCCCTCCCGGTTCACTACCACTTCTTTCCCAGTGCCTCCCAATACATCCCAGTTCCGTCCCATTACATCCCAGCACATCCCAGTTCCCTCCCAGTACATCCCAGGTCCCTCCCAGTACATCCCAGGTCCCTCCCAGTACTGGGAGGGAACTGGGATGTACTGGGAGGCACTACAATGTGTGGGGATGCCCTGGGATGTACTGTGGAGGAACTAGGATGTACAGGCTTGTACTGGGTTGTACCGGGTGGAACTGGCAGGGATTTGAAATGTCCTAGGATCTACTAGGATGTACTGGGAGGTAACCGTTATGTACTGGGAGTGAACTGGGAGGGAACTGGGATGTACTGGGAGGGAACTGGGACGTACCGTGAGGACACTGGGATGTACTGTTATGTACTGGGAGGGAAGTGTTATGTACTGAGGGGAACTGGGACGTACTGGGATGTACTGGGAGGGAACTGTGAAGTACTGGGATGTACTGGGAGTGAACTGGGAGGGAACTGGTATGTAGTAGGATGTACTGGGTGGGAACTGGGATGTACCGGGAGGGAACTGGGATGTAGTGGGAGGGAACTGGTATGTACTGGGAGGGAACTGGGATGTACTGGGATGTAGTGGGAGGGAACTGGGAGGGAACTGGGATGTACTGGGAGGGAACTGGTATGTACTGGGAGGGAACTGGGATGTACTGGGACATACTGGCAGGGAACTGGGATGTACTGGGAGGGGATTGGGACGGACTGGGAGGGAACTGGGATGTACTGGGCTGCACTGGTAGGGAACTGGGATGTACTGGGAGGAAACTGGAATGTCCCAGTTGACACCCACTTCCCTCCCAATGCCTCCCAGTATATCCCAGTTTCCTCCCAGTATATCCCAGTTTCCTCCCAGTACATCCCAGTAAATCCCAGCTCGCTGCCAGTACATCCCAATACATCGCAGTACATTCCAGTTCCGTTCCTGTACATCCCAATACATCCCCGTTCCATGCCAGTACATCCCAGTTTCCTACCAGTTCATCCCCGTACATCCCAATTCCCTCCCGGTTCGCTACCACTTCTTTCCCAGTGCCTCCCAATACATCCCAGTTCCGTCCCATTACATCCCAGTACATCCCAGTTCCCTCCCAGTACATCCCAGGTCCCTCCCAGTACGTCCCAGTTCCCTCCCAGTACATCCCAGTTCCCTCCCAGTACTGGGAGGGAACTGGGATGTACTGGGAGGCACTACAATGTGCGGGGATGTCCTGGGATGTACCGTGGAGGAACTAGGATGTACAGGCTTGTACTGGGTTGTACCGGGTGGAACTAGCAGGGATTTGGGATGTACCAGGATCTACTGGGATGTACTGGGATGTACTGGGAGGTAACTGGGATGTACTGGGAGGGAACTGGGACGTAGTGTGAGGACACTGGGATGTACTGTTATGTACTGGGAGGGAAGTGTTATGTACTGAGGGGAACTGGTGCGTACTGGGATGTACTGGGATGTACTGGGATGGAACTGTGAAGTACTGGGATGTACTGGGAGTGAACTGGGAGGGAACTGGTATGTAGTAGGATGTACTGGGTGGGAACTGGGATGTACCAGGATGTACCAGGATGTACTGGGAGGGAACTGGGATGTAGTGGGAGGGAACTGGTATGTACTGGGAGGGAACTGGGATGTACTGGGACATACTGGCAGGGAACTGGGATGTACTGGGAGGGGATTGGGATGTACTGGGAGGGAACTTGGATGTATTGGGAGGGAAGTGTTATGTACCAAGGGGGAACTGGGACGTACTGGGATGTAGTGGGAGTGAACTGTGAAGTACTGGGATGTACTGTGAGGGAACTGGGATGTACTGGGAGGGAACTTTGAAGTACTGGGATGTACTTAGAGGAAACTGGGAGGCAACTGGCATGTACTGGGATGTACTGGAATGGAACTGGGAGTGAACTGTGTGTAAACTGTGAGGGAACTGGCATGTACTGGGACGTACTGGGACAGACTGGCAGGGATCTGGGCTGCACTGGTTGGGAACTGGGATGTACTGGGAGGCACTACAATGTGCGGGGATGCCCTGGGATGTACTGTGGAGGAACTAGGATGTACAGGCTTGTACTGGGTTGTACCGGGTGGAACTGGCAGGGATTTGGGATGTACCAGGATCTACTGGGATGTACTGGGAGGTAACTGTTGTGTACTGGGAGTGAACTGGGAGGGAACTGGGATGTACTGTGAGGACACTGGGATGTACTGGTATGTACTGGGAGGGAAGTGTTATGTACTGAGGGGAACTGGGACGTACTGGGACGTGCTGGGAGGGAACTATGAAGTATTGGGATGTACTGGTAGGGAACTGGGATGTACTGGGAGAAAACTGGGAGTGAACTGGGAGGGAACTGTGAAGTACTGGGATGTACTTAGAGGGAACTGGGATGTACTGGGAGGGAACTGGGATGGACTGGGTGGAAAGTGTTGGGAATTGGGATTTAGTGGGAGGGAACTGGGATGGACTGGGAGGGAACTGGGATGTAGTGGGACATACTGGGAGGGAACTGGGATGTACTGGGGTGTACTGGGAGGGAACTGTTATGTACCGAGGGGGAACTGGGATGTACTGGGAGTGAACTGTGAAGTACTGGGATGTACTTAGAGGGAAGTGGGAGGGAACTTGGATGTAGTGGGAGGGAACTGGGATTTACTTGGAGGAAAGTGGCATGTACTGGGATGTACTGGAATGGAACTGGGAGTGAACTGTGTGTGAGCTGTGAGGGAACTGGGATGTACTGTGAGGGAACTGGGATGTACTGGGACGGACTGGGAGGGATCTGGGATGTACTGGGCTGCACTGGTTGGGAACTGGGATCTACTGGGAGGAAACTGGAATGTCCCAGTTGACACCCACTTCCCTCCCAGTGCCTCCCAGTATATCCCAGTTTCCTCCCAGTACATCCCAGTAAATCCCAGTTTGCTCCCAGTACATCCCAGTACATCGCAGTACATTCCAGTTCCGTTCCTGTCCATCCCAATACATCCCCGTTCCATGCCAGTACATCCCAGTTTCCTACCAGTTCATCCCCGTACATCCCAATTCCCTCCCGGTTCACTACCACTTCTTTCCCAGTTCCGTCCCATTACATCCCAGTTCCGTCCCATTACATCCCAGTACATCCCAGTTCCCTCCCAGTACATCCCAGGTCCCTCCCAGTACTGGGAGGAAACTGGGATGTACTGGGAGGCACTACAATGTGCGGGGATGCCCTGGGATGTACTGTGGAGGAACTAGGATGTACAGGCTTGTACTGGGTTGTACCGGGTGGAACTGGCAGGGATTTGGGATGTACCAGGATCTACTGGGATGTACTGGGAGGTAACTGTTATGTACTGGGAAGGAACAGGGAGGGAACTGGGATGTACTGGTAGGGAACTGGGATGTACTGGGAGGGAACTGGGACGTACTGTGAGGACACTGGGATGTACTGGTATGTATTGGGAGGGAAGTGTTATGTACTGAGGGGAACTGGGACGTACTGGGATGTACTGGGAGGGAACTGTGAAGTACTGGGATGTACTGGGAGTGAACTGGGAGGGAACTGGTATGTAGTAGGATGTACTGGGTGGGAACTGGGATGTACCGGGAGGGAACTGGTATGTACTGGGAGGGAACTGGGATGTACTGGGAGGGAACTGGGATGTACTGGGATGTAGTGGGAGGGAACTGGGAGGGAACTGGTATGTACTGGGAGGGAACTGGGATGTACTGGGAGGGAACTGGGATGTACTGGGACATACTGGCAGGGAACTGGGATGTACTGGGAGGGGATTGGGACAGACTGGGAGGGAACTGGGATGTACTGGGCTGCACTGGTAGGGAACTGGGATGTACTGGGAGGAAACTGGAATGTCCCAGTTGACACCCACTTCCCTCCCAATGCCTCCCAGTATATCCCAGTTTCCTCCCAGTATATCCCAGTTTCCTCCCAGTACATCCCAGTAAATCCCAGTTTTCTCCCAGTACATCGCAGTACATTCCAGTTCTGTTCCTGTACATCCCAATACATCCCCGTTCCATGCCAGTACATCCCAGTTTCCTACCAGTTCATCCCCGTACATCCCAATTCCCTCCCGGTTCACTACCACTTCTTTCCCAGTGCCTCCCAATACATCCCAGTTCCGTCCCATTACATCCCAGTACGTCCCAGTTCCCTCCCAGTACGTCCCAGTTCCCTCCCAGTACGTCCCAGTTCCCTCCCAGTACGTCCCAGTTCCCTCCCAGTACATCCCAGGTCCCTCCCAGTACTGGGAGGGACCTGGGATGTACTGGGAGGCACTACAGTGTGCGGGGATGCCCTGGGATGTACTGTGGAGGAACTAGGATGTACAGGCTTGTACTGGGTTGTACCGGGTGGAACTGGCATGGATTTGGGATGTACCAGGATCTACTGGGATGTACTGGGATGTACTGGGAGGTATCTGTTATGTACTGGGAGTGAACTGGGAGGGAACTGGGATGTACTGGGACGGACTGGGAGGGAACTGGGACGGACTGGGATGCACTGGTAGGGAACTGGGATGTACTGGGAGGAAACTGGAATGTCCCAGTTGACACCCACTTTCCTCCCAGTTTCCTTCCAGTACATCCCAGTAAATCCCAGTTTGCTCCCAGTACATCCCAGTACATTCCAGTTCCGTTCCTGTACATCCCAATACATCCCCGTTCCATGCCAGTACATCCCAGTTCCCTACCAGTTCATCCCCGTACATCCCAATTCCCTCCCGGTTCGCTACCACTTCTTTCCCAGTGCCTCCCAATACATCCCAGTTCCGTCCCATTACATCCCAGTACATCCCAGGTCCCTCCCAGTACATCCCAGGTCCCTCCCAGTACATCCCAGGTCCCTCCCCGTTAATCCTAGGTCCCTCCCAGTACTGGGAGGGAACTGGGATGTACTGGGAGGCACTACAATGTGCGGGGATGCCCTGGGATGTACTGTGGAGGAACTAGGATGTACAGGCTTGTACTGGGTTGTACCGGGTGGAACTGGCATGGATTTGGGATGTACCAGGATCTACTGGGATGTACTGGGATGTACTGGGAGGTATCTGTTATGTACTGGGAGTGAACTGGGAGGGAACTGGGATGTACTGGGACGGACTGGGAGGGAACTGGGACGGACTGGGATGCACTGGTAGGGAACTGGGATGTACTGGGAGGAAAGTGGAATGTCCCAGTTGACACCCACTTTCCTCCCAGTTTCCTCCCAGTACATCCCAGTAAATCCCAGTTTGCTCCCAGTACATCCCAGTACATTCCAGTTCCGTTCCTGTATATCCCAATACATCCCCGTTCCATGCCAGTACATCCCAGTTCCCTACCAGTTCATCCCCGTACATCCCAATTCCCTCCCGGTTCGCTACCACTTCTTTCCCAGTGCCTCCCAATACATCCCAGTTCCGTCCCATTACATCCCAGTACATCCCAGGTCCCTCCCAGTACATCCCAGGTCCCTCCCAGTACATCCCAGGTCCCTCCCCGTTAATCCTAGGTCCCTCCCAGTACTGGGAGGGAACTGGGATGTACTGGGAGGCACTACAATGTGCGGGGATGCCCTGGGATGTACTGTGGAGGAACTAGGATGTACAGGCTTGTACTGGGTTGTACCGGGTGGAACTGGCAGGGATTTGGGATGTACCAGGATCTACTGGGATGTACTGGGATGTACTGGGAGGTAACTGTTGTGTACTGGGAGTGAACTGGGAGGGACCTGGGATGTACTGGAAGGCACTACAATTTGCGGGGATGCACAGGGATGTACTGTGGAGGAACTAGGATGTACAGGCTTGTACTCGGTTGTACCGGGTGGAACTGGCAGGGATTTGAAATGTCCTAGTATCTACTAGGATGTACTGGGATGTACTGGGAGGTAACTGTTGTGTACTGGGAGTGAACTGGGAGGGAACTGTGAAGTACTGGGATGTACTTAGAGGGAACTGGGATGTACTGGGAGGGAACTGGGATGTACTGGGTGGAAAGTGTTGGGAATTGGGATTTACTGGGAGGGAACTGGGATGGACTGGGAGGGAACTGGGATGTAGTGGGACATACTGGGAGGGAACTGGGATGTACTGGGGTGTACTGGGAGGGAATTGTTATGTACCGAGGGGGAACTGGGATGTACTGGGAGTGAACTGTGAAGTACTGGGATGTACTTAGAGGGAAGTGGGAGGGAACTTGGATGTAGTGGGAGGGAACTGGGATTTACTTGGAGGAAAGTGGCATGTACTGGGATGTACTGGAATGGAACTGGGAGTGAACTGTGTGTGAACTGTGAGGGAACTGGGATGTACTGTGAGGGAACTGGGATGTACTGGGACGTACTGGGACACACTGGGAGGGATCTGGGATGTACTGGGAGGGATCTGGGATGTACTGGGAGGCACTACAATGTGCGGGGATGCCCTGGGATGTACTGTGGAGGAACTAGGATGTACAGGCTTGTACTGGGTTGTACCGGGTGGAACTGGCAGGGATTTGGGATGTACCAGGATCTACTGGGATGTACTGGGATGTACTGGGAGGTAACTGTTATGTACTGGGAAGGAACAGGGAGGGAACTGGGATGTACTGGGAGGAAACTGGGATGTACTGTGAGGGAACTGGGACGTACTGTGAGGACACTGGGATGTACTGGTATGTACTGGGAGGGAAGTGTTATGTACTGAGGGGAACTGGGACGTACTGGGATGTACTGGGAGGGAACTGTGAAGTACTGGGATGTACTGGGAGTGAACTGGGAGGGAACTGGTATGTAGTAGGATGTACTGGGTGGGAACTGGGATGTACTGGGATGTACTGGGAGGGAACTGGTATGTACTGGGAGGGAACTGGGATGTACTGGGACATACTGGCAGGGAACTGGGATGTACTGGGAGGGGTTTGGGACGGACTGGGAGGGAACTGGGATGTACTGGGCTGCACTGGTAGGGAACTGGGATGTACTGGGAGGAAACTGGAATGTCCCAGTTGACACCCACTTCCCTCCCAATGCCTCCCAGTATATCCCAGTTTCCTCCCAGTATATCCCAGTTTCCTCCCAGTATATCCCAGTTTCCTCCCAGTACATCCCAGTAAATCCCAGCTCGCTCCCAGTACATGCCAATACATCGCTGTACATTCCAGTTCTGTTCCTGTACATCCCAATACATCCCCGTTCCATGCCAGTACATCCCAGTTCCCTACCAGTTCATCACCGTACATCCCAATTCCCTCCCGGTTCGCTACCACTTCTTTCCCAGTTCCGTCCCATTACATCCCAGTTCCGTCCCATTACATCCCAGTACATCCCAGTTCCCTCCCAGTACATCCCAGTTCCCTCCCAGTACATCCCAGTTCCCTCCCAGTACATCCCAGGTCCCTCCCAGTACTGGGAGGGAACTGGGATGTACTGGGAGGCACTACAATGTGCGGGGATGCCCTGGGATGTACTGTGGAGGAACTAGGATGTACAGGCTTGTACTGGGTTGTACCGGGTGGAACTAGCAGGGATTTGGGATGTACCAGGATCTACTGGGATGTACTGGGATGTACTGGGAGGTAACTGTTATGTACTGGGAAGGAACTGGGAGGGAACTGGGATGTACTGGGAGGGAACTGGGACGTACTGTGAGGACACTGGGATGTACTGTTATGTACTGGGAGGGAAGTGTTATGTACTGAGGGGAACTGGGACGTACTGGGATGTACTGGGAGGGAACTGTGAAGTACTGGGATGTACTGGGAGTGAACTGGGAGGGAACTGGTATGTAGTAGGATGTACTGGGTGGGAACTGGGATGTACTGGGCTGCACTGGTAGGGAACAGGGATGTACTGGGAGGAAACTGGAATGTACCAGTTGACACCCACTTCCCTCCCAATGCCTCCCAGTATATCCCAGTTTCCTCCCAGTATATCCCAGTTTCCTCCCAGTACATCCCAGTAAATCCCAGCTCGCTGCCAGTACATCCCAATACATCGCTGTACATTCCAGTTCTGTTCCTGTCCATCCCAATACATCCCCGTTCCATGCCAGTACATCCCAGTTTCCTACCAGTTCATCCCCGTACATCCCAATTCCCTCCCGGTTCACTACCACTTCTTTCCCAGTGCCTCCCAATACATCCCAGTTCCGTCCCATTACATCCCAGTACATCTCAGTTCCCTCCCAGTACGTCCCAGTTCCCTCCCAGTACATCCCAGTTCCCTCCCAGTACTGGGAGGGACCTGGGATGTACTGGGAGGCACTTCAATGTGCGGGGATGCCCTGGGATGTACTGTGGAGGAACTAGGATGTACAGGCTTGTACTGGGTTGTACCGGGTGGAACTGGCAGGGATTTGGGATGTACCAGGATCTACTGGGATGTACTGGGAGGTAACTGTTATGTACTGGGAAGGAACAGGGAGGGAACTGGGATGTACTGGTAGGGAACTGGGATGTACTGGGAAGGAACTGGGACGTACTGTGAGGACACTGGGATGTACTGTTATGTACTGGGAGGGAAGTGTTATGTACTGAGGGGAACTGGGACGTACTGGGATGTACTGGGAGGGAACTGTGAAGTACTGGGATGTACTGGGAGTGAACTGGGAGGGAACTGGTATGTAGTAGGATGTACTGGGTGGGAACTGGGATGTACCGGGAAGGAACTGGGATGTACTGGGAGGGAACTGGTATGTACTGGGAGGGAACTGGGATGTACTGGGATGTAGTGGGAGGGAACTGGGAGGGAACTGGTATGTACTGGGAGGGAACTGGGATGTACTGGGACATACTGGCAGGGAACTGGGATGTACTGGGAGGGGATTGGAACGGACTGGGAGGGAACTGGGATGTACTGGGCTGCACTGGTAGGGAACTGGGATGTACTGGGAGGAAACTGGAATGTCCCAGTTGACACCCACTTCCCTCCCAGTGCCTCCCAGTATATCCCAGTTTCCTCCCAGTACATCCCAGTAAATCCCAGTTTGCTCCCAGTACATCCCAGTACATCGCAGTACATTCCAGTTCCGTTCCTGTATATCCCAATACATCCCCGTTCCATGCCAGTACATCCCAGTTCCCTACCAGTTCATCCCCGTACATCCCAATTCCCTCCCGGTTCACTACCAGTTCTTTCCCAGTGCCTCCCAATACATCCCAGTTCCGTCCCATTACATCCCAGCACATCCCAGTTCCCTCCCAGTACATCCCAGGTCCCTCCCAGTACATCCCAGGTCCCTCCCAGTACTGGGAGGGAACTGGGATGTACTGGGAGGCACTACAATGTGTGGGGATGCCCTGGGATGTACTGTGGAGGAACTAGGATGTACAGGCTTGTACTGGGTTGTACCGGGTGGAACTAGCAGGGATTTGGGATGTACCAGGATCTACTGGGATGTACTGGGATGTACTGGGAGGTAACTGTTATGTACTGGGAGTGAACTGGGAGGGAACTGGGACGTACTGGTAGGGAACTGGGATGTACTGGGAGGGAACTGGGACGTACTGTGAGGACACTGGGATGTACTGTTATGTACTGGGAGGGAAGTGTTATGTACAGAGGGGAACCGGTGCGTACTGGGATGTACTGGGTGGGAACTGGGATGTACCAGGATGTACTGGGATGTACTGGGAGGGAACTGGTATGTACTGGGAGGGAACTGGTATGTACTGGGAGGGTACTGGGATGTACTGGGACATACTGGCAGGGAACTGGGATGTACTGGGAGGGGATTGGGACGGACTGGGAGGGAACTGGGATGTACTGGGCTGCACTGGTAGGGAACTGGGGTGTACTGGGAGGAAACTGGAATGTCCCAGTTGACACCCACTTCCGTCCCAATGCCTCCCAGTATATCCCAGTTTCCTCCCAGTATATCCCAGTTTCCTCCCAGTACATCCCAGTAAATCCCAGTTCGCTGCCAGTACATGCCAATACATCGCTGTACATTCCAGTTCTGTTCCTGTACATCCCAATACATCCCCGTTCCATGCCAGTACATCCCAGTTCCCTACCAGTTCATCCCCATACATCCCAATTCCCTCCCGGTTCACTACCACTTCTTTCCCAGTTCCGTCCCATTACATCCCAGTTCCGTCCCATTACATCCCAGTACGTCCCAGTTCCCTCCCAGTACGTCCCAGTTCCCTCCCAGTACATCCCAGGTCCCTCCCAGTACTGGGAGGGAACTGGGATGTACTGGGAGGCATTACAATGTGCGGGGATGCCCTGGGATGTACTGTGGAGGAACTAGGATGTACAGGCTTGTACTGGGTTGTACCGGGTGGAACTGGCAGGGATTTGAAATGTCCTAGGATCTACTAGGATGTACTGGGAGGTAACCGTTATGTACTGGGAGGGAACTGGGAGGGAACTGGGATGTACTGGGAGGGAACTGGGAAAGAAGTGGTAGTGAACCGGGAGGGAATTGGGATGTACTGGGAGTGAACTGGGAGGGAACTGGTATGTAGTAGGATGTACTGGGTGGGAACTGGGATGTACCGGGAGGGAACTGGGATGTAGTGGGAGGGAACTGGTATGTACTGGGAGGGAACTGGGATGTACTGGGATGTAGTGGGAGGGAACTGGGAGGGAACTGGGATGTACTGGGAGGGAACTGGTATGTACTGGGAGGGAACTGGGATGTACTGGGACATACTGGCAGGGAACTGGGATGTACTGGGAGGGGATTGGGACGGACTGGGAGGGAACTGGGATGTACTGGGCTGCACTGGTAGGGAACTGGGATGTACTGGGAGGAAACTGGAATGTCCCAGTTGACACCCACTTCCCTCCCAATGCCTCCCAGTATATCCCAGTTTCCTCCCAGTATATCCCAGTTTCCTCCCAGTACATCCCAGTAAATCCCAGCTCGCTGCCAGTACATCCCAATACATCGCAGTACATTCCAGTTCCGTTCCTGTACATCCCAATACATCCCCGTTCCATGCCAGTACATCCCAGTTTCCTACCAGTTCATCCCCGTACATCCCAATTCCCTCCCGGTTCACTACCACTTCTTTCCCAGTGCCTCCCAATACATCCCAGTTCCGTCCCATTACATCCCAGTACATCCCAGTTCCCTCCCAGTACGTCCCAGTTTCCTCCCAGTACATCCCAGTAAATCCCAGCTCGCTGCCAGTACATGCCAATACATCGCTGTACATTCCAGTTCTGTTCCTGTACATCCCAATACATCCCCGTTCCATGCCAGTACGTCCCAGTTCCCTACCAGTTCATCCCCGTACATCCCAATTCCCTCCCGGTTCACTACCACTTCTTTCCCAGTTCCGTCCCATTACATCCCAGTTCCGTCCCATTACATCCCAGTTCCCTCCCAGTACATCCCAGGTCCCTCCCAGTACATCCCAGGTCCCTCCCAGTACGTCCCAGTTCCCTCCCAGTACATCCCAGGTCCCTCCCAGTACTGGGAGGGAACTGGGATGTACTGGGAGGCACTACAATGTGCGGGGATGTCCTGGGATGTACCGTGGAGGAACTAGGATGTACAGGCTTGTACTGGGTTGTACCGGGTGGAACTGGCAGGGATTTGGGATGTATCAGGATCTACTAGGATGTACTGGGATGTACTGGGAGGTAACTGTTGTGTACTGGGAGTGAACTGGGAGGGACCTGGGATGTACTGGGAGGCACTACAATGTGCGGGGATGCCCTGGGATGTACTGTGGAGGCTCTAGGATGTACAGGCTTGTACTGGGTTGTACCGGGTGGAACTGGCAGGGATTTGGGATGTACCAGGATCTACTGGGATGTACTGGGAGGTAACTGTTATGTACTGGGAAGGAACAGGGAGGTAACTGGGATGTACTGGGAGGGAACTGGGATGTACTGGGAGGGAACTGGGACTTACTGTGAGGACACTGGGATGTACTGGTATGTACTGGGAGGGAAGTGTTATGTACTGAGGGGAACTGGGACGTACTGGGATGTACTGAGGGGAACTGGGACGTACTGGGATGTACTGGGAGTGAACTGGGAGGGAACTGGTATGTAGTAGGATGTACTGGGTGGGAACTGGGATGTACCGGGAAGGAACTGGGATGTACTGGGAGGGAACTGGTATGTACTGGGAGGGAACTGGGATGTACTGGGATGTAGTGGGAGGGAACTGGGAGGGAACTGGGATGTACTGGGAGGGAACTGGGATGTACTGGGAGGGAACTGGGATGTACTGGGACATACTGGCAGGGAACTGGGATGTACTGGGAGGGGATTGGGACGGACTGGGAGGGAACTGGGATGTACTGGGCTGCACTGGTAGGGAACTGGGATGTACTGGGAGGAAACTGGAATGTCCCAGTTGACACCCACTTCCCTCCCAATGCCTCCCAGTATATCCCAGTTTCCTCCCAGTATATCCCAGTTTCCTCCCAGTACATCCCAGTAAATCGCAGTTCGCTCCCAGTATATCCCAGTACATCGCAGTACATTCCAGTTCCGTTCCTGTACATCCCAATACATCCCCGTTCCATGCCAGTACATCCCAGTTTCCTACCAGTTCATCCCCGTACATCCCAATTCCCTCCCGGTTCACTACCACTTCTTTCCCAGTACCTCCCAATACATCCCAGTTCCATCCCATTACATCCCAGTACATCCCAGGTCCCTCCCAGTACTGGGAGGGAGCTGGGATGTACTGGGAGGCACTACAATGTGCGGGGATGCCCTAGGATGTACTGTGGAGGAACTAGGATGTACAGGCTTGTACTGGGTTGTACCGGGTGGAACTGGCATGGATTTGGGATGTACCAGGATCTACTGGGATGTACTGGGAGGGAAGTGTTATGTACTGGGAGTGAACTGGGAGGGAACTGGGATGTACTTGGAGGGAAATGGGAGAGAACTGAGATGTACTGGAGGGAACTGGGATGTACTGGGATATCCTGGAGGGAACTGGAATGGAATAAGAGGGAACTGGGACGTACTGGGAGGGAACTAGGACGCACTGGTCGGAAACAGGGACGGAACTGGGATGTACTGGGACGTACTGGGATGTACTGGGACGTACTGGGAGGTAACTGTTGTGTACTGGGAGTGAACTGGGAGGGAACTGGTATGTAGTAGGATGTACTGGGAGGGAACTGGGAGGGATCTGGGACGGACTGGGAGGGAACTGGGACGGACTGGGATGCACTGGTAGGGAACTGGGATGCACTGGTAGGGAACTGGAATGTCCCAGTTGACACCCACTTCCCTCCCAGTTTCCTCCCAGTATATCCCAGTTTCCTCCCAGTACATCCCAGTAAATCCCAGTTCGCTCCCAGTACATCCCAGTACATTCCAGTTCCGTTCCTGTACATCCCAATACATCCCCGTTCCATGCCAGTACATCCCAGTTCCCTACCAGTTCATCCCCGTACATCCCAATTCCCTCCCGGTTCGCTACCACTTCTTTCCCAGTGCCTCCCAATACATCCCAGTTCCGTCCCATTACATCCCAGTACATCCCAGGTCCCTCCCAGTACATCCCAGGTCCCTCCCAGTATGTCCCAGTTCCCTCCCAGTACATCCCAGTTCCCTCCCAGTACTGGGAGGGAACTGGGATGTACTGGGAGGCACTACAATGTGCGGGGATGTCCTGGGATGTACCGTGGAGGAACTAGGATGTACAGGCTTGTACTGGGTTGTACCGGGTGGAACTAGCAGGGATTTGGGATGTACCAGGATCTACTGGGATGTACTGGGATGTACTGGGAGGTAACTGGGATGTACTGGGAGGGAACTGGGACGTAGTGTGAGGACACTGGGATGTACTGGTATGTACTGGGAGGGAAGTGTTATGTACTGACGGGAACTGGTGCGTACTGGGATGTACTGGGATGTACTGGGATGGAACTGTGAAGTACTGGGATGTACTGGGAGTGAACTGGGAGGGAACTGGTATGTAGTAGGATGTACTGGGTGGGAACTGGGATGTACCAGGATGTACCAGGATGTACTGGGAGGGAACTGGGATGTACTGGGAGGGAACTGGGATGTAGTGGGAGGGAACTGGTATGTACTGGGAGGGAACTGGGATGTACTGGGACATACTGGCAGGGAACTGGGATGTACTGGGAGGGGATTGGGATGTACTGGGAGGGAACTTGGATGTATTGGGAGGGAAGTGTTATGTACCAAGGGGGAACTGGGACGTACTGGGATGTAGTGGGAGTGAACTGTGAAGTACTGGGATGTACTGTGAGGGAACTGGGATGTACTGGGAGGGAACTTTGAAGTACTGGGATGTACTTAGAGGAAACTGGGAGGCAACTGGCATGTACTGGGATGTACTGGAATGGAACTGGGAGTGAACTGTGTGTGAACTGTGAGGGAACTGGCATGTACTGGGACGTACTGGGACAGACTGGCAGGGATCTGGGCTGCACTGGTTGGGAACTGGGATGTACTGGGAGGCACTACAATGTGCGGGGATGCCCTGGGATGTACTGTGGAGGAACTAGGATGTACAGGCTTGTACTGGGTTGTACCGGGTGGAACTGGCAGGGATTTGGGATGTACCAGGATCTACTGGGATGTACTGGGAGGTAACTGTTGTGTACTGGGAGTGAACTGGGAGGGAACTGGGATGTACTGTGAGGACACTGGGATGTACTGGTATGTACTGGGAGGGAAGTGTTATGTACTGAGGGGAACTGGGACGTACTGGGACGTGCTGGGAGGGAACTATGAAGTATTGGGATGTACTGGTAGGGAACTGGGATGTACTGGGAGAAAACTGGGAGTGAACTGGGAGGGAACTGTGAAGTACTGGGATGTACTTAGAGGGAACTGGGATGTACTGGGAGGGAACTGGGATGGACTGGGTGGAAAGTGTTGGGAATTGGGATTTAGTGGGAGGGAACTGGGATGGACTGGGAGGGAACTGGGATGTAGTGGGACATACTGGGAGGGAACTGGGATGTACTGGGGTGTACTGGGAGGGAACTGTTATGTACCGAGGGGGAACTGGGATGTACTGGGAGTGAACTGTGAAGTACTGGGATGTACTTAGAGGGAAGTGGGAGGGAACTTGGATGTAGTGGGAGGGAACTGGGATTTACTTGGAGGAAAGTGGCATGTACTGGGATGTACTGGAATGGAACTGGGAGTGAACTGTGTGTGAGCTGTGAGGGAACTGGGATGTACTGTGAGGGAACTGGGATGTACTGGGACGGACTGGGAGGGATCTGGGATGTACTGGGCTGCACTGGTTGGGAACTGGGATCTACTGGGAGGAAACTGGAATGTCCCAGTTGACACCCACTTCCCTCCCAGTGCCTCCCAGTATATCCCAGTTTCCTCCCAGTACATCCCAGTAAATCCCAGTTTGCTCCCAGTACATCCCAGTACATCGCAGTACATTCCAGTTCCGTTCCTGTCCATCCCAATACATCCCCGTTCCATGCCAGTACATCCCAGTTTCCTACCAGTTCATCCCCGTACATCCCAATTCCCTCCCGGTTCACTACCACTTCTTTCCCAGTTCCGTCCCATTACATCCCAGTTCCGTCCCATTACATCCCAGTACATCCCAGTTCCCTCCCAGTACATCCCAGGTCCCTCCCAGTACTGGGAGGAAACTGGGATGTACTGGGAGGCACTACAATGTGCGGGGATGCCCTGGGATGTACTGTGGAGGAACTAGGATGTACAGGCTTGTACTGGGTTGTACCGGGTGGAACTGGCAGGGATTTGGGATGTACCAGGATCTACTGGGATGTACTGGGAGGTAACTGTTATGTACTGGGAAGGAACAGGGAGGGAACTGGGATGTACTGGTAGGGAACTGGGATGTACTGGGAGGGAACTGGGACGTACTGTGAGGACACTGGGATGTACTGGTATGTATTGGGAGGGAAGTGTTATGTACTGAGGGGAACTGGGACGTACTGGGATGTACTGGGAGGGAACTGTGAAGTACTGGGATGTACTGGGAGTGAACTGGGAGGGAACTGGTATGTAGTAGGATGTACTGGGTGGGAACTGGGATGTACCGGGAGGGAACTGGTATGTACTGGGAGGGAACTGGGATGTACTGGGAGGGAACTGGGATGTACTGGGATGTAGTGGGAGGGAACTGGGAGGGAACTGGTATGTACTGGGAGGGAACTGGGATGTACTGGGAGGGAACTGGGATGTACTGGGACATACTGGCAGGGAACTGGGATGTACTGGGAGGGGATTGGGACAGACTGGGAGGGAACTGGGATGTACTGGGCTGCACTGGTAGGGAACTGGGATGTACTGGGAGGAAACTGGAATGTCCCAGTTGACACCCACTTCCCTCCCAATGCCTCCCAGTATATCCCAGTTTCCTCCCAGTATATCCCAGTTTCCTCCCAGTATATCCCAGTTTCCTCCCAGTACATCCCAGTAAATCCCAGTTTGCTCCCAGTACATCGCAGTACATTCCAGTTCTGTTCCTGTACATCCCAATACATCCCCGTTCCATGCCAGTACATCCCAGTTTCCTACCAGTTCATCCCCGTACATCCCAATTCCCTCCCGGTTCACTACCACTTCTTTCCCAGTGCCTCCCAATACATCCCAGTTCCGTCCCATTACATCCCAGTACGTCCCAGTTCCCTCCCAGTACGTCCCAGTTCCCTCCCAGTACGTCCCAGTTCCCTCCCAGTACGTCCCAGTTCCCTCCCAGTACATCCCAGGTCCCTCCCAGTACTGGGAGGGACCTGGGATGTACTGGGAGGCACTACAGTGTGCGGGGATGCCCTGGGATGTACTGTGGAGGAACTAGGATGTACAGGCTTGTACTGGGTTGTACCGGGTGGAACTGGCATGGATTTGGGATGTACCAGGATCTACTGGGATGTACTGGGATGTACTGGGAGGTATCTGTTATGTACTGGGAGTGAACTGGGAGGGAACTGGGATGTACTGGGACGGACTGGGAGGGAACTGGGACGGACTGGGATGCACTGGTAGGGAACTGGGATGTACTGGGAGGAAACTGGAATGTCCCAGTTGACACCCACTTTCCTCCCAGTTTCCTTCCAGTACATCCCAGTAAATCCCAGTTTGCTCCCAGTACATCCCAGTACATTCCAGTTCCGTTCCTGTACATCCCAATACATCCCCGTTCCATGCCAGTACATCCCAGTTCCCTACCAGTTCATCCCCGTACATCCCAATTCCCTCCCGGTTCGCTACCACTTCTTTCCCAGTGCCTCCCAATACATCCCAGTTCCGTCCCATTACATCCCAGTACATCCCAGGTCCCTCCCAGTACATCCCAGGTCCCTCCCAGTACATCCCAGGTCCCTCCCCGTTAATCCTAGGTCCCTCCCAGTACTGGGAGGGAACTGGGATGTACTGGGAGGCACTACAATGTGCGGGGATGCCCTGGGATGTACTGTGGAGGAACTAGGATGTACAGGCTTGTACTGGGTTGTACCGGGTGGAACTGGCATGGATTTGGGATGTACCAGGATCTACTGGGATGTACTGGGATGTACTGGGAGGTATCTGTTATGTACTGGGAGTGAACTGGGAGGGAACTGGGATGTACTGGGACGGACTGGGAGGGAACTGGGACGGACTGGGATGCACTGGTAGGGAACTGGGATGTACTGGGAGGAAAGTGGAATGTCCCAGTTGACACCCACTTTCCTCCCAGTTTCCTCCCAGTACATCCCAGTAAATCCCAGTTTGCTCCCAGTACATCCCAGTACATTCCAGTTCCGTTCCTGTATATCCCAATACATCCCCGTTCCATGCCAGTACATCCCAGTTCCCTACCAGTTCATCCCCGTACATCCCAATTCCCTCCCGGTTCGCTACCACTTCTTTCCCAGTGCCTCCCAATACATCCCAGTTCCGTCCCATTACATCCCAGTACATCCCAGGTCCCTCCCAGTACATCCCAGGTCCCTCCCCGTTAATCCTAGGTCCCTCCCAGTACTGGGAGGGAACTGGGATGTACTGGGAGGCACTACAATGTGCGGGGATGCCCTGGGATGTACTGTGGAGGAACTAGGATGTACAGGCTTGTACTGGGTTGTACCGGGTGGAACTGGCAGGGATTTGGGATGTACCAGGATCTACTGGGATGTACTGGGATGTACTGGGAGGTAACTGTTGTGTACTGGGAGTGAACTGGGAGGGACCTGGGATGTACTGGAAGGCACTACAATTTGCGGGGATGCACAGGGATGTACTGTGGAGGAACTAGGATGTACAGGCTTGTACTCGGTTGTACCGGGTGGAACTGGCAGGGATTTGAAATGTCCTAGTATCTACTAGGATGTACTGGGATGTACTGGGAGGTAACTGTTGTGTACTGGGAGTGAACTGGGAGGGAACTGTGAAGTACTGGGATGTACTTAGAGGGAACTGGGATGTACTGGGAGGGAACTGGGATGTACTGGGTGGAAAGTGTTGGGAATTGGGATTTACTGGGAGGGAACTGGGATGGACTGGGAGGGAACTGGGATGTAGTGGGACATACTGGGAGGGAACTGGGATGTACTGGGGTGTACTGGGAGGGAATTGTTATGTACCGAGGGGGAACTGGGATGTACTGGGAGTGAACTGTGAAGTACTGGGATGTACTTAGAGGGAAGTGGGAGGGAACTTGGATGTAGTGGGAGGGAACTGGGATTTACTTGGAGGAAAGTGGCATGTACTGGGATGTACTGGAATGGAACTGGGAGTGAACTGTGTGTGAACTGTGAGGGAACTGGGATGTACTGTGAGGGAACTGGGATGTACTGGGACGTACTGGGACAGACTGGGAGGGATCTGGGATGTACTGGGAGGGATCTGGGATGTACTGGGAGGCACTACAATGTGCGGGGATGCCCTGGGATGTACTGTGGAGGAACTAGGATGTACAGGCTTGTACTGGGTTGTACCGGGTGGAACTGGCAGGGATTTGGGATGTACCAGGATCTACTGGGATGTACTGGGATGTACTGGGAGGTAACTGTTATGTACTGGGAAGGAACAGGGAGGGAACTGGGATGTACTGGGAGGAAACTGGGATGTACTGTGAGGGAACTGGGACGTACTGTGAGGACACTGGGATGTACTGGTATGTACTGGGAGGGAAGTGTTATGTACTGAGGGGAACTGGGACGTACTGGGATGTACTGGGAGGGAACTGTGAAGTACTGGGATGTACTGGGAGTGAACTGGGAGGGAACTGGTATGTAGTAGGATGTACTGGGTGGGAACTGGGATGTACTGGGATGTACTGGGAGGGAACTGGTATGTACTGGGAGGGAACTGGGATGTACTGGGACATACTGGCAGGGAACTGGGATGTACTGGGAGGGGTTTGGGACGGACTGGGAGGGAACTGGGATGTACTGGGCTGCACTGGTAGGGAACTGGGATGTACTGGGAGGAAACTGGAATGTCCCAGTTGACACCCACTTCCCTCCCAATGCCTCCCAGTATATCCCAGTTTCCTCCCAGTATATCCCAGTTTCCTCCCAGTATATCCCAGTTTCCTCCCAGTACATCCCAGTAAATCCCAGCTCGCTCCCAGTACATGCCAATACATCGCTGTACATTCCAGTTCTGTTCCTGTACATCCCAATACATCCCCGTTCCATGCCAGTACATCCCAGTTCCCTACCAGTTCATCACCGTACATCCCAATTCCCTCCCGGTTCGCTACCACTTCTTTCCCAGTTCCGTCCCATTACATCCCAGTTCCGTCCCATTACATCCCAGTACATCCCAGTTCCCTCCCAGTACATCCCAGTTCCCTCCCAGTACATCCCAGTTCCCTCCCAGTACATCCCAGGTCCCTCCCAGTACTGGGAGGGAACTGGGATGTACTGGGAGGCACTACAATGTGCGGGGATGCCCTGGGATGTACTGTGGAGGAACTAGGATGTACAGGCTTGTACTGGGTTGTACCGGGTGGAACTAGCAGGGATTTGGGATGTACCAGGATCTACTGGGATGTACTGGGATGTACTGGGAGGTAACTGTTATGTACTGGGAAGGAACTGGGAGGGAACTGGGATGTACTGGGAGGGAACTGGGACGTACTGTGAGGACACTGGGATGTACTGTTATGTACTGGGAGGGAAGTGTTATGTACTGAGGGGAACTGGGACGTACTGGGATGTACTGGGAGGGAACTGTGAAGTACTGGGATGTACTGGGAGTGAACTGGGAGGGAACTGGTATGTAGTAGGATGTACTGGGTGGGAACTGGGATGTACTGGGCTGCACTGGTAGGGAACAGGGATGTACTGGGAGGAAACTGGAATGTACCAGTTGACACCCACTTCCCTCCCAATGCCTCCCAGTATATCCCAGTTTCCTCCCAGTATATCCCAGTTTCCTCCCAGTACATCCCAGTAAATCCCAGCTCGCTCCCAGTACATCCCAATACATCGCTGTACATTCCAGTTCTGTTCCTGTCCATCCCAATACATCCCCGTTCCATGCCAGTACATCCCAGTTTCCTACCAGTTCATCCCCGTACATCCCAATTCCCTCCCGGTTCACTACCACTTCTTTCCCAGTGCCTCCCAATACATCCCAGTTCCGTCCCATTACATCCCAGTACATCTCAGTTCCCTCCCAGTACGTCCCAGTTCCCTCCCAGTACATCCCAGTTCCCTCCCAGTACTGGGAGGGACCTGGGATGTACTGGGAGGCACTTCAATGTGCGGGGATGCCCTGGGATGTACTGTGGAGGAACTAGGATGTACAGGCTTGTACTGGGTTGTACCGGGTGGAACTGGCAGGGATTTGGGATGTACCAGGATCTACTGGGATGTACTGGGAGGTAACTGTTATGTACTGGGAAGGAACAGGGAGGGAACTGGGATGTACTGGTAGGGAACTGGGATGTACTGGGAAGGAACTGGGACGTACTGTGAGGACACTGGGATGTACTGTTATGTACTGGGAGGGAAGTGTTATGTACTGAGGGGAACTGGGACGTACTGGGATGTACTGGGAGGGAACTGTGAAGTACTGGGATGTACTGGGAGTGAACTGGGAGGGAACTGGTATGTAGTAGGATGTACTGGGTGGGAACTGGGATGTACCGGGAAGGAACTGGGATGTACTGGGAGGGAACTGGTATGTACTGGGAGGGAACTGGGATGTACTGGGATGTAGTGGGAGGGAACTGGGAGGGAACTGGTATGTACTGGGAGGGAACTGGGATGTACTGGGACATACTGGCAGGGAACTGGGATGTACTGGGAGGGGATTGGGACGGACTGGGAGGGAACTGGGATGTACTGGGCTGCACTGGTAGGGAACTGGGATGTACTGGGAGGAAACTGGAATGTCCCAGTTGACACCCACTTCCCTCCCAGTGCCTCCCAGTATATCCCAGTTTCCTCCCAGTACATCCCAGTAAATCCCAGTTTGCTCCCAGTACATCCCAGTACATCGCAGTACATTCCAGTTCCGTTCCTGTATATCCCAATACATCCCCGTTCCATGCCAGTACATCCCAGTTCCCTACCAGTTCATCCCCGTACATCCCAATTCCCTCCCGGTTCACTACCAGTTCTTTCCCAGTGCCTCCCAATACATCCCAGTTCCGTCCCATTACATCCCAGCACATCCCAGTTCCCTCCCAGTACATCCCAGGTCCCTCCCAGTACATCCCAGGTCCCTCCCAGTACTGGGAGGGAACTGGGATGTACTGGGAGGCACTACAATGTGTGGGGATGCCCTGGGATGTACTGTGGAGGAACTAGGATGTACAGGCTTGTACTGGGTTGTACCGGGTGGAACTAGCAGGGATTTGGGATGTACCAGGATCTACTGGGATGTACTGGGATGTACTGGGAGGTAACTGTTATGTACTGGGAGTGAACTGGGAGGGAACTGGGACGTACTGGTAGGGAACTGGGATGTACTGGGAGGGAACTGGGACGTACTGTGAGGACACTGGGATGTACTGTTATGTACTGGGAGGGAAGTGTTATGTACAGAGGGGAACCGGTGCGTACTGGGATGTACTGGGATGGAACTGTGAAGTACTGGGATGTACTGGGAGTGAACTGGGAGGGAACTGGTATGTGGTAGGATGTACTGGGTGGGAACTGGGATGTACCAGGATGTACTGGGATGTACTGGGAGGGAACTGGTATGTACTGGGAGGGAACTGGTATGTACTGGGAGGGTACTGGGATGTACTGGGACATACTGGCAGGGAACTGGGATGTACTGGGAGGGGATTGGGACGGACTGGGAGGGAACTGGGATGTACTGGGCTGCACTGGTAGGGAACTGGGGTGTACTGGGAGGAAACTGGAATGTCCCAGTTGACACCCACTTCCGTCCCAATGCCTCCCAGTATATCCCAGTTTCCTCCCAGTATATCCCAGTTTCCTCCCAGTACATCCCAGTAAATCCCAGTTCGCTGCCAGTACATGCCAATACATCGCTGTACATTCCAGTTCTGTTCCTGTACATCCCAATACATCCCCGTTCCATGCCAGTACATCCCAGTTCCCTACCAGTTCATCCCCATACATCCCAATTCCCTCCCGGTTCACTACCACTTCTTTCCCAGTTCCGTCCCATTACATCCCAGTTCCGTCCCATTACATCCCAGTACGTCCCAGTTCCCTCCCAGTACGTCCCAGTTCCCTCCCAGTACATCCCAGGTCCCTCCCAGTACTGGGAGGGAACTGGGATGTACTGGGAGGCATTACAATGTGCGGGGATGCCCTGGGATGTACTGTGGAGGAACTAGGATGTACAGGCTTGTACTGGGTTGTACCGGGTGGAACTGGCAGGGATTTGAAATGTCCTAGGATCTACTAGGATGTACTGGGAGGTAACCGTTATGTACTGGGAGGGAACTGGGAGGGAACTGGGATGTACTGGGAGGGAACTGGGAAAGAAGTGGTAGTGAACCGGGAGGGAATTGGGATGTACTGGGAGTGAACTGGGAGGGAACTGGTATGTAGTAGGATGTACTGGGTGGGAACTGGGATGTACCGGGAGGGAACTGGGATGTAGTGGGAGGGAACTGGTATGTACTGGGAGGGAACTGGGATGTACTGGGATGTAGTGGGAGGGAACTGGGAGGGAACTGGGATGTACTGGGAGGGAACTGGTATGTACTGGGAGGGAACTGGGATGTACTGGGACATACTGGCAGGGAACTGGGATGTACTGGGAGGGGATTGGGACGGACTGGGAGGGAACTGGGATGTACTGGGCTGCACTGGTAGGGAACTGGGATGTACTGGGAGGAAACTGGAATGTCCCAGTTGACACCCACTTCCCTCCCAATGCCTCCCAGTATATCCCAGTTTCCTCCCAGTATATCCCAGTTTCCTCCCAGTACATCCCAGTAAATCCCAGCTCGCTGCCAGTACATCCCAATACATCGCAGTACATTCCAGTTCCGTTCCTGTACATCCCAATACATCCCCGTTCCATGCCAGTACATCCCAGTTCCCTACCAGTTCATCCCCGTACATCCCAATTCCCTCCCGGTTCACTACCACTTCTTTCCCAGTGCCTCCCAATACATCCCAGTTCCGTCCCATTACATCCCAGTACATCCCAGTTCCCTCCCAGTACGTCCCAGTTTCCTCCCAGTACATCCCAGTAAATCCCAGCTCGCTGCCAGTACATGCCAATACATCGCTGTACATTCCAGTTCTGTTCCTGTACATCCCAATACATCCCCGTTCCATGCCAGTACGTCCCAGTTCCCTACCAGTTCATCCCCGTACATCCCAATTCCCTCCCGGTTCACTACCACTTCTTTCCCAGTTCCGTCCCATTACATCCCAGTTCCGTCCCATTACATCCCAGTTCCCTCCCAGTACATCCCAGGTCCCTCCCAGTACATCCCAGGTCCCTCCCAGTACGTCCCAGTTCCCTCCCAGTACATCCCAGGTCCCTCCCAGTACTGGGAGGGAACTGGGATGTACTGGGAGGCACTACAATGTGCGGGGATGTCCTGGGATGTACCGTGGAGGAACTAGGATGTACAGGCTTGTACTGGGTTGTACCGGGTGGAACTGGCAGGGATTTGGGATGTATCAGGATCTACTAGGATGTACTGGGATGTACTGGGAGGTAACTGTTGTGTACTGGGAGTGAACTGGGAGGGACCTGGGATGTACTGGGAGGCACTACAATGTGCGGGGATGCCCTGGGATGTACTGTGGAGGCTCTAGGATGTACAGGCTTGTACTGGGTTGTACCGGGTGGAACTGGCAGGGATTTGGGATGTACCAGGATCTACTGGGATGTACTGGGAGGTAACTGTTATGTACTGGGAAGGAACAGGGAGGTAACTGGGATGTACTGGGAGGGAACTGGGATGTACTGGGAGGGAACTGGGACTTACTGTGAGGACACTGGGATGTACTGGTATGTACTGGGAGGGAAGTGTTATGTACTGAGGGGAACTGGGACGTACTGGGATGTACTGGGAGGGAACTGTGAAGTACTGGGATGTACTGGGAGTGAACTGGGAGGGAACTGGTATGTAGTAGGATGTACTGGGTGGGAACTGGGATGTACCGGGAAGGAACTGGGATGTACTGGGAGGGAACTGGTATGTACTGGGAGGGAACTGGGATGTACTGGGATGTAGTGGGAGGGAACTGGGAGGGAACTGGGATGTACTGGGAGGGAACTGGGATGTACTGGGAGGGAACTGGGATGTACTGGGACATACTGGCAGGGAACTGGGATGTACTGGGAGGGGATTGGGACGGACTGGGAGGGAACTGGGATGTACTGGGCTGCACTGGTAGGGAACTGGGATGTACTGGGAGGAAACTGGAATGTCCCAGTTGACACCCACTTCCCTCCCAATGCCTCCCAGTATATCCCAGTTTCCTCCCAGTATATCCCAGTTTCCTCCCAGTACATCCCAGTAAATCGCAGTTCGCTCCCAGTACATCCCAGTACATCGCAGTACATTCCAGTTCCGTTCCTGTACATCCCAATACATCCCCGTTCCATGCCAGTACATCCCAGTTTCCTACCAGTTCATCCCCGTACATCCCAATTCCCTCCCGGTTCACTACCACTTCTTTCCCAGTACCTCCCAATACATCCCAGTTCCATCCCATTACATCCCAGTACATCCCAGGTCCCTCCCAGTACTGGGAGGGAGCTGGGATGTACTGGGAGGCACTACAATGTGCGGGGATGCCCTAGGATGTACTGTGGAGGAACTAGGATGTACAGGCTTGTACTGGGTTGTACCGGGTGGAACTGGCATGGATTTGGGATGTACCAGGATCTACTGGGATGTACTGGGAGGGAAGTGTTATGTACTGGGAGTGAACTGGGAGGGAACTGGGATGTACTTGGAGGGAAATGGGAGAGAACTGAGATGTACTGGAGGGAACTGGGATGTACTGGGATATCCTGGAGGGAACTGGAATGGAATAAGAGGGAACTGGGACGTACTGGGAGGGAACTAGGACGCACTGGTCGGAAACAGGGACGGAACTGGGATGTACTGGGACGTACTGGGATGTACTGGGACGTACTGGGAGGTAACTGTTGTGTACTGGGAGTGAACTGGGAGGGAACTGGTATGTAGTAGGATGTACTGGGAGGGAACTGGGAGGGATCTGGGACGGACTGGGAGGGAACTGGGACGGACTGGGATGCACTGGTAGGGAACTGGGATGCACTGGTAGGGAACTGGAATGTCCCAGTTGACACCCACTTCCCTCCCAGTTTCCTCCCAGTATATCCCAGTTTCCTCCCAGTACATCCCAGTAAATCCCAGTTCGCTCCCAGTACATCCCAGTACATTCCAGTTCCGTTCCTGTACATCCCAATACATCCCCGTTCCATGCCAGTACATCCCAGTTCCCTACCAGTTCATCCCCGTACATCCCAATTCCCTCCCGGTTCGCTACCACTTCTTTCCCAGTGCCTCCCAATACATCCCAGTTCCGTCCCATTACATCCCAGTACATCCCAGGTCCCTCCCAGTACATCCCAGGTCCCTCCCAGTATGTCCCAGTTCCCTCCCAGTACATCCCAGTTCCCTCCCAGTACTGGGAGGGAACTGGGATGTACTGGGAGGCACTACAATGTGCGGGGATGTCCTGGGATGTACCGTGGAGGAACTAGGATGTACAGGCTTGTACTGGGTTGTACCGGGTGGAACTAGCAGGGATTTGGGATGTACCAGGATCTACTGGGATGTACTGGGATGTACTGGGAGGTAACTGGGATGTACTGGGAGGGAACTGGGACGTAGTGTGAGGACACTGGGATGTACTGTTATGTACTGGGAGGGAAGTGTTATGTACTGACGGGAACTGGTGCGTACTGGGATGTACTGGGATGTACTGGGATGGAACTGTGAAGTACTGGGATGTACTGGGAGTGAACTGGGAGGGAACTGGTATGTAGTAGGATGTACTGGGTGGGAACTGGGATGTACCAGGATGTACCAGGATGTACTGGGAGGGAACTGGGATGTACTGGGAGGGAACTGGGATGTAGTGGGAGGTAACTGGTATGTACTGGGAGGGAACTGGTATGTACTGGGAGGGAACTGGGATGTACTGGGACATACTGGCAGGGAACTGGGATGTACTGGGAGGGGATTGGGATGTACTGGGAGGGAACTTGGATGTATTGGGAGGGAAGTGTTATGTACCAAGGGGGAACTGGGACGTACTGGGATGTAGTGGGAGTGAACTGTGAAGTACTGGGATGTACTGTGAGGGAACTGGGATGTACTGGGAGGGAACTTTGAAGTACTGGGATGTACTTAGAGGAAACTGGGAGGCAACTGGCATGTACTGGGATGTACTGGAATGGAACTGGGAGTGAACTGTGTGTGAACTGGGAGGGAACTGGGATGTACTGTGAGGGAACTGGGATGTACTGGGAGGGATCTGGGAGGGATCTGGGATGTACTGGGCTGCACTGGTAGGGAACTGGGATGTACTGGGAGGAAACTGGAATGTCCCAGTTGACACCCACTTCCCTCCCAATGCCTCCCAGTATATCCCAGTTTCCTCCCAGTATATCCCAGTTTCCTCCCAGTACATCCCAGTAAATCCCAGTTTCCTCCCAGTACATGCCAATACATCGCCGTACATTCCAGTTCCGTTCCTGTACATCCCAATACATCCCCGTTCCATTCCAGTACATCCCAGTTTCCTACCAGTTCATCCCCGTACATCCCAATTCCCTCCCGGTTCACTACCACTTCTTTCCCAGTGCCTCCCAATACATCCCAGTTCCGTCCCATTACATCCCAGTACATCCCAGTTCCCTCCCAGTACATCCCAGTTCCCTCCCAGTACGTCCCAGTTCCCTCCCAGTACATCCCAGGTCCCTCCCAGTACTGGGAGGGAACTGGGATGTACTGGGAGGCACTACAATGTGCGGGGATGTCCTGGGATGTACCGTGGAGGAACTAGGATGTACAGGCTTGTACTGGGTTGTACCGGGTGGAACTGGCAGGGATTTGGGATGTATCAGGATCTACTAGGATGTACTGGGATGTACTGGGAGGTAACTGTTGTGTACTGGGAGTGAACTGGGAGGGACCTGGGATGTACTGGGAGGCACTACAATGTGCGGGGATGCCCTGGGATGTACTGTGGAGGCACTAGGATGTACAGGCTTGTACTGGGTTGTACCGGGTGGAACTGGCAGGGATTTGGGATGTACCAGGATCTACTGGGATGTACTGGGATGTACTGGGAGGTAACTGTTATGTACTGGGAAGGAACTGGTAGGGAACTGGGATGTACTGGTAGGGAACTGGGATGTACTGGGAGGGAACTGGGACGTACTGTGAGGACACTGGGATGTACTGTTATGTACTGGGAGGGAAGTGTTATGTACTGAGGGGAACTGGGACGTACTGGGATGTACTGGGAGGGAACTGTGAAGTACTGGGATGTACTGGGAGTGAACTGGGAGGGAACTGGTATGTAGTAGGATGTACTGGGTGGGAACTGGGATGTACTGGGATGGAACTGGGATGTACTGGGAGGGAACTGGTATGTACTGGGAGGGAACTGGGATGTACTGGGAGGGAACTGGGAGGGAACTGGGATTTACTGGGAGGGAACTGGGATGTGCTGGGAGGGAACTGGGATGTACTGGGACATACTGCCAGGGAACTGGGACGTACTGGGAGGGGATTGGGATGGACTGGGAGGGAACTGTTATGTACTGGGAGGGAACTGGGACGTACTGTGAGGACACTGGGATGTACTGGTATGTACTGGGAGGGAAGTGTTATGTACTGAGGGGAACTGGGACGTACTGGGATGTGCTGGGAGGGAACTGTGAAGTCCTGGGATGTACTTAGCAGCAACTGGGAGGGAACTGGGATGTAGTGTGATGTACTGGGAGGGAACTGGGATGTACTGGGATGTACTGGAATGGAACTGGGAGTGAACTGTGAGTGAACTGGGAGTGAACTGTGTGTGAACTGTGAGGGAACTGGGATGTACTGGGAGGGAAATGGGAGAGAACTGAGATGTACTGGAGGGAACTGGGATGTAGTGGGATATACTGGAGGGAACCTGAATGGACTAAGAGGGAACTGGGACGTACTGGGAGGGAACTAGGACGCACTGGTAGGGAACTGGGACGGAACTGGGATGTACTGGGACGTACTGGGAGGGAACTGGGACGTACTGGGAGGTAACTGTTGTGTACTGGGAGTGAACTGGCAGGGAACTGGTATGTAGTAGGATGTACTGGGAGGGAACTGGGATGTACTGGGACGGACTGGGAGGGAACTGGGACGGACTGGGAGGGAACTGGGACGGACTGGGATGCACTAGTAGGGAACTGGGATGTACTGGGAGGAAACTGGAATGTCCCAGTTGACACCCACTTCCCTCCCAGTTTCCTCCCAGTATATCCCAGTTTCCTCCCAGTACATCCCAGTAAATCCCAGTTCGCTCCCAGTACATCCCAGTACATTCCAGTTCCGTTCCTGTACATCCCAATACATCCCAGTTCCATGCCAGTACATCCCAGTTACCTACCAGTTCATCCCTGTACATCCCAATTCCCTCCCGGTTCACTACCACTTCTTTCCCAGTGCCTCCCAATACATCCCAGTTCCGTCCCATTACATCCCAGTACATCCCAGTTCCCTCCCAGTACATCCCAGGTCCCTCCCAGTACTGGGAGGGAACTGGGATGTACTGGGAGGCACTACAATGTTCGGGGATGCCCTGGGATGTACTGTGGAGGAACTAGGATGTACAGGCTTGTACTGGGTTGTACCGGGTGGAACTGGCAGGGATTTGGGATGTACCAGGATCTACTGGGATGTACTGGGAGGTAACTGTTATGTACTGGGAAGGAACAGGGAGGGAACTGGGATGTACTGGTAGGGAACTGGGATGTACTGGGAGTGAACTGGTATGTAGTAGGATGTACTGGGTGGGAACTGGGATGTACCAGGATGTACTGGGATGTACTGGGAGGGAACTGGTATGTACTGGGAGGGAACTGGGTTGTAGTGGGAGGGAACTGGGAGGGAACTGGGATTTACTGGGAGGGAACTGGGATGTACTGGGAGGGGATTGGGACGGACTGGGAGGGAACTGGGATGTACTGGGAGGGAACTGGGACGGACTGTGAGGACACTGGGATGTACTGGTATGTACTGGGAGGGAAGTGTTATGTACTGAGGGGAACTGGGACGTACTGGGATGTGCTGGGAGGGAACTGTGAAGTACTGGGGTGTACTTAGCAGGAACTGGGAGGGAACTGGGATGTAGTGTGATGTACTGGGAGGGAACTGGCATGTACTGGGATGTACTGGAATGGAACTGGGAGTGAACTGTGTGTGAACTGTGAGGGAACTGGGATGTACTGGGAGGGAACTGGCATGTACTGGGATGTACTGGAATGGAACTGGGAGTGAACTGTGTGTGAACTGTGAGGGAACTGAGATGTACTGGAGGGAACTGGGATGTACTGGGATATACTGGAGGGAACTGGAATGGACTAAGAGGGAACTGGGACGTACTGGGAGGGAACTAGGACGCACTGGTAGGGAACTGGGACGGAACTGGGATGTACTGGGACGTACTGGGAGGGAACTGGGACGTACTGGGAGGTAACTGTTGTGTACTGGGAGTGAACTGGGAGGGAACTGGTATGTAGTAGGATGTACTGGGAGGGAACTGGGATGTACTGGGACGGGGTGGGAGGGAACTGGGATGTACTGGGATGGAACTTTGAAGTACTGGGATGTACTTAGAGGAAACTGGGAGGCAACTGGCATGTACTGGGATGTACTGGAATGGAACTGGGAGTGAACTGTGTGTGAACTGTGAGGGAACTGGGATGTACTGGGAGGGAACTGGGACGGACTGGGAGGGAACTGGGATGTACTGGGCTGCACTGGTAGGGAACTGGGATGTACTGGGAGGAAACTGGAATGTCCCAGTTGACACCCACTTCCCTCCCAATGCCTCCCAGTATATCCCAGTTTCCTCCCAGTATATCCCAGTTTCCTCCCAGTACATCCCAGTAAATCGCAGTTCGCTCCCAGTACATCCCAGTACATCGCAGTACATTCCAGTTCCGTTCCTGTACATCCCAATACATCCCCGTTCCATGCCAGTACATCCCAGTTTCCTACCAGTTCATCCCCGTACATCCCAATTCCCTCCCGGTTCACTACCACTTCTTTCCCAGTACCTCCCAATACATCCCAGTTCCATCCCATTACATCCCAGTACATCCCAGGTCCCTCCCAGTACTGGGAGGGAGCTGGGATGTACTGGGAGGCACTACAATGTGCGGGGATGCCCTAGGATGTACTGTGGAGGAACTAGGATGTACAGGCTTGTACTGGGTTGTACCGGGTGGAACTGGCATGGATTTGGGATGTACCAGGATCTACTGGGATGTACTGGGAGGGAAGTGTTATGTACTGGGAGTGAACTGGGAGGGAACTGGGATGTACTTGGAGGGAAATGGGAGAGAACTGAGATGTACTGGAGGGAACTGGGATGTACTGGGATATCCTGGAGGGAACTGGAATGGAATAAGAGGGAACTGGGACGTACTGGGAGGGAACTAGGACGCACTGGTCGGAAACAGGGACGGAACTGGGATGTACTGGGACGTACTGGGATGTACTGGGACGTACTGGGAGGTAACTGTTGTGTACTGGGAGTGAACTGGGAGGGAACTGGTATGTAGTAGGATGTACTGGGAGGGAACTGGGAGGGATCTGGGACGGACTGGGAGGGAACTGGGACGGACTGGGATGCACTGGTAGGGAACTGGGATGCACTGGTAGGGAACTGGAATGTCCCAGTTGACACCCACTTCCCTCCCAGTTTCCTCCCAGTATATCCCAGTTTCCTCCCAGTACATCCCAGTAAATCCCAGTTCGCTCCCAGTACATCCCAGTACATTCCAGTTCCGTTCCTGTACATCCCAATACATCCCCGTTCCATGCCAGTACATCCCAGTTCCCTACCAGTTCATCCCCGTACATCCCAATTCCCTCCCGGTTCGCTACCACTTCTTTCCCAGTGCCTCCCAATACATCCCAGTTCCGTCCCATTACATCCCAGTACATCCCAGGTCCCTCCCAGTACATCCCAGGTCCCTCCCAGTATGTCCCAGTTCCCTCCCAGTACATCCCAGTTCCCTCCCAGTACTGGGAGGGAACTGGGATGTACTGGGAGGCACTACAATGTGCGGGGATGTCCTGGGATGTACCGTGGAGGAACTAGGATGTACAGGCTTGTACTGGGTTGTACCGGGTGGAACTAGCAGGGATTTGGGATGTACCAGGATCTACTGGGATGTACTGGGATGTACTGGGAGGTAACTGGGATGTACTGGGAGGGAACTGGGACGTAGTGTGAGGACACTGGGATGTACTGTTATGTACTGGGAGGGAAGTGTTATGTACTGACGGGAACTGGTGCGTACTGGGATGTACTGGGATGTACTGGGATGGAACTGTGAAGTACTGGGATGTACTGGGAGTGAACTGGGAGGGAACTGGTATGTAGTAGGATGTACTGGGTGGGAACTGGGATGTACCAGGATGTACCAGGATGTACTGGGAGGGAACTGGTATGTACTGGGAGGGAACTGGGATGTAGTGGGAGGTAACTGGTATGTACTGGGAGGGAACTGGTATGTACTGGGAGGGAACTGGGATGTACTGGGACATACTGGCAGGGAACTGGGATGTACTGGGAGGGGATTGGGATGTACTGGGAGGGAACTTGGATGTATTGGGAGGGAAGTGTTATGTACCAAGGGGGAACTGGGACGTACTGGGATGTAGTGGGAGTGAACTGTGAAGTACTGGGATGTACTGTGAGGGAACTGGGATGTACTGGGAGGGAACTTTGAAGTACTGGGATGTACTTAGAGGAAACTGGGAGGCAACTGGCATGTACTGGGATGTACTGGAATGGAACTGGGAGTGAACTGTGTGTGAACTGGGAGGGAACTGGGATGTACTGTGAGGGAACTGGGATGTACTGGGAGGGATCTGGGAGGGATCTGGGATGTACTGGGCTGCACTGGTAGGGAACTGGGATGTACTGGGAGGAAACTGGAATGTCCCAGTTGACACCCACTTCCCTCCCAATGCCTCCCAGTATATCCCAGTTTCCTCCCAGTATATCCCAGTTTCCTCCCAGTACATCCCAGTAAATCCCAGTTTCCTCCCAGTACATGCCAATACATCGCCGTACATTCCAGTTCCGTTCCTGTACATCCCAATACATCCCCGTTCCATTCCAGTACATCCCAGTTTCCTACCAGTTCATCCCCGTACATCCCAATTCCCTCCCGGTTCACTACCACTTCTTTCCCAGTGCCTCCCAATACATCCCAGTTCCGTCCCATTACATCCCAGTACATCCCAGTTCCCTCCCAGTACATCCCAGTTCCCTCCCAGTACGTCCCAGTTCCCTCCCAGTACATCCCAGGTCCCTCCCAGTACTGGGAGGGAACTGGGATGTACTGGGAGGCACTACAATGTGCGGGGATGTCCTGGGATGTACCGTGGAGGAACTAGGATGTACAGGCTTGTACTGGGTTGTACCGGGTGGAACTGGCAGGGATTTGGGATGTATCAGGATCTACTAGGATGTACTGGGATGTACTGGGAGGTAACTGTTGTGTACTGGGAGTGAACTGGGAGGGACCTGGGATGTACTGGGAGGCACTACAATGTGCGGGGATGCCCTGGGATGTACTGTGGAGGCACTAGGATGTACAGGCTTGTACTGGGTTGTACCGGGTGGAACTGGCAGGGATTTGGGATGTACCAGGATCTACTGGGATGTACTGGGATGTACTGGGAGGTAACTGTTATGTACTGGGAAGGAACTGGTAGGGAACTGGGATGTACTGGTAGGGAACTGGGATGTACTGGGAGGGAACTGGGACGTACTGTGAGGACACTGGGATGTACTGTTATGTACTGGGAGGGAAGTGTTATGTACTGAGGGGAACTGGGACGTACTGGGATGTACTGGGAGGGAACTGTGAAGTACTGGGATGTACTGGGAGTGAACTGGGAGGGAACTGGTATGTAGTAGGATGTACTGGGTGGGAACTGGGATGTACTGGGATGGAACTGGGATGTACTGGGAGGGAACTGGTATGTACTGGGAGGGAACTGGGATGTAGTGGGAGGGAACTGGGAGGGAACTGGGATTTACTGGGAGGGAACTGGGATGTGCTGGGAGGGAACTGGGATGTACTGGGACATACTGCCAGGGAACTGGGACGTACTGGGAGGGGATTGGGATGGACTGGGAGGGAACTGTTATGTACTGGGAGGGAACTGGGACGTACTGTGAGGACACTGGGATGTACTGGTATGTACTGGGAGGGAAGTGTTATGTACTGAGGGGAACTGGGACGTACTGGGATGTGCTGGGAGGGAACTGTGAAGTCCTGGGATGTACTTAGCAGCAACTGGGAGGGAACTGGGATGTAGTGTGATGTACTGGGAGGGAACTGGGATGTACTGGGATGTACTGGAATGGAACTGGGAGTGAACTGTGAGTGAACTGGGAGTGAACTGTGTGTGAACTGTGAGGGAACTGGGATGTACTGGGAGGGAAATGGGAGAGAACTGAGATGTACTGGAGGGAACTGGGATGTAGTGGGATATACTGGAGGGAACCTGAATGGACTAAGAGGGAACTGGGACGTACTGGGAGGGAACTAGGACGCACTGGTAGGGAACTGGGACGGAACTGGGATGTACTGGGACGTACTGGGAGGGAACTGGGACGTACTGGGAGGTAACTGTTGTGTACTGGGAGTGAACTGGCAGGGAACTGGTATGTAGTAGGATGTACTGGGAGGGAACTGGGATGTACTGGGACGGACTGGGAGGGAACTGGGACGGACTGGGAGGGAACTGGGACGGACTGGGATGCACTAGTAGGGAACTGGGATGTACTGGGAGGAAACTGGAATGTCCCAGTTGACACCCACTTCCCTCCCAGTTTCCTCCCAGTATATCCCAGTTTCCTCCCAGTACATCCCAGTAAATCCCAGTTCGCTCCCAGTACATCCCAGTACATTCCAGTTCCGTTCCTGTACATCCCAATACATCCCAGTTCCATGCCAGTACATCCCAGTTACCTACCAGTTCATCCCTGTACATCCCAATTCCCTCCCGGTTCACTACCACTTCTTTCCCAGTGCCTCCCAATACATCCCAGTTCCGTCCCATTACATCCCAGTACATCCCAGTTCCCTCCCAGTACATCCCAGGTCCCTCCCAGTACTGGGAGGGAACTGGGATGTACTGGGAGGCACTACAATGTTCGGGGATGCCCTGGGATGTACTGTGGAGGAACTAGGATGTACAGGCTTGTACTGGGTTGTACCGGGTGGAACTGGCAGGGATTTGGGATGTACCAGGATCTACTGGGATGTACTGGGAGGTAACTGTTATGTACTGGGAAGGAACAGGGAGGGAACTGGGATGTACTGGTAGGGAACTGGGATGTACTGGGAGTGAACTGGTATGTAGTAGGATGTACTGGGTGGGAACTGGGATGTACCAGGATGTACTGGGATGTACTGGGAGGGAACTGGTATGTACTGGGAGGGAACTGGGTTGTAGTGGGAGGGAACTGGGAGGGAACTGGGATTTACTGGGAGGGAACTGGGATGTACTGGGAGGGGATTGGGACGGACTGGGAGGGAACTGGGATGTACTGGGAGGGAACTGGGACGGACTGTGAGGACACTGGGATGTACTGGTATGTACTGGGAGGGAAGTGTTATGTACTGAGGGGAACTGGGACGTACTGGGATGTGCTGGGAGGGAACTGTGAAGTACTGGGGTGTACTTAGCAGGAACTGGGAGGGAACTGGGATGTAGTGTGATGTACTGGGAGGGAACTGGCATGTACTGGGATGTACTGGAATGGAACTGGGAGTGAACTGTGTGTGAACTGTGAGGGAACTGGGATGTACTGGGAGGGAACTGGCATGTACTGGGATGTACTGGAATGGAACTGGGAGTGAACTGTGTGTGAACTGTGAGGGAACTGAGATGTACTGGAGGGAACTGGGATGTACTGGGATATACTGGAGGGAACTGGAATGGACTAAGAGGGAACTGGGACGTACTGGGAGGGAACTAGGACGCACTGGTAGGGAACTGGGACGGAACTGGGATGTACTGGGACGTACTGGGAGGGAACTGGGACGTACTGGGAGGTAACTGTTGTGTACTGGGAGTGAACTGGGAGGGAACTGGTATGTAGTAGGATGTACTGGGAGGGAACTGGGATGTACTGGGACGGGGTGGGAGGGAACTGGGATGTACTGGGATGGAACTTTGAAGTACTGGGATGTACTTAGAGGAAACTGGGAGGCAACTGGCATGTACTGGGATGTACTGGAATGGAACTGGGAGTGAACTGTGTGTGAACTGTGAGGGAACTGGGATGTACTGGGAGGGAACTGGGACGGACTGGGAGGGAACTGGGACGGACTGGGAGGGAAATGGGATGTACTGGGCTGCACTGGTAGGGAACTGGGATGTACTGGGAGGAAACTGGAATGTCCCAGTTGACACCCACTTCCCTCCCAGTGCCTCCCAGTATATTCCAGTTTCCGCCCAGTATATCCCAGTTTCCTCCCAGTACATCCCAGTAAATTCCAATTTGCTCCCAGTACATCCCAGTACATCGCAGTACATTCCAGTTCCGTGCCTGTACATCCCAATACATCCCCGTTCCATGCCAGTACATCCCAGTTTCCTACCAGTTCATCCCCGTACATCCCAATTCCCTCCCGGTTCGCTACCACTTCTTTCCCAGTGCCTCCCAATACATCCCAGTTCCGTCCCATTACATCCCAGTACATCCCAGGTCCCTCCCAGTACATCCCAGTTCCCTCCCAGTACATCCCAGGTCCCTCCCAGTACTGGGAGGGACCTGGGATGTACTGGGAGGCACTACAATGTGCGGGGATGCCCTGGGATGTACTGTGGAGGAACTAGGATGTACAGGCTTGTACTGGGTTGTACCGGGTGGAACTGGCAGGGTTTTGGGATGTACCAGGATCTACTGGGATGTACTGGGATGTACTGGGAGGTAACTGTTATGTACTGGGAAGGAACTGGGAGGGAACTGTGAGGGAACTGTGAGGGAACTGTGAGGAGGGGGGCGGCCCCCCGGGCCCCAGCCCCCCCCCCCCGCCTGGGGCCAGGGCGCCGCGGCCGCCGGCCCCTTCCTCCTCTGCCCGCTCCCGTCGCAGACGGCTCGGTATGTGTCACGAGCGGCAGCCCCGTTCAGCAGCTCTCGGAGGGCGCGCGGCTGTGCCCGGCCGTGACCGGGGCCCGCAGGGGTTTCCCGCTCGCCCCGAGAAGGCGCTGGCCCCGAGCCGGCGCGTCCCGCCCCGCCCCGCCCGGCCCTCGGCGCCCTCGCGAGCTGAGCGCGGCCCGGCCAGCAGGGGGCGCTGGCGCTCACCGGCTGGGCGCGGGGGCGGTCCGGCGCGGGGGCGGGGCCGGTGGGGGCCGTTCCTTCCGGCCGCCCTTTAAGGGCCGCCCCGCGGGGCTCGGGCTTCCGGTGGCGCGTGCGCGTCGGAGCGGGGGCGGGAGCGGTGCGTGTGGAGGCCGAAGGGCCGGTGCGTGTGGCGGCCGGGTCGCGAGGCGTCCCTGTGCGGTGCCGGGGCCCCTCTGCGGCCCGGCGTGGGAAGCCCGCGGCCGGCGGAGCCTGCTCGGAGCTGGGCGGGGAGCGCCGCGGCGGTCCGGCCGCCGGCAGCCATCCCCTGCGGTGTCCGGCAGCCCCTCGGGACGCCTGGAGGCCTGGCGGTGCCCGAGCCTCGCCTGCGGCAGCCGCCTGAGAGAGCAGCGCGGCCGTGTCCGGGGGCCGGAGAGCGCTGGTGGGTGAGTTCGGGCAGCGGGTGGGTCTCCGTGTGAGGTGAGGCCTGGCGCGGGCCGGGGGGTATCTCCGTGCGGGTCGGGCCGGGGGCGGGGCGGGGGCCGTGCCCCGCAGAGGAGCCCCGGTCGGGCATCGTTCGCTTTTCCACAATGTAGGGCTCTCCCCGGTTATTTTTTGTGTACTGTGTTTTGGGTCACCTGAAAGCCTTTGGCCGGTTACGTTTGGTGCGGGGAGATGGCAGGTCTGGAGCCTGAAAGATCTCTGGTGGGGGGTGGGGGAGGTATTTCTTGCCTTAAAACTCTGAGCCCACCTCGTGAGTCTCGTGACTGTGGCAAATGGCTGAGTCGGGCGTTTTCTGATAACTAACTTCTGAACGTGTGCGTGTGTAGGCACGGGGAGATTTGTGCAGTGTGACGGAGCCCCTTGTGCTTCTGTGCTAATGTCTACCTGTTCTAGACCTCCAGAGTTGGAAAGCCTTTGTTTAGTGCCTAGTTGTGCCTGCGTAACAAATGTTTTAGCTGCTGATGGGTTATACCTCTGCTGCGAACTTCTTGCTGGGTGGCTTGATTGTTTCTGGTTGTCCGTGTAAATCTAGGCAGCTATTTTCTGCCCGGTGGTGAAGCCTATCGCTTTGGATAACAAAGGGCAGGAGTGCAATAAAGAAAAAGGTGATTCGTCTGCTGCAGCTCCTTGGAAACAATTCGTTCCTTATTTTCTGCCCTTGGGCAGGCGTTGTGCTTTCCAGATAATGCAGCCTCTCCTGTGCCTGTCCACGCCGTGCATTTTGTCCTGCCCTTGCTTGAAAAGGCTCTCCTTGCCTTCCTCCCCTCTGCTGCAGTTGCCTTAATCTCTCGCTGCTGCTGCTGCTGCTGCTGGAAGAGGGATAAAGGGAGTGTTTGTCGATCGGGTTGTTAAAAGCTTTTTCGCGGGCTGTAACGCGCGGGAAAGGGGGGCCGGGGGGGAGGATCAGTTTGCGGGGAAAATGGGAAACCAACATCACCTTCCCCTCCTACGGCGCAGCCCGGCCGCACGGCTCCCCGGGGATGCCCCTGCCCGCGGGTGTACCGTGTGTGCGCCCCCCGCGTAGGGCGGGGGACGACGACACCCCCCCACACACCGTCGGCGGCACTGGGGCAACCCCTGCCCCAGGGCTCCGCGCTCGTACCCGGCTCTCCCCGCTCCGGCACGGCACGGGGCTGGACGCACCGAGAAGACCCCGGAGCGGCTTCTCGCGTCCGGGCGAGAACAGGGCCCGGCCCCGAGCAGCAGAGCGGGCACCGCCGGTAGCTCGGAGGAGCGGGGCCGGCTCGGCTCGAGGCGTCAGAGCGAAAAGGGACGAGAACCGTCCCGGAGCGTCCGGGGGTTGGGGGGGTTGGCGGATGGTCCGGTGGCCGGGTTCGGCTCCGTGCCGGGCCGTGGGGCAGCCGGAGCCGCGCCAGAGCAGGTGAGGAGCCGCATGGCCGGGCGCGCTGTGGGTCGGCGGGTTTGGGCTGTGGGGTCTCCCGGTCCGCGGAGCCCCCGGGGGGGCGGCGGGGTGCGGGCAGCAGCGGCCCCGGGCCGAGCGCTGTCGTGGGTCGGTGGTTGGGTTTTGGGGCCGAGCCCGTGCCCGTCCCCGGGGAGTAGGGGCAGCCCCACCCGGCTCTCGACTGCTCCTCGTCGGGGTCGGGCGGCGGCGGCGGCGACCCCGGCGGGGGCTCCTGCGGTGCCGGGCGGGTCCCCCCTTGCCCGCGAGGCAGGCAGGGACCCCGGCTGCTGCCGCCGCGGTTTGCTGGAGGCGGGCCGGGCCCGGCCCCCTGTGGGGTTGGGGTGCGGGCCCGGCGCTGCCGGGGAAACGAGGCCTGCGAGAGCAGGAAGAAAGCGCTGCCGGGCCGGTGCTGGGCTGCCCCGCCGGGGTGCGGGGCCGGGCCCGCGCAGTTCAGTTCCCAAGGCCTCCCCGACAGTGCCCGCGTGGGCCGTGGGGGTGCAGGGCTGCGGGGTGGCTGCGCTCTCCGCGGCCCTGAGCGTTGCCCGTGGGGACTGCGGAGGGGGCCGGGACACAGCCAGGTTCAGCTGGTTTGGTCCCTGAGCGTGGAGAGCACAGCTCTTCTGTTCCTGGGCCTTGAGAGCAGGCTCCTGTGGCTGATGCCGGGGCCCTGAAACAGATCGAGTCGTGCGTTTTGAGGGCCTGAGCGAGGGGACTAAGTGGTGTGGTTTTGGGCTGAGGAGCAGAGGTCAAGTGCTGCGCTTTTGGGACTTGAGAACAGGCTCAGCAGCTGGGCTTTTTGGCTCAGAACCGGTCCCAAAGTGAGCTGGTTTGGGGGCCAAAAGCAGAAGCCGGTTTGGCTGCTTGTGGGGGTGGCGTGGGGGCATCGGGGGCTGCAGGGGAAAGCAAGGGTTGGGCAGGGTACGAGGACCCTCCCCGGAGGTGGGGGTCCGGTCACATCGGACCCCGAAGTTCGGGAGGCCGGCATGCACCAGAGCGAACTCGCCACCTGAGGCGGGTCTCTGGAGGAAGGGTGCTTTTTGGATCCAGTGCAGCGCACCCTCTTTGGGTCCAGCTCTTCATTCTGCGCTGCTTAGAAGAGTTATTAACCAATTAATTAAACATACAAACTAAGTCACAACAGCTCTATCGGCTCCATCGTGGTTTGGAGCTCTGAATCGGTTTCATTTGGTGTCTAACACATTTTTTCCCCGAGGAGAGGCTACGTTTCAAGTTAATTAGTTTTCTCACAAGTGTGTCAGTCGATAAAATTGAGTTACGATTATTAAAACCACAAAGGTGACAGGAGTCTCACGGATCGGGTCTATTTCTGAAAATGTATTCATCCCATGCAAATGTCATCGGGATACAGATCATCTGCACTTCATGCTCTGACAAGACAAGATGCTGAGACAGGGATGAGCTCCAAAAGGACTACTGAAAAGAAAAAAAACCCACGCACTTCATGAAGTCATGGGGGGTTTTTTTGTTTGCATTTGGGGGGGGCGGGGTGGCTTTAACAAAAGAGTGCAGTGTTGGCTGGCAGCAGCCTGCAGAGCATTTTTGCTGCCTGATCTCTCCTGTTCTTCTCTTCCACTCCTCTTTCAGGGCTGTAATTGTCATTTGGATAGTTTTAGAAGAGCAGTTAAGTTCCTCGCCTGTGTCTCAATGTGCTGGTAATACCAGGAAGGTGAATGCTTGAACCGGTCGGGCGGGTGGGAATAACTTGGCTGCAGGTAGAACTTCTGAGGGAAGACCAGCAAAACCAGGAAGCAAATAGCAAGTTCCCAAAAAATGTGCGGGTGTCAAACACATAAAAGTTTTATTGCCGAATGTTTTGTCTTTGGCAATATGTTCCAAATGCCTATTTTTGGTAAACATAACTTTTCAGGAGATTCAGGGTTGTGTGTGGCAAAACATGTCCCTCTGTTTTTGTGTCCTGCCGCACAAACGGCCGGCGGCAGGGCTCTCGTTCCCCGCTCTCGCTATTGCCACAGCAGGGCTGCGATATTTAGACCTAAGGGATGGGTTTAGGAATGGAAGGAGAGAGAACGCCTGTGTTCTGTAAGGGCTATGAATGCTGACCCTTTGCCTCCGTCTGCCGCTTTTCCTGTGCGGGTGATGAAGCCGTTTTACTTTCCTCTGTTGTTCCTGGTCTAAGTAGTTGCAAGGCTGTCGCCGCTGTGGGTGTGCAATTTGTGTTGCTGTGTTTCTGTGGAGTCCTAGCTACGGCTCGCTTCTAGTGTGGCCAAGCGTCAAGGTAGGGCTTTCAGCTTAAAGCTTCAGAAGCGCTGCGTGCCGAGATGGGTGTAGGTGAAACTGCTGTTGCGCCTGCAGCTGTGCTCGCAGGGATGCTGGGTGGCTCCGCATCAAACCGGCGAGGTGCGCGTGGACCTCCGTCGGGCTGCGCCCTGGGTGCGCGAGCGTGCCGTGTTTTTGCTGTTCCGGCTTGTATGTGCGAGGGCTTAACGTTTGATTTAATGCATTTCCTTTAACGGCAGGCTGTAGTTGGGCTCTAGATGGTATTCCTACGTGGGCGCAGGAGCTGTGGAATGGTTAAGCTGTTGCTGTGCCTCCAGGTGACTTGTTCAGTAACACTGTTTTTCCAGGTGCAGATGGATGAGTCGTGCAGGGCAACGGAGGAGAGCCCAGGGGAGCGCTGTAAGAAGGTGAGTCTGTGTGTAGTACTGGAGGGAAGATGTGACTGATGGCTATAGGGCTCCATTATGGGTTTTACTCTTTTTTTTTTTTTTTTGTGATCTGAGGGTGCTAAGCGATGAGCCGAGCGTGATGTGGGCCCTGGAGGTGAGTCAGGCAAGGTGACCGGTGCTTGGTGGGCTGGAGTAGGTGTTCTTTTTCAGGTTATTCAGGGTTTTTTCTCCTTCTCTTCACTTTCCCATCCCAATTTGGGGCCGATTCCCTCAAACGGGGACTTCCCCCTGTGGGGCTGCTTATGCAGCCTGGGAGCTGCTGCCTGGGCACAAAAATACCTCAAACCCCTTGACTCTGGGCCTGCAATGAGGGGTGAAAATACAGGAAGAATTCTGGTGGAAAGAAAACAACTTGGGGCTTCTGGGAAAGCCAACTCCAGCTGGATTTGTGCGGCTGGAAAGGAAAAAAAAAAGGGGGTGGGGGGAAGGAACAACAACCTAAAAGCACCCACCAACCATTCTCATGCACAAAACCGAAAGTGAAAATGACCATTTTTTGTAGGGCAAAAGCACAAAAAATCCCCACAGAACTCAGTAGTTTGGAAAAGCAACCCCAATTATTACATTATGTAAAGAAGGCGGGGGAAAAAAAAAGAAAACCAAACCAAAACCCGATCACAACCCTGATGCCACATGCCTACAAGCAGTTCCTGGGGCTTATTCTGCGGGGGTGGGAACCCAACCTTGTTCCCCAGGTTTGCTGTGCTGCTTCTCCTCCCTCGAGACACTTTGCTGTTTGGTGCAGAGGCAATGAATGGCGCTGCTGGGGCTGCGAGGGGGAAAGGTGCAGAGGAATAGAAGCTCTGTGGATGCAGCCAAGTTACGGTTTCTGGATGGTATTAATCGAGAAGAGTAATTCAGATAATGCTGCTGCCCAGCGACCAGAATTGGGTACTGAGCCCGGGAGCCGCGCACGCGCGGTGGCGTCCCTGTGATCCCCATTGCTCTCTCCGCAGGTAACAGCCCTGCGATGCTGCAGTGCCTGCGAGGTGATGCCGCCGTGCTCGTTGCTGCTTCCTGGTAAGGAAAGGCCTCCTCTGCTCTTGCTGCAGCGTGGTGGTGTGTCGGACACGATTCCCTGTGTCGGGTGAGGCCTAGGGCTGCCGGCGAGGTGAGCGAGCGCCTTTGGTGGGTGCAGGGGTATCTCCTTGTGTGCCTGTACTACTGGGGCTGGTGGGATGGGAAGCTTCAAATGACCCGCCGAGGCAGGCTTCTGGTATGCTAAAGGCGAGCGGGTGAGGGCAGCCCTAGGAGTTACCCGGGAGCTGATAGAAGGGAAGAGGGAAAGGAGGAGGAGGATGATGACCTTTTCCCCCTGCAGCTTCTGGGTGCAGAAGATGGCCGACTCCCCAGCTCACCAGAGCTCCCCCTCAGCCTCCCCTGGCCCCCCTTGCCCCGTGCGCCTGCCCCCAGCTCCAGCACGGGCGAGCTAGGCTACGTGCCTAGGAAGCCTCATCTGGTAAGAGCTGTAAGACACCCACGTATTCTCTTCAGGTGGAGGACGGCCTAGAGTCTGGAGCTGCAGAAGAGGCAGGGAGGAGAGGAGGGGAAAGAAGCATCTGAACGGCTAAATTGTGCCAGCAGCGCTGAGAGCGAGAGTCGCGGTGAGTCCTGGGCCACTGGGGCCCCGTTGCCTCTCTTGTGCGTCCTGGGCCCTCCCTGTCTCTCCCCCGGCCCCCTCTCTTTCCTTACCTGCTGCAAAATTTACTTTTTTTTTTTGCGCCCCCCCCCCCCCGCACCTTCTTTCTCCATCTCGCTCTGAGTGTCTCCCTGCCTCCCCGTCTTTTCAGTCCTCCCTCTCTCTGTCCTGTAGCCTGTGGCTCCTTTTTCTTTCTCCGCCTCTCTCTGCCTGGCTCTGGCTCCGTTTTTTTTTTTTTTTATTCCTCCTGCTCTGTCCTGTAGCCTGTCGGTGTTTTGTTGTTCTCTGGCTCTCTTGATCTGACTCCCTGTGTTACCGAAAAACGCGTTAAAATCGGAAACGACTCCTCAACACCAATTTAGTATTAAAGAGCAGGCATTCTTTATTCGCGGCGCCGGATGCACGGGGGATCGCTCCTCCTGGCGTGCGTACCTCACGCACCTTTCCCGTACAATTTGTAGATCAATGTTTTACGTATTCATACATAGTCATTATTGTCCTGTCTGCTGATTGGTACAAACTTGCTCGTTCCGTATGTAAATCGCTGCGCAGGCTCGGTTGTCCTCTTCCGTTGTTCTCTTCTGTTACTTGGGTCGGTGGTGGTCTGTGAGTCGGTGGTCGCGATCTCCCCCTGCCGGAATTACCTTTTACCTTCTTGGCTCTTAATCTTGGCAGTCTTGGCTAGTTTTCTCAGTCCGCTAAGCGAAACCGCGTTTTGTCATCCTTTTCTGACAGAAGCATGTTGTCTGTTTTTCTGCTGACATTAACGATCGCCTAGGCACTAAAATGCAGATCGACAGGTGCGCTGATTGGTATGCTCCATGTTCCCGTAATGGAACACCGTCTCTGGTTGGTTGATTTCATCGCTTTGGTTACACCTGTTCCTGTTGTTCAGTTTCTTCTTTTTTGGCTTTGTGTGATTCTCTCTGTGATTCTGTTTTTCTCTGCCTCGCTTTTCCCAGCTCCCCGTCCCTCACTTTTAATGCCCGTTATCCTTCACCAGCACACTCTCCCTTGGTTCCCATCCTCGTTTCTGAATTCCTCCTGCTTTGCCACGTAGCCCGTGACTTTTTTCTTAATCTCTCTCTGTCTGCCTCAACGCTCCCCCCGTGCTTTTTAATTTGTCTTCTCTGCTCTGTACCCTGCTACTGTTCTTGCCTTTCTGAGTTCTTCTCTGTCCAGCTCCCTTTCCCTATTCATGAATTCCTGTTCTTCCTGCAGCCACCGCTGTTCCCTGTGACCTCCATCTCTCTCTGTCCAGCTCCCTGTCCCTAGGTTTTAATTCCTGCCTCTGCCCGCTGTAGCCTGTCTAGATGTTTCTCTCGGCCTCTCTCTCTGTCCGGCTCCCTCTCTCTGTGTTCTAATTCCACGTTCTCTGTCACGTGGACCCGTGCTATTTGTTTGTCCTCATCTCTCTCTGTCCAGCTCCTTGCTGCGATGTTTTATTTCCTCATTTCCTCCCTCTCTGTCTTTGTAGCCCATTCCTGTTGGTTTGTTTTTTTCTTTTTTTTCACTTGTTTCTTCATGTGTCTCTGTCTGCCTCCCAGTCCCTGATCTTTAATTCCTCCTTCCCTGTAGGCCGCTGTTCCTTTTTTCCATTCTACATTGTGTTCTCTTTGGTCTCGTGTTCTTATTCATTGATTCCCTCCTCGCCGCCCTGTGGCTTGTCCCCATTTTATTGTTGCTTCTCTCTCCCTCTCTCTGGCTTCTTGCCCCTGTTTTTAAAATTCCTCCCTCTCTTCTCTCTTCCCTGTAGGCCGTGTGATCTTTAGCCTTTCTCCATCTCTTTCTGCCCATCTCTCTGTGTCTATTCATTAATTCTTCCCTCTCTGCCCTGTAGCCTGTAGCTTCTGTCCTTTCTCCATCTTGCTGTCCCTGGCTCCCGCGTGACCCTATGCTAGAATTGTTTCTCTCTTCTCTCCGTACGCATTGCGATTCCTTTTGCTCTCTGTCTCCCTTTGGTTTTTTTCTTTTTTTTTTTCTGGCTCCCTGTCCCTAATTCTTAATTCTCTGCCTTCTCGTGCCCCATGGTTTGTTCTGTGGGGTTCTCTCGCGGTTCCCTCACAGTTCCCTCTAGTCCATACTGGGCTATATTGGTCTAGTCCATACTGGGCTATATTGGTCTGTCCCGGCTTCCTCCCACTTCTTTCCCAGTGCCTCACAGTAGGTCCCGGTTCCGTCCATGGGATGAACTGTGAGGGAACTGTGAGGGAACTGTGAGGGAACTGTGAGGGAACTGTGAGGGAACTGTGAGGGAACTGTGAGGAGGGGGGCGGCCCCCCGGGCCCCAGCCCCTCCCCCCCGCCTGGGGCCAGGGCCCCGCGGCCGCCGGCCCCTTCCTCCTCTGCCCGCTCCCGTCGCAGACGGCTCGGTATGTGTCACGAGCGGCAGCCCCGTTCAGCAGCTCTCGGAGGGCGCGCGGCTGTGCCCGGCCGTGACCGGGGCCCGCAGGGGTTTCCCGCTCGCCCCGAGAAGGCGCTGGCCCCGAGCCGGCGCGTCCCGCCCCGCCCGGCCCTCGGCGCCCTCGCGAGCTGAGCGCGGCCCGGCCAGCAGGGGGCGCTGGCGCTCACCGGCTGGGCGCGGTGGCGGGGCCGGTGGGGGCCGTTCCTTCCGGCCGCCCTTTAAGGGCCGCCCCGCGGGGCTCGGGCTTCCGGTGGCGCGTGCGCGTCGGAGCGGGGGCGGGAGCGGTGCGTGTGGAGGCCGAAGGGCCGGTGCGTGTGGCGGCCGGGTCGCGAGGCGTCCCTGTGCGGTGCCGGGGCCCCTCTGCGGCCCGGCGTGGGAAGCCCGCGGCCGGCGGAGCCTGCTCGGAGCTGGGCGGGGAGCGCCGCGGCGGTCCGGCCGCCGGCAGCCATCCCCTGCGGTGTCCGGCAGCCCCTCGGGACGCCTGGAGGCCTGGCGGTGCCCGAGCCTCGCCTGCGGCAGCCGCCTGAGAGAGCAGCGCGGCCGTGTCCGGGGGCCGGAGAGCGCTGGTGGGTGAGTTTGGGCAGCGGGGGGGCGGGTGTGTGTCTCCGGGCGGGGCCGGGGGGCTCCGTGCCCCGCAGAGGAGCCCCGGTCGGGCATCGTTCGCTTCCGAACAATGCAGGTCTGTCCCTGGTTATTTTCTGTGTACAGTGTTTCGGGCCACCTGAAAGCCTTTGGCCGGGTAGGTTTGGTGCGGGGCGATGGCAGGTGTGGACCCTGAAAGATCTCGGGTGGGGGGCGTGGGAGGTATTTCTTGCCTTAAAACTCTGAGCCCACCTCGTGTGTCATGTCGTGTTATCATGTCGTGAGTCTCGTGACTGTGGCAAATGGCTGAGTCGGGCGTTTTCTGATAACTAACTTCTGAACGTGTGCGTGTGTAGGCACGGGGAGATTTGTGCAGTGTGACGGAGCCCCTTGTGCTTCTGTGCTAATGTCTACCTGTTCTAGACCTCCAGTGTTGGAAAGCCTTTGTTTAGTGCCTAGTTGTGGCTGCGTAACTGCTGTTGCGCCTGCAGCTGTGCTCGCAGGGATGCTGGGTGGCTCCGCATCAAACCGGCCGCCGGGCGGCCGGGTTGTGCCGCAGAGCATGCCGGGAGCTGTAGTCCTTGCGGCTGCCGGGCGGCCGGGTTGTGCCGCAGAGCATGCCGGGAGCTGTATTCCTGGCGCAGTGGCTGCCGGCCCTGTCACGTGGTTCGCCGGGCGTGGCGGGAGGCGCGGTCTTCCGGCGCTCGGGTGCCGGGCGGCCGTGGCGCGTACGGTACGCGAGGTGTATTTTTGGGGTTGGATTCGTGTTGATTACTGGGGGCTTGCGGGTGCGGCCGCTTCCCGAGAAGCGGTGAGTTCCCCGGGAGCTGACAGAAGGGAAGAGGGAAAGGAGGAGGACGATGACCTTTTCCCTGTGCCCAGGGCGCAGATGATGGCCGCCTCCCCGGCCCACCGGAGGTCCCGCTCAGCCTCCCCTGGCCCCCCTTGCCCCGTGCGCCTGCCCCCAGCTCCGGCACCTCCCCATAAGCGTGCTGCATAGCCTTAGGCCGCCCCCAGGCCCTGTCGTGAAGGCAGCAAGCCGTCCCTCAAGCGCACTGGATTCCCCCTTGGCGCAGGGGCCCTTAGCAGTAGCGTGGGGAGGGAGCGGTGTGTCCAGAAGCCCCTGCGGAAGGAGAGGCTTTGGCCAGGGTCGATCGACGGTAATGACGGTCGCTGTTTCTTCTTTCCCTCTCCCAGAGACCGTGCTGAGGACGTGGTTGTCTGTCCTTCCCCCGGGGATGCCGTTGCCTGCGGCCGTCTCAGGCTCGCGTGGCTTCTCTCTGCCCGTCCTCGCAGCGCAGGGCCGAAAAGGGATAGACAAAACCCTTCCCGGCTGCGGACAGGAGCTGCCTCGGCTGAAGCTGGAGACGCCAACGAAAGGTAAAGAAGAAGAAACTGAAGGTGCTCTGGCTGCCAGCTGCCTTCCTGCCGCAGGCAAGAGAGAGCCTGTCCATGCAGGTGGGGGAGGAAGGATCCCCCTTCATAGCCCGCAGCGGGCCAGGCCACCAACGTGCACCGTAGGGTCTGTACGCGTAACCCGGAGTTGGGTATGGGCGTGTAGTGCACGAGCGAGCTAGGCTACGTGCCTAGGAAGCCTCATCTGGTAAGAGCTGTAAGACACCCACGTATTCTCTTCAGGTGGAGGACGGCCTAGAGTCTGGAGCTGCAGAAGAGGCAGGGAGGAGAGGAGGGGAAAGAAGCATCTGAACGGCTAAATTGTGCCAGCAGCGCTGAGAGCGAGAGTCGCGGTGAGTCCTGGGCCACTGGGGCCCCGTTGCCTCTCTTGTGCGTCCTGGGCCCTCCCTGTCTCTCCCCCGGCCCCCTCTCTTTCCTTACCTGCTGCAAAATTTACTTTTTTTTTTTGCGCCCCCCCCCCCCCCCCGCACCTTCTTTCTCCATCTCGCTCTGAGTGGCTCCTTGCCTCCCTCTCTTTTCAGTCCTCCCTCTCTCTGTCCTGTAGCCTGTGGTTCCTTTTTCTTTCTCCGCCTCTCTCTGCCTGGCTCTGGCTCCGTTTTTTTTTTTTTTTTTATTCCTCCTGCTCTGTCCTGTAGCCTGTCGGTGTTTTGTTGTTCACTGGCTCTCTTGATCTGACTCCCTGTGTTACCGAAAAACGCGTTAAAATCGGAAACGACTCCTCAACACCAATTTAGTATTAAAGAGCAGGCATTCTTTATTCGTGGCGCCGGATGCACGGGGGATCGCTCCTCCTGGCGTGCGTACCTCACGCACCTTTCCCATACAATTTGTAGATCAATGTTTTACATATTCATACATAGTCATTATTGTCCTGTCTGCTGATTGGTACAAACTTGCTCGTTCCGTATGTAAATCGCTGCGCAGGCTCGGTTGTCCTCTTCCGTTGTTCTCTTCTGTTACTTGGGTCGGTGGTGGTCTGTGAGTCGGTGGTCGCGATCTCCCCCTGCCGGAATTAGCTTTTAGCTTCTCGGCTCTTACTCTTGGCAGTCTTGGCTAGTTTTCTCAGTCCGCTAAGCGAAACCGCGTTTTTTCATCCTTTTCTGACAGAAGCACGTTGTCTGTTGTTCTGTTCGCATTAATGATCGCCTACGGACTAAAATGCAGATCGACAGATACGCTGATTGGTACGCTCCATGTTCCCGTAATGGAACACCGTCTCTGGTTGATTTCATCACTTTGGTTACATTTCCCCTGTTTGGAAGTTCTGAAATAATAATTTTCTCAATACTTCCATCCTAGATCAATAATATTCCACTATGTCAGTTTAGTGTTTGCTTCATGTTCTGAAATTTTTCACTTGATTGTGGTCTCCAGGGTGTATGCAGGTCCCATTTTCTACCCAAAATTTTATTAATTTGTTGAAGTACCTCTGCAAAAAAATGTGGTGCTCTATCAGAGGACATTCCCGTTGGCACTCTAAATCTTGGTATTATTTCCTTCAGCAACGTCTTAACTACTACTCTAGCTTTGTCGGTGCAGCACGAGAAAGCTGCTGGCCATCTAGAAAATTTGTCAATCAGCACTGACAAATACTGCTATATCTATTTTGTCTGGGTAACTCAGAGAACTTAATTTGCTAATAATTTCCGGGAGAATTTTTTGTTTTGTTACTCCTAAAGGTTGTTTCCTTTGGTTCAGGGGATTATTTCTAGGACAGATTGGACACTTAGCTACTATGGGTTTAACTATTCTTGTCGTGCCTACACACGCTACAGATGTTTTTAAACTCAAAACCGTAGCGCCTACACCCTAATGTGTTTGCTCATGGTTTTCTTTTGCAAGTTCTGTCATAACTTGTGGGGTGGTTGTTGTTATTACTTGTTTTTCTGGTGTTACCTACCATCTCTCTGTGTTTTGTGATGCTTCCAATTGTTCTGCTAATTGCTCATCCAATTTATTATATCTCGGTTTCAACTTTGGAATTCTGATCTGTTTTACTGGTACTAGTGCAAGGATACCTTGCTCTGCAGTCCTCTTTGCAGCTTTATCGGTCAGTCGTTTGCTTATGTTTACAGCCTTCTGGCCAAATTGATGAGCTTTGCAACGCTTTACCGCCACTTCTTTTGGTTTCTGCACGTCTTCCGGAAGTTGGAGAATTTCTTCTTTATGCTGTATTGATGATTCTTGGGCTGATGGCAGTCCTTTCTCCTTCCCAATAGCTCCATGATCGTGGATCACACCAAATGCACGTTTGGAATCAGTCTAGATATTTATCCTTTGTCCTTCTGCCATTCGCAGAGCTCGCTTCAATGCTACCAATACTGCTTTCTGTGCTGAGGTGTTTGCAGGCAGCACCCCTGACTCCATTCCCTCGGCGGCGATAACGACAGCATATCCGGCCATTCGCTTCTCTTCTCGCCCAGAGCTTCTTCCATCTGTAAACAACTCCAGATCAGGATTTTCCCAGAGGTTTGTGTCTCAGGTCTGGTCTGCTGGAATAGACTTGTTCAATAGTTAGCAAGCGATCGTGTTCTAAATTGTCCGTAAGGTTTTCTGTTGTTAAAAACATAGCAGGATTCAGTATAGCAGTAGTCTTTGATTCCACATCGTCTTGTTCTAACAGAACAACTTGATATTTCAACATTCTGCTAAGGGATAGCCAACGACCCCCCTTTTGTTCTAAAACAGTCACCGCTATGTGCGGGACATATACTGTCATCTTCTGTCCCATTGTTAACTTTGGGGCTTCCCGGATCGGCAGCGCTGTTGTTGCTACTGCCCGTAAACACCTAGGCCATCTTTTACTCGCGTGGTCAGGTTGTTTGGAGAAGTAGCCCACAGGTCTCTTCCAGGTTCCCAGTCGCTGTGTCAGCACTCCAAGGGCTAAATGTTGTCTTTCGTGGACAAACAACTCAAAAGGTTTAGCGAAATCAGGTAGGCCTAATGCAGGGGCCATCATCGAGGCTCTTTTCAGTTCTTTGAATGCCGTTTGGCATCCGGGCATCCAGGTTAAATATTTATCCTTTTGAGTCTTTCAATGCCTCAAATAATGGTTTTACATACAGTCTATAGTTCAGAATCCAGAGCTGATGCTATTTCATTGTTTTCAGAAAAGCTCTCAGTTCCTTCGGGCTGCTAGGTTCGGGAATTTGACAAATAGTTTCTTTCTTTTCACTTTCTAATTGTCTTTGTCTTTGAGATATTTCAAATCCTAAATAAATGGCTGCTTCTTTTCCTATTTGGGTTTTGTTTCTGGAAACTCCGCATCTTCCTTGGCCGAGAAAATTTAAAAATTTCAAAACATTTTTCTTTACTTTGTGCCGCTATCAGAATGTCATCCGCATTCTGTAACAAGATGCCTCTCCCTGGGTTCTGTTTTTTCTATATCTAATTTTTTTTTGCCAGCTGAGTCTCAAGTATCGTAGGACTATTTTTAAATCCTTGTGGAAGTATGGTCCATGGTAGCTGTGTCTTTCATTCTGTGGTGGGGCTTTCCCATTCCAAAGCAAATAGGCTTTGACTTTTTATGCCTGGAGGTATGCAAAAGAAGGCGTCCTTCAAATCTAGTACAGTAAACCATTTATGCTCCTCCTTTAAAAGAGGTCAGTAAAGTGTATGGATTAGCTACTACCGGATGTATATCTTGGACCACCTGATTTATAGCCCTTAAATCGTGAACTAGCTAATACTCTTTGCCTCTAGATTTCTTTACTGGCGACACAGGAGTACTATATTCTGATTCACATTCCACTAAAAGCTCATATTCTGAAAAATTTTATAATTAACTTCTGTAATCCTTTTCGAGCCTCTCGCTTAATAGGGTATTGTTTTTGTCTTACGGGCTTGGCTCCAGGCTTTAAGGTTACTTTTACCGGCTCTGCCCACTTAGATCGCTCCGGAGCTCCGCTCGCTCAAACCAAAGGAATTACTACGTTTTCCACTTCCTCGGGAACCTGTTCCTCCCTGGAGGAATCCTGTAACATAAACGCTCTCGCCTCTGTGGCTTTTGATTCTGGTATTAGTGATTTAATCTCTCCATCTTTAAAAGTTACTTGAGCATCTAATTGACCTAATAGATCTCGTCATAACAGAGGCAGTGGACATTCAGGCATATGCAGAAACTGGTGAGTTGCCCATTGCTTCTCCAATTTAAACTTTAATGGCTCTGAGAGGGGCTAATTTTTCTTTGCCCTGTTGCGCTAGCAACATCTACTGATTTATGATCAAATTTCTCTTCACGTGTATTCAATACCAAATAAGTGGCTCCCGTATCTACCAAAAATTCTATTTCTTCATTCCGTAGCTTCAGTGTAACCAGGTGTTCAGCTAGGGTTGATTCCCCTGGTCTCCTTCATGCCAAGCTACTTCAAGCATTTAACCCAGATCTCTGGATTCAGGTTGTTCTAGTTTCTGAAGGTTGTTTTCTCTCCCCCTGCCCCTATCTGGGGCTGATTGTCTTATGAATATAGAGACCAGCTGAATTGCTTTTTCTGGTTTTTCTGGGTTCAAATGAGTATATTTTCTGGTGGTCACCTTCAGTCTTTCCATAAAGGCTGAAGGGGACTCACTTAATTCTTGTCTCACTTCATAAATTTTGACCAATTTATTGCTTTTGGCATTGCTTGTCTTACTCCAAATAAAATCTCTCTCTGACATCTAGTCAACATTCCCCTGGGTCCTGGCTGATTAGGGTCCCACTCGGGATTTGTAGATGGAAAATTCTTATTCATTGTTCTCTGTAAATTCCTGTTAGCATGTGCTCCCTGCACCTGCCTTCTGGCTGTATTCCATACTATTTTCTTGTCAGTTTCATCAAGCGAAGTATCCAGTATCACAAGTAGAGCAACACTCTTTCAAGTTCTCACCACGTTTTCCTCTTTTCAGAAACATTGCCGTAGAATCTTGTGGACATACCTCACGCTGTTTCTGCTGCTCGGGATGATTCCACGGTGTAAAGAACAAATCAACATATGCCACTTCTTCCCGTTTGCCTTCCCTTTTTACAAAACAACATTAATTGCAAGATGGTACGATATTGCAATGTCTCGTGTTCTGGCCATTTGTGCCCACCTTCCAATTGATACGTTGGCCACCAATGATTGCAATATTCAATTAATGGTTTCCGAGTTAGTGGGTCACCGCCCCCGACGTCTTTCCAGTGCTTCAAAATACATCGCAAAGGTGTTCTCTGTGGGATAGGTTTCCTACTCAGTAATGCTCCCGTCTCCCAGTCGACTAGTAGTTGTGATAGTGCACTATCACAAATACTAGTCAGAGGGACTCCAACCCCCGTTAGAGGTCTCACTGGAAATCTGCCACTGGGATCTGTAGCCCCCTGCTAGATATCCCTGGAGACTTCAACCCCCTGTTGAAGACTCCCCTACCCTCGGGTCCCGCTCCACAGGCTTTCGCCTAGCAGAGACTTACCAACCGAGGCACCTCTTGGCCCCGACCCTGCGTGGCTTTCGCCGCGCCTTACGGGCAGGCCTGTGGGACTCAAACCCGCTATCCTATCCTATGTGGGAAACTAACCCCACGTATTATTCTACCTAAGTTTCTTCTTCAAAGAATGCCTTGTTTACCTCAATCCAGGGGATCTTGCTCAGAATTCTCTGGCCCGGGGATCGGAAGCTCTCCCGGAGAATTCCTCGGGGCCGGCTGCAGGTCCCACGATCCCACGGATCCGTCGAGATTCAAAAGCAGGTTCCCACCTGGGGTGCCAAAACTGTTACCGAAAAACGCGTTAAAATCGGAAACGACTCCTCAACACCAATTTAGTATTAAAGAGCAGGCATTCTATATTCACGGTGCCGGATGCACGGGGGATCGCTCCTCCTGGCGTGCGTACCTCACGCACCTTTCCTGTACAATTTGTAGATGAAAATTTTACATACTCATACATAGTCATTATTGTCTTGTCTGCTGATTGGTACAAACTTGCTCGTTCCGTATGTCAATCACTGCGCAGGCTCGGTTGTCCTCTTCCGTTGTTCTCTTCTGAGTAGGTGGTGTTACTTGGGTCGGTGGTGGTCTGTGAGTCGGTGGTCGCGATCTCCCCCTGCCGGAATTACCTTTTAGCTTCTCGGCTCTTACTCTTGGCAGTCTTGGCTAGTTTTCTCAGTCCGCTAAGCGAAACCGCGTTTTGTCATCCTTTTCTGACAGAAGCATGTTGTCTGTTGTTCTGCTGACATTAACGATCGCCTAGGCACTAAAATGCAGATCGACAGGTGCGCTGATTGGTACGCTCCATGTTCCCGTAATGGAACACCGTCTCTGGTTGGTTGATTTCATCGCTTTGGTTACACCTGTTCCTGTTGTTCAGTTTCTTCTTTTTTGGCTTTGTGTGATTCTCTCTGTGATTCTGTTTTTCTCTGCCTCGCTTTTCCCAGCTCCCCGTCCCTCACTTTTAATGCCCGTTATCCTTCACCAGCACACTCTCCCTTGGTTCCCATCCTCGTTTCTGAATTCCTCCTGCTTTGCCACGTAGCCCGTGACTTTTTTCTTAATCTCTCTCTGTCTGCCTCAACGCTCCCCCCGTGCTTTTTAATTTGTCTTCTCTGCTCTGTACCCTGCTACTGTTCTTGCCTTTCTGAGTTCTTCTCTGTCCAGCTCCCTTTCCCTATTCATGAATTCCTGTTCTTCCTGCAGCCACCGCTGTTCCCTGTGACCTCCATCTCTCTCTGTCCAGCTCCCTGTCCCTAGGTTTTAATTCCTGCCTCTGCCCGCTGTAGCCTGTCTAGATGTTTCTCTCGGCCTCTCTCTCTGTCCGGCTCCCTCTCTCTGTGTTCTAATTCCACGTTCTCTGTCACGTGGACCCGTGCTATTTGTTTGTCCTCATCTCTCTCTGTCCAGCTCCTTGCTGCGATGTTTTATTTCCTCATTTCCTCCCTCTCTGTCTTTGTAGCCCATTCCTGTTGGTTTGTTTTTTTTTTTTTTTTTCCACTTGTTTCTTCATGTGTCTCTGTCTGCCTCCCAGTCCCTGATCTTTAATTCCTCCTTCCCTGTAGGCCGCTGTTCCTTTTTTCCATTCTACATTGTGTTCTCTTTGGTCTCGTGTTCTTATTCATTGATTCCCTCCTCGCTGCCCTGTGGCTTGTCCCCATTTTATTGTTGCTTCTCTCTCCCTCTCTCTGGCTTCTTGCCCCTGTTTTTAAAATTCCTCCCTCTCTTCTCTCTTCCCTGTAGGCCGTGTGATCTTTAGGCCTTTCTCCATCTCTTTCTGCCCATCTCTCTGTGTCTATTCATTAATTCTTCCCTCTCTGCCCTGTAGCCTGTAGCTTCTGTCCTTTCTCCATCTTGCTGTCCCTGGCTCCCGCGTGACCCTAAGCTAGAATTGTTTCTCTCTTCTCTCCGTACGCATTGCGATTCCTTTTGCTCTCTGTCTCCCTTTGGTTTTTTTCTTTTTTTTTTTTCTGGCTCCCTGTCCCTAATTCTTAATTCTCTGCCTTCTCGTGCCCCATGGTTTGTTCTGTGGGGTTCTCTCGCGGTTCCCTCACAGTTCCCTCCAGTCCATACTGGGCTATATGGTCTGTCCCGGCTTCCTCCCACTTCTTTCCAGTGCCTCACAGTAGGTCCCGGTTCCGTCCATGGGATGAACTGTGAGGGAACTGTGAGGGAACTGTGAGGGAACTGTGAGGGAACTGTGAGGGAACTGTGAGGGAACTGTGAGGGAACTGTGAGGGAACTGTGAGGGAACTGTGAGGGAACTGTGAGTAGGGGGGCGGCCCCCGGGCCCCAGCCCCCCCCCCCGCCTGGGGCCAGGGCGCCGCGGCCGCCGGCCCCTTCCTCCTCTGCCCGCTCCCGTCGCAGACGGCTCGGTATGTGTCACGAGCGGCAGCCCCGTTCAGCAGCTCTCGGAGGGCGCGCGGCTGTGCCCGGCCGTGACCGGGGCCCGCAGGGGTTTCCCGCTCGCCCCGAGAAGGCGCTGGCCCCGAGCCGGCGCGTCCCGCCCCGCCCGGCCCTCGGCGCCCTCGCGAGCTGAGCGCGGCCCGGCCAGCAGGGGGCGCTGGCGCTCACCGGCTGGGCGCGGTGGCGGGGCCGGTGGGGGGCCGTTCCTTCCGGCCGCCCCTTTAAGGGCCGCCCCGCGGGGCTCGGGCTTCCGGTGGCGCGTGCGCGTCGGAGCGGGGGCGGGAGCGGTGCGTGTGGAGGCCGAAGGGCCGGTGCGTGTGGCGGCCGGGTCGCGAGGCGTCCCTGTGCGGTGCCGGGGCCCCTCTGCGGCCCGGCGTGGGAAGCCCGCGGCCGGCGGAGCCTGCTCGGAGCTGGGCGGGGAGCGCCGCGGCGGTCCGGCCGCCGGCAGCCATCCCCTGCGGTGGCCGGCAGCCCCTCGGGACGCCTGGAGGCCTGGCGGTGCCCGAGCCTCGCCTGCGGCAGCCGCCTGAGAGAGCAGCGCGGCCGTGTCCGGGGGCCGGAGAGCGCTGGTGGGTGAGTTTGGGCAGCGGGGGGCGGGTGTGTGTCTCCGGGCGGGGCCGGGGGGCTCCGTGCCCCGCAGAGGAGCCCCGGTCGGGCATCGTTCGCTTCCGAACAATGCAGGTCTGTCCCTGGTTATTTTCTGTGTACAGTGTTTCGGGCCACCTGAAAGCCTTTGGCCGGGTAGGTTTGGTGCGGGGCGATGGCAGGTGTGGACCCCTGAAAGATCTCGGGTGGGGGGCGTGGGAGGTATTTCTTGCCTTAAAACTCTGAGCCCACCTCGTGTGTCATGTCGTGTTATCATGTCGTGAGTCTCGTGACTGTGGCAAATGGCTGAGTCGGGCGTTTTCTGATAACTAACTTCTGAACGTGTGCGTGTGTAGGCACGGGGAGATTTGTGCAGTGTGACGGAGCCCCTTGTGCTTCTGTGCTAATGTCTACCTGTTCTAGACCTCCAGTGTTGGAAAGCCTTTGTTTAGTGCCTAGTTGTGGCTGCGTAACTGCTGTTGCGCCTGCAGCTGTGCTCGCAGGGATGCTGGGTGGCTCCGCATCAAACCGGCCGCCGGGCGGCCGGGTTGTGCCGCAGAGCATGCCGGGAGCTGTAGTCCTTGCGGCTGCCGGGCGGCCGGGTTGTGGCGCAGAGCATGCCGGGAGCTGTATGCCTGGCGCAGTGGCTGCCGGCCCTGTCACGTGGTTCGCCGGGCGTGGCGGGAGGCGCGGTCTTCCGGCGCTCGGGTGCCGGGCGGCCGTGGCGCGTACGGTACGCGAGGTGTATTTTTGGGGTTGGATTCGTGTTGATTACTGGGGGCTTGCGGGTGCGGCCGCTTCCCGAGAAGCGGTGAGTTCCCCGGGAGCTGACAGAAGGGAAGAGGGAAAGGAGGAGGACGATGACCTTTTCCCTGTGCCCAGGGCGCAGATGATGGCCGCCTCCCCGGCCCACCGGAGGTCCCGCTCAGCCTCCCCTGGCCCCCCTTGCCCCGTGCGCCTGCCCCCAGCTCCGGCACCTCCCCATAAGCGTGCTGCATAGCCTTAGGCCGCCCCCAGGCCCTGTCGTGAAGGCAGCAAGCCGTCCCTCAAGCGCACTGGATTCCCCCTTGGCGCAGGGGCCCTTAGCAGTAGCGTGGGGAGGGAGCGGTGTGTCCAGAAGCCCCTGCGGAAGGAGAGGCTTTGGCCAGGGTCGATCGACGGTAATGACGGTCGCTGTTTCTTCTTTCCCTCTCCCAGAGACCGTGCTGAGGACGTGGTTGTCTGTCCTTCCCCCGGGGATGCCGTTGCCTGCGGCCGTCTCAGGCTCGCGTGGCTTCTCTCTGCCCGTCCTCGCAGCGCAGGGCCGAAAAGGATAGACAAAACCCTTCCCGGCTGCGGGACAGGAGCTGCCTCGGCTGAAGCTGGAGACGCCAACGAAAGGTAAAAGAAGAAGAAACTGAAGGTGCTTGGCTGCCAGCTGCCTTCCTGCCGCAGGCAAGAGAGAGCCTGTCCATGCAGGTGGGGGAGGAAGGATCCCCCTTCATAGCCCGCAGCGGGCCAGGCCACCAACGTGCACCGTAGGGTCTGTACGCGTAACCCGGAGTTGGGTACGGGCGTGTAGTGCACGAGCGAGCTAGGCTACGTGCCTAGGAAGCCTCATCTGGTAAGAGCTGTAAGACACCCACGTATTCTCTTCAGGTGGAGGACGGCCTAGAGTCTGGAGCTGCAGAAGAGGCAGGGAGGAGAGGAGGGGAAAGAAGCATCTGAACGGCTAAATTGTGCCAGCAGCGCTGAGAGCGAGAGTCGCGGTGAGTCCTGGGCCACTGGGGCCCCGTTGCCTCTCTTGTGCGTCCTGGGCCCTCCCTGTCTCTCCCCCGGCCCCCTCTCTTTCCTTACCTGCTGCAAAATTTACTTTTTTTTTTGCGGCCCCCCCCACCGCACCTTCTTTCTCCATCTCGCTCTGAGTGGCTCCTTGCCTCCCTGTCTTTTCAGTCCTCCCTCTCTCTGTCCTGTAGCCTGTGGTTCCTTTTTCTTTCTCCGCCTCTCTCTGCCTGGCTCTGGCTCCGTTTTTTTTTTTTTATTCCTCCTGCTCTGTCCTGTAGCCTGTCGGTGTTTTGTTGTTCTCTGGCTCTCTTGATCTGACTCCCTGTGTTACCGAAAAACGCGTTAAAATCGGAAACGACTCCTCAACACCAATTTAGTATTAAAGAGCAGGCATTCTTTATTCGTGGCGCCGGATGCACGGGGGATCGCTCCTCCTGGCGTGCGTACCTCACGCACCTTTCCCATACAATTTGTAGATCAATGTTTTACGTATTCATACATAGTCATTATTGTCCTGTCTGCTGATTGGTACAAACTTGCTCGTTCCGTATGTAAATCGCTGCGCAGGCTCGGTTGTCCTCTTCCGTTGTTCTCTTCTGTTACTTGGGTCGGTGGTGGTCTGTGAGTCGGTGGTCGCGATCTCCCCCTGCCGGAATTAGCTTTTAGCTTCTCGGCTCTTACTCTTGGCAGTCTTGGCTAGTTTTCTCAGTCCGCTAAGCGAAACAGCGTTTTTTCATCCTTTTCTGACAGAAGCACGTTGTCTGTTGTTCTGTTCGCATTAATGATCGCCTACGGACTAAAATGCAGATCGACAGATACGCTGATTGGTACGCTCCATGTTCCCGTAATGGAACACCGTCTCTGGTTGATTTCATCACTTTGGTTACATTTCCCCTGTTTGGAAGTTCTGAAATAATAATTTTCTCAATACTTCCATCCTAGATCAATAATATTCCACTATGTCAGTTTAGTGTTTGCTTCATGTTCTGAAATTTTTCACTTGATTGTGGTCTCCAGGGTGTATGCAGGTCCCATTTTCTACCCAAAATTTTATTAATTTGTTGAAGTACCTCTGCAAAAAAATGTGGTGCTCTATCAGAGGACATTCCCGTTGGCACTCTAAATCTTGGTATTATTTCCTTCAGCAACGTCTTAACTACTACTCTAGCTTTGTCGGTGCAGCACGAGAAAGCTGCTGGCCATCTAGAAAATTTGTCAATCAGCACTGACAAATACTGCTATATCTATTTTGTCTGGGTAACTCAGAGAACTTAATTTGCTAATAATTTCCGGGAGAATTTTTTGTTTTGTTACTCCTAAAGGTTGTTTCCTTTGGTTCAGGGGATTATTTCTAGGACAGATTGGACACTTAGCTACTATGGGTTTAACTATTCTTGTCGTGCCTACACACGCTACAGATGTTTTTAAACTCAAAACCGTAGCGCCTACACCCTAATGTGTTTGCTCATGGTTTTCTTTTGCAAGTTCTGTCATAACTTGTGGGGTGGTTGTTGTTATTACTTGTTTTTCTGGTGTTACCTACCATCTCTCTGTGTTTTGTGATGCTTCCAATTGTTCTGCTAATTGCTCATCCAATTTATTATATCTCGGTTTCAACTTTGGAATTCTGATCTGTTTTACTGGTACTAGTGCAAGGATACCTTGCTCTGCAGTCCTCTTTGCAGCTTTATCGGTCAGTCGTTTGCTTATGTTTACAGCCGTCTGGCCAAATTGATGAGCTTTGCAACGCTTTACCGCCACTTCTTTTGGTTTCTGCACGTCTTCCGGAAGTTGGAGAATTTCTTCTTTATGCTGTATTGATGATTCTTGGGCTGATGGCAGTCCTTTCTCCTTCCCAATAGCTCCATGATCGTGGATCACACCAAATGCACGTTTGGAATCAGTCTAGATATTTATCCTTTGTCCTTCTGCCATTCGCAGAGCTCGCTTCAATGCTACCAATACTGCTTTCTGTGCTGAGGTGTTTGCAGGCAGCACCCCTGACTCCGTTCCCTCGGCGGCGATAACGACAGCATATCCGGCCATTCGCTTCTCTTCTCGCCCAGAGCTTCTTCCATCTGTAAACAACTCCAGATCAGGATTTTCCCAGAGGTTTGTGTCTCAGGTCTGGTCTGCTGGAATAGACTTGTTCAATAGTTAGCAAGCGATCGTGTTCTAAATTGTCCGTAAGGTTTTCTGTTGTTAAAAACATAGCAGGATTCAGTATAGCAGTAGTCTTCGATTCCACATCGTCTTGTTCTAACAGAACAACTTGATATTTCAACATTCTGCTAAGGGATAGCCAACGACCCCCCTTTTGTTCTAAAACAGTCACCGCTATGTGCGGGACATATACTGTCATCTTCTGTCCCATTGTTAACTTTGGGGCTTCCCGGATCGGCAGCGCTGTTGTTGCTACTGCCCGTAAACACCTAGGCCATCTTTTACTCGCGTGGTCAGGTTGTTTGGAGAAGTAGCCCACAGGTCTCTTCCAGGTTCCCAGTCGCTGTGTCAGCACTCCAAGGGCTAAATGTTGTCTTTCGTGGACAAACAACTGAAAAGGTTTAGCGAAATCAGGTAGGCCTAATGCAGGGGCCATCATCGAGGCTCTTTTCAGTTCTTTGAATGCCGTTTGGCATCCGGGCATCCAGGTTAAATATTTATCCTTTTGAGTCTTTCAATGCCTCAAATAATGGTTTTACATACAGTCTATAGTTCAGAATCCAGAGCTGATGCTATTTCATTGTTTTCAGAAAAGCTCTCAGTTCCTTCGGGCTGCTAGGTTCGGGAATTTGACAAATAGTTTCTTTCTTTTCACTTTCTAATTGTCTTTGTCTTTGAGATATTTCAAATCCTAAATAAATGGCTGCTTCTTTTCCTATTTGGGTTTTGTTTCTGGAAACTCCGCATCTTCCTTGGCCGAGAAAATTTAAAATTTCAAAACATTTTTCTTTACTTTGTGCCGCTATCAGAATGTCATCCGCATTCTGTAACAAGATGCCTCTCCCTGGGTTCTGTTTTTTTCTATATCTCTAATTTTTTTTTGCCAGCTGAGTCTCAAGTATCGTAGGACTATTTTTAAATCCTTGTGGAAGTACGGTCCATGGTAGCTGTGTCTTTCATTCTGTGGTGGGGCTTTCCCATTCCAAAGCAAATAGGCTTTGACTTTTTATGCCTGGAGGTATGCAAAAGAAGGCGTCCTTCAAATCTAGTACAGTAAACCATTTATGCTCCTCCTTTAAAAGAGGTCAGTAAAGTGTATGGATTAGCTACTACCGGATGTATATCTTGGACCACCTGATTTATAGCCCTTAAATCGTGAACTAGCTAATACTCTTTGCCTCTAGATTTCTTTACTGGCGACACAGGAGTACTATATTCTGATTCACATTCCACTAAAAGCTCATATTCTGAAAAATTTTATAATTAACTTCTGTAATCCTTTTCGAGCCTCTCGCTTAATAGGGTATTGTTTTTGTCTTACGGGCTTGGCTCCAGGCTTTAAGGTTACTTTTACCGGCTCTGCCCACTTAGATCGCTCCGGAGCTCCGCTCGCTCAAACCAAAGGAATTACTACGTTTTCCACTTCCTCGGGAACCTGTTCCTCCCTGGAGGAATCCTGTAACATAAACGCTCTCGCCTCTGTGGCTTTTGATTCTGGTATTAGTGATTTAATCTCTCCATCTTTAAAAGTTACTTGGGCATCTAATTGACCTAATAGATCTCGTCATAACAGAGGCAGTGGACATTCAGGCATATGCAGAAACTGGTGAGTTGCCCATTGCTTCTCCAATTTAAACTTTAATGGCTCTGAGAGGGGCTAATTTTTCTTTGCCCTGTTGCGCTAGCAACATCTACTGATTTATGATCAAATTTCTCTTCACGTGTATTCAATACCAAATAAGTGGCTCCCGTATCTACCAAAAATTCTATTTCTTCATTCCGTAGCTTCAGTGTAACCAGGTGTTCAGCTAGGGTTGATTCCCCTGGTCTCCTTCATGCCAAGCTACTTCAAGCATTTAACCCAGATCTCTGGATTCAGGTTGTTCTAGTTTCTGAAGGTTGCTTTCTCTCCCCCCGCCCCCATCTGGGGCTGATTGTCTTATGAATATAGAGACCAGCTGAATTGCTTTTTCTGGTTTTTCTGGGTTCAAATGAGTATATTTTCTGGTGGTCACCTTCAGTCTTTCCATAAAGGCTGAAGGGGACTCACTTAATTCTTGTCTCACTTCATAAATTTTGACCAATTTATTGCTTTTGGCATTGCTTGTCTTACTCCAAATAAAATCTCTCTCTGACATCTAGTCAACATTCCCCTGGGTCCTGGCTGATTAGGGTCCCACTCGGGATTTGTAGATGGAAAATTCTTATTCATTGTTCTCTGTAAATTCCTGTTAGCATGTGCTCCCTGCACCTGCCTTCTGGCTGTATTCCATACTATTTTCTTGTCAGTTTCATCAAGCGAAGTATCCAGTATCACAAGTAGAGCAACACTCTTTCAAGTTCTCACCACGTTTTCCTCTTTTCAGAAACATTGCCGTAGAATCTTGTGGACATACCTCACGCTGTTTCTGCTGCTCGGGATGATTCCACGGTGTAAAGAACAAATCAACATATGCCACTTCTTCCCATTTGCCTTCCCTTTTTACAAAACAACATTAATTGCAAGATGGTACGATATTGCAATGTCTCGTGTTCTGGCCATTTGTGCCCACCTTCCAATTGATACGTTGGCCACCAATGATTGCAATATTCAATTAATGGTTTCCGAGTTAGTGGGTCACCGCCCCCGACGTCTTTCCAGTGCTTCAAAATACATCGCAAAGGTGTTCTCTGTGGGATAGGTTTCCTACTCAGTAATGCTCCCGTCTCCCAGTCGACTAGTAGTTGTGATAGTGCACTATCACAAATACTAGTCAGAGGGACTCCAACCCCCGTTAGAGGTCTCACTGGAAATCTGCCACTGGGATCTGTAGCCCCCTGCTAGATATCCCTGGAGACTTCAACCCCCTGTTGAAGACTCCCCTACCCTCGGGTCCCGCTCCACAGGCTTTCGCCTAGCAGAGACTTACCAACCGAGGCACCTCTTGGCCCCGACCCTGCGTGGCTTTCGCCGCGCCTTACGGGCAGGCCTGTGGGACTCAAACCCGCTATCCTATCCTATGTGGGAAACTAACCCCACGTATTATTCTACCTAAGTTTCTTCTTCAAAGAATGCCTTGTTTACCTCAATCCAGGGGATCTTGCTCAGAATTCTCTGGCCCGGGGATCGGAAGCTCTCCCGGAGAATTCCTCGGGGCCGGCTGCAGGTCCCACGATCCCACGGATCCGTCGAGATTCAAAAGCAGGTTCCCACCTGGGGTGCCAAAACTGTTACCGAAAAACGCGTTAAAATCGGAAACGACTCCTCAACACCAATTTAGTATTAAAGAGCAGGCATTCTTTATTCGCGGCGCCGGATGCACGGGGGATCGCTCCTCCTGGCGTGCGTACCTCACGCACCTTTCCTGTACAATTTGTAGATGAAAATTTTACATACTCATACATAGTCGTTATTGTCTTGTCTAGCGATGGGTACAAACTTGCTCGTTCCGTATGTCAATCACTGCGCAGGCTCGGTTGTCCTCTTCCGTTGTTCTCTTCTGAGTAGGTGGTGTTACTTGGGTCGGTGGTGGTCTGTGAGTCGGTGGTCGCGATCTCCCCCTGCCGGAATTACCTTTTAGCTTCTCGGCTCTTACTCTTGGCAGTCTTGGCTAGTTTTCTCAGTCCGCTAAGCGAAACCGCGTTTTGTCATCCTTTTCTTACAGAAGCATGTTGTCTGTTGTTCTGCTGACATTAACAATCGCCTAGGCACTAAAATGCAGATCGACAGGTGCGCTGATTGGTACGCTCCATGTTCCCGTAATGGAACACCGTCTCTGGTTGGTTGATTTCATCGCTTTGGTTACACCTGTTCCTGTTGTTCAGTTTCTTCTTTTTTGGCTTTGTGTGATTCTCTCTGTGATTCTGTTTTTCTCTGCCTCGCTTTTCCCAGCTCCCCGTCCCTCACTTTTAATGCCCGTTATCCTTCACCAGCACACTCTCCCTTGGTTCCCATCCTCGTTTCTGAATTCCTCCTGCTTTGCCACGTAGCCCGTGACTTTTTTCTTAATCTCTCTCTGTCTGCCTCAACGCTCCCCCCGTGCTTTTTAATTTGTCTTCTCTGCTCTGTACCCTGCTACTGTTCTTGCCTTTCTGAGTTCTTCTCTGTCCAGCTCCCTTTCCCTATTCATGAATTCCTGTTCTTCCTGCAGCCACCGCTGTTCCCTGTGACCTCCATCTCTCTCTGTCCAGCTCCCTGTCCCTAGGTTTTAATTCCTGCCTCTGCCCGCTGTAGCCTGTCTAGATGTTTCTCTCGGCCTCTCTCTCTGTCCGGCTCCCTCTCTCTGTGTTCTAATTCCACGTTCTCTGTCACGTGGACCCGTGCTATTTGTTTGTCCTCATCTCTCTCTGTCCAGCTCCTTGCTGCGATGTTTTATTTCCTCATTTCCTCCCTCTCTGTCTTTGTAGCCCATTCCTGTTGGTTTGTTGTTTTTTTTTTTTTTCACTTGTTTCTTCATGTGTCTCTGTCTGCCTCCCAGTCCCTGATCTTTAATTCCTCCTTCCCTGTAGGCCGCTGTTCCTTTTTTCCATTCTACATTGTGTTCTCTTTGGTCTCGTGTTCTTATTCATTGATTCCCTCCTCGCTGCCCTGTGGCTTGTCCCCATTTTATTGTTGCTTCTCTCTCCCTCTCTCTGGCTTCTTGCCCCTGTTTTTAAAATTCCTCCCTCTCTTCTCTCTTCCCTGTAGGCCGTGTGATCTTTAGCCTTTCTCCATGTCTTTCTGCACATCTCTCTGTGTCTATTCATTAATTCTTCCCTCTCTGCCCTGTAGCCTGTAGCTTCTGTCCTTTCTCCATCTTGCTGTCCCTGGCTCCCGCGTGACCCTATGCTAGAATTGTTTCTCTCTTCTCTCCGTACGCATTGCGATTCCTTTTGCTCTCTGTCTCCCTTTGGTTTTTTTCTTTTTTTTTCTGGCTCCCTGTCCCTAATTCTTAATTCTCTGCCTTCTCGTGCCCCATGGTTTGTTCTGTGGGGTTCTCTCGCGGTTCCCTCGCAGTTCCCTCCAGTCCATACTGGGCTATATTGGTCTGTCCCGGCTTCCTCCCACTTCTTTCCCAGTGCCTCACAGTAGGTCCCGGTTCCGTCCATGGGATGAACTGTGAGGGAACCGTGAGGGAACCGTGAGGGAACTGTGAGGAGGGGGGCGGCCCCCCGGGCCCCAGCCCCCCCCCCCGCCTGGGGCCAGGGCGCCGCGGCTGCCGGCCCCTTCCTCCTCTGCCCGCTCCCGTCGCAGACGGCTCGGTATGTGTCACGAGCGGCAGCCGCGTTCAGCAGCTCTCGGAGGGCGCGCGGCTCTGCCCGGCCGTGACCGGGGCCCGCAGGGGTTTCCCGCTCGCCCCGAGAAGGCGCTGGCCCCGAGCCGGCGCGTCCCGCCCCGCCCGGCCCTCGGCGCCCTCGCGAGCTGAGCGCGGCCCGGCCAGCAGGGGGCGCTGGCGCTCACCGGCTGGGCGCGGTGGCGGGGCCGGTGGGGGCCGTTCCTTCCGGCCGCCCTTTAAGGGCCGCCCCGCGGGGCTCGGGCTTCCGGTGGCGCGTGCGCGTCGGAGCGGGGGCGGGAGCGGTGCGTGTGGAGGCCGAAGGGCCGGTGCGTGTGGCGGCCGGGTCGCGAGGCGTCCCTGTGCGGTGCCGGGGCCCCTCTGCGGCCCGGCGTGGGAAGCCCGCGGCCGGCGGAGCCTGCTGGGAGCTGGGCGGGGAGCGCCGCGGCGGTCCGGCCGCCGGCAGCCATCCCCTGCGGTGGCCGGCAGCCCCTCGGGACGCCTGGAGGCCTGGCGGTGCCCGAGCCTCGCCTGCGGCAGCCGCCTGAGAGAGCAGCGCGGCCGTGTCCGGGGGCCGGAGAGCGCTGGTGGGTGAGTTTGGGCAGCGGGGGGCGGGTGTGTGTCTCCGGGCGGGGCCGGGGGGCTCCGTGCCCCGCAGAGGAGCCCCGGTCGGGCATCGTTCGCTTCCGAACAATGCAGGTCTGTCCCTGGTTATTTTCTGTGTACAGTGTTTCGGGCCACCTGAAAGCCTTTGGCCGGGTAGGTTTGGTGCGGGGCGATGGCAGGTGTGGACCCTGAAAGATCTCGGGTGGGGGGCGTGGGAGGTATTTCTTGCCTTAAAACTCTGAGCCCACCTCGTGTGTCATGTCGTGTTATCATGTCGTGAGTCTCGTGACTGTGGCAAATGGCTGAGTCGGGCGTTTTCTGATAACTAACTTCTGAACGTGTGCGTGTGTAGGCACGGGGAGATTTGTGCAGTGTGACGGAGCCCCTTGTGCTTCTGTGCTAATGTCTACCTGTTCTAGACCTCCAGTGTTGGAAAGCCTTTGTTTAGTGCCTAGTTGTGGCTGCGTAACTGCTGTTGCGCCTGCAGCTGTGCTCGCAGGGATGCTGGGTGGCTCCGCATCAAACCGGCCGCCGGGCGGCCGGGTTGTGCCGCAGAGCATGCCGGGAGCTGTAGTCCTTGCGGCTGCCGGGCGGCCGGGTTGTGGCGCAGAGCATGCCGGGAGCTGTATGCCTGGCGCAGTGGCTGCCGGCCCTGTCACGTGGTTCGCCGGGCGTGGCGGGAGGCGCGGTCTTCCGGCGCTCGGGTGCCGGGCGGCCGTGGCGCGTACGGTACGCGAGGTGTATTTTTGGGGTTGGATTCGTGTTGATTACTGGGGGCTTGCGGGTGCGGCCGCTTCCCGAGAAGCGGTGAGTTCCCCGGGAGCTGACAGAAGGGAAGAGGGAAAGGAGGAGGACGATGACCTTTTCCCTGTGCCCAGGGCGCAGATGATGGCCGCCTCCCCGGCCCACCGGAGGTCCCGCTCAGCCTCCCCTGGCCCCCCTTGCCCCGTGCGCCTGCCCCCAGCTCCGGCACCTCCCCATAAGCGTGCTGCATAGCCTTAGGCCGCCCCCAGGCCCTGTCGTGAAGGCAGCAAGCCGTCCCTCAAGCGCACTGGATTCCCCCTTGGCGCAGGGGCCCTTAGCAGTAGCGTGGGGAGGGAGCGGTGTGTCCAGAAGCCCCTGCGGAAGGAGAGGCTTTGGCCAGGGTCGATCGACGGTAATGACGGTCGCTGTTTCTTCTTTCCCTCTCCCAGAGACCGTGCTGAGGACGTGGTTGTCTGTCCTTCCCCCGGGGATGCCGTTGCCTGCGGCCGTCTCAGGCTCGCGTGGCTTCTCTCTGCCCGTCCTCGCAGCGCAGGGCCGAAAAGGGATAGACAAAACCCTTCCCGGCTGCGGACAGGAGCTGCCTCGGCTGAAGCTGGAGACGCCAACGAAAGGTAAAGAAGAAGAAACTGAAGGTGCTCTGGCTGCCAGCTGCCTTCCTGCCGCAGGCAAGAGAGAGCCTGTCCATGCAGGTGGGGGAGGAAGGATCCCCCTTCATAGCCCGCAGCGGGCCAGGCCACCAACGTGCACCGTAGGGTCTGTACGCGTAACCCGGAGTTGGGTACGGGCGTGTAGTGCACGAGCGAGCTAGGCTACGTGCCTAGGAAGCCTCATCTGGTAAGAGCTGTAAGACACCCACGTATTCTCTTCAGGTGGAGGACGGCCTAGAGTCTGGAGCTGCAGAAGAGGCAGGGAGGAGAGGAGGGGAAAGAAGCATCTGAACGGCTAAATTGTGCCAGCAGCGCTGAGAGCGAGAGTCGCGGTGAGTCCTGGGCCACTGGGGCCCCGTTGCCTCTCTTGTACGTCCTGGGCCCTCCCTGTCTCTCCCCCGGCCCCCTCTCTTTCCTTACCTGCTGCAAAATTATTTTTTTTTGCGCCCCCCCCGCACCTTCTTTCTCCGTCTCGCTCTGAGTGTCTCCCTGCCTCCCCGTCTTTTCAGTCCTCCCTCTCTCTGTCCTGTAGCCTGTGGCTCCTTTTTCTTTCTCCGCCTCTCTCTGCCTGGCTCTGGCTCCGTTTTTTTTTTTTTTTTTATTCCTCCTGCTCTGTCCTGTAGCCTGTCGGTGTTTTGTTGTTCTCTGGCTCTCTTGATCTGACTCCCTGTGTTACCGAAAAACGCGTTAAAATCGGAAACGACTCCTCAACACCAATTTAGTATTAAAGAGCAGGCATTCTTTATTCGCGGCGCCGGATGCACGGGGGATCGCTCCTCCTGGCGTGCGTACCTCACGCACCTTTCCCGTACAATTTATAGATGAAAATTTCACATACTCATACATAGTCATTATTGTCTTGTCTAGTGATGGGTACAAACTTGCTCGTTCCCTATGTCAGTCACTGCGCAGGCTCGGTTGTCCTCCCAGTACAGTGCGGGGAACGGGGACGTACAGTGCGGGGAACGGGGACGTACCAGGATCTACTGGGTTGTACTGGGAGGGAACTGGGACGTACTGGGAGGCTCTACAATGTCCTGGGATGTCCTGGGATGTAGTGTGGAGGAACTAGGATGTACAGGCTTGTACTGGGTTGTACCGGGTGGAACTGGCAGGAATTTGGGATGTACCAGGACGTACTGGGATGTACTGGGAGGTAACTGTTATGTACTGGGAAGGAACTGGTAGGGAACTGGGATGTACTGGTATGTACTGGGAGGGAAGTGTTATGTACTGAGGGTAACTGGGACGTACTGGGATGTGCTGGGAGGGAACTGTGAAGTACTGGGATGTACTGGGAGGGAACTGGGATGTACTGGGAGGGAACTGGGATGTACTGGGAGGAAAGTGTTGGGAATTGGGATTTACTGGGAGGGAACTGGGATGGACTGGGAGGGAACTGGGATGTAGTGGGACATACTGGGAGGGAACTGGGATGTACTGGGGTGTACTGGGAGGGGACTGTTATGTACCAAGGGGGAACTGGGATGTACTGGGAGTGAACTGTGAAGTACTGGGATGTACTTAGAGGGAAGTGGGAGGGAACTTGGATGTAGTGGGAGAGAACTGGGATTTACTTGGAGGAAAGTGGCATGTACTGGAATGGAACTGGGAGTGAACTGTGTGTGAACTGTGAGGGAACTGGGATGTACTGTGAGGGAACTGGGATGTACTGTGAGGGAACTGGGATGTACTGTGAGGGAACTGGGATGTACTGTGAGGGAACTGGGATGTACTGTGAGGGAACTGGGATGTACTGGGATGTACTGGGACAGACTGGGAGGGATCTGGGATGTACTGGGCTGCACTGGTAGGGAACTGGGATGTACTGGGAGGAATCTGGAATGTCCCAGTTGACACCCACTTCCCTCCCAGTGCCTCCCAGTATATCCCAGTCTCCTCCCAGTACATCCCAGTAAATCCCAGTTTGCTCCCAGTACATCCCAGTACATCGCAGTACATTCCAGTTCCGTGCCTGTACATCCCAATACATCCCCGTTCCATGCCAGTACATCCCCGTTCCATGCCAGTACATCCCCGTTCCATGCCAGTACATCCCAGTTCCCTACCAGTTCATCCCCGTACATCCCAATTCCCTCCCGGTTCACTACCACTTCTTTCCCAGTGCCTCCTAATACATCCCAGTTCCGTCCCGTTCCCTCCCAGTACATCCCAGTTCCCTCCCAGTACATCCCAGGTCCCTCCCAGTACTGGGAGGGAACTGGGATGTACTGGGAGGCACTACAATGTGCGGGGATGCCCTGGGATGTACTGTGGAGGAACTAGGATGTACAGGCTTGTACTGGGTTGTACCGGGTGGAACTAGCAGGGATTTCAAATGTCCTAGGATCTACTGGGATGTACTGGGAGGTAACTGTTGTGTACTGGGAGTGAACTGGGAGGGAACTGGGATGTACTTGGAGGGAAATGGGAGAGAACTGAGATGTACTGGAGGGAACTGGAATGGAATAAGAGGGAACTAGGACGCACTGGTCGGAAACAGGGACGGAACTGGGATGTACTGGGACGTACTGGGAGGGAACTGTTGTGTACTGGGAGTGAACTGGGAGGGAACTGGTATGTAGTAGGATGTACTGGGAGGGAACTGGGATGTATTGGGACGGACTGGGAGGGAACTGGGACGGACTGGGATGCACTGGTAGGGAACTGGGATGTACTGGGAGGAAACTGGAATGTCCCAGTTGACACCCACTTCCCTCCCAGTTTCCTCCCAGTATATCCCAGTTTCCTCCCAGTACATCCCAGTAAATCCCAGTTTGCTCCCAGTACATCGCAGTACATTCCAGTTCCGTTCCTGTACATCCCAATACATCCCCGTTCCATGCCAGTACATCCCAGTTTCCTACCAGTTCATCCCCGTACATCCCAATTCCCTCCCGGTTCGCTACCACTTCTTTCCCAGTGCCTCCCAATACATCCCAGTTCCGTCCCATTACATCCCAGTACATCCCAGGTCCCTCCCAGTACTGGGAGGGAGCTGGGATGTACTGGGAGGCACTACAATGTGCGGGGATGCCCTGGGATGTACTGTGGAGGAACTAGGATGTACAGGCTTGTACTGGGTTGTACCGGGTGGAACTGGCAGGGATTTGGGATGTACCAGGATCTACTGGGATGTACTGGTATGTACTGGGAGGTAACTGTTATGTACTGGGAGTGAACTGGGAGGGAACTGGGACGTACTGGGAGGGAACTGGGACGTACTGTGAGGACACTGGGATGTACTGTTATGTACTGGGAGGGAAGTGTTATGTACAGAGGGGAACTGGTGCGTACTGGGATGTACTGGGATGGAACTGTGAAGTACTGGGATGTACTGGGAGTGAACTGGGAGGGAACTGGTATGTAGTAGGATGTACTGGGTGGGAACTGGGATGTACCAGGATGTACTGGGAGGGAACTGGTATGTACTGGGAGGGAACTGGGATGTAGTGGGAGGGAACTGGGAGGGAACTGGGATGTACTGGGAGGGAACTGGTATGTACTGGGAGGGAACTGGTATGTACTGGGAGGGAACTGGGATGTAGTGGGAGGGAACTGGGAGGGAACTGGGAGGGAACTGGGACATACTGGCAGGGAACTGGGATGTACTGGGAGGGGATTGGGATGTACTGGGAGGGAACTTGGATGTATTGGGAGGGAAGTGTTATGTACCAAGGGGGAACTGGGACGTACTGGGATGTAGTGGGAGTGAACTGTGAAGTACTGGGATGTACTTAGAGGGAACTGGGATGTACTGGGAGGGAACTGTGAAGTACTGGGATGTACTTAGAGGAAACTGGGAGGCAACAGGCATGTACTGGGATGTACTGGAATGGAACTGGGAGTGAACTGGGAGGGAACTGGGATGTACTGGGAGGGAACTGGGATGTACTGTGAGGGAACTGGGATGTACTGGGAGGGGATTGGGACGGACTGGGAGGGATCTGGGATGTACTGGGCTGCACTGGTAGGGAACTGGGATGTACTGGGAGGAATCTGGAATGTCCCAGTTGACACCCAATTTCCTCCCAGTTTCCTCCCAGTATATCCCCGTTTCCTCCCAGTATATCCCCGTTTCCTCCCAGTATATCCCAGTTTCCTCCCAGTACATCCCAGTAAATCCCAGCTCGCTCCCAGTACATGCCAATACATCGCCGTACATTCCAGTACATCCCAGTTTCCTACCAGTTCATCCCCTTACAGCCCAATTCCCTCCCGGTTCACTACCACTTCTTTCCCAGTGCCTCCCAATACATCCCAGTTCCGTCCCATTACATCCCAGTACATCCCAGTTCCCTCCCAGTACATCCCAGCTCCCTCCCAGTACTGGGAGGGAACTGGGATGTACTGGGAGGCACTACAATGTGCGGGGATGCCCTGGGATGTACCGTGGAGGAACTAGGATGTACAGGCTTGTACTGGGTTGTGCCAGGTGGAACTGGCAGGGATTTGGGATGTACCAGGATCTACTAGGATGTACTGGGATGTACTGGGAGCTAACTGTTATGTACTGGGAAGGAACTGGGAGGGAACTGGGATGTACTGGGAGGGAACTGGGACGTACTGTGAGGACACTGGGATGCACTGTTATGTACTGGGAGGGAAGTGTTATGTACTGAGGGGAACTGGGACGTACTGGGATGTACTGGGAGGGAACTGTGAAGTACTGGGATGTACTGGGAGTGAACTGGGAGGGAACTGGTATGTAGTAGGATGTACTGGGTGGGAACTGGGATGTACCAGGATGTACTGGGATGTACTAGGAGGGAACTGGTATGTACTGGGAGGGAACTGGGATGTACTGGGATGTACTGGGAGGGAACTGGTATGTAGTAGGATGTACTGGGTGGGAACTGGGATGTACCAGGATGTACTGGGATGTACTGGGAGGGAACTGGGATGTACTGGGAGCGAACTGGGATGTACTGGGGACATACTGGCAGGGAACTGGGATGTACTGGGAGGGGATTGGGATGTACTGGGAGGGAACTTGGATGTATTGGGAGGGAAGTGTTATGTACCAAGGGGGAACTGGGACGTACTGGGATGTAGTGGGAGTGAACTGTGAAGTACTGGGATGTACTGTGAGGGAACTGGGAGGCAACTGGGATGTACTGGGATGTACTGGAATGGAACTGGGAGTGAACTGTGTGTGAACTGGGAGGGAACTGGGATATACTGTGAGGGAACTGGGATGTACTGGGAGGGACTGGGAGGGATCTGGGATGTACTGGGCTGCACTGGTAAGGAACTGGGATGTACTGGGAGGAAACTGGAATGTCCCAGTTGACACCCACTTCCCTCCAAGTTTCCTCCCAGTATATCCCAGTTTCCTCCCAGTATATCCCAGTTTCCTCCCAGTACATCCCAGTAAATCCAGCTCGCTGCCAGTACATGCCAATACATCGCCGTACATTCCAGTTCCGTTCCTGTCCATCCCAATACATCCCCGTTCCATGCCAGTACATCCCAGTTCCCTACCAGTTCATCCCCGTACATCCCAATTCCCTCCCGGTTCACTACCACTTCTTTCCCAATGCCTCCCAATACATCCCAGTTCCGTCCCATTACATCCCAGTACATCCCAGTTCCCTCCCAGTACATCCCAGTTCCCTCCCATTACTGCGAGGGAGCTGGGATGTACTGGGAGGCACTACAATGTGCGGGGATGTCCTGGGATGTACCGTGGAGGAACTAGGATGTACAGGCTTGTACTGGGTTGTACCGGGTGGAGCTGGCAGGGATTTGGGATGTACCAGGATCTACTGGGATGTACTGGGATGTACTGGGAGGTAACTGTTGTGTACTGGGAGTGAACTGGGAGGGACCTGGGATGTACTGGAAGGCACTACAATGTGCGGGGATGCACAGGGATGTACTGTGGAGGAACTAGGATGTACAGGCTTGTACTCGGTTGTACCAGGTGGAACTGGCAGGGATTTGAAATGTCCTAGTATCTACTAGGATGTACTGGGATGTACTGGGAGGTAACTGTTGTGTACTGGGAGTGAACTGGGAGGGAACTGTGAAGTAATGGGATGTACTTAGAGGGAACTGGGATGTACTGGGAGGGAACTGGGATGTACTGGGTGGAAAGTGTTGGGAATTGGGATTTACTGCGAGGGAACTGGGATGGACTGGGAGGGAACTGGGATGTACTGGGACGTACTGGGACAGACTGGCAGGGATCTGGGATGTACTGGGAGGGATTTGGGATGTACTGGGAGGCACTACAATGTGCGGGGATGCCCTGGGATGTACTGTGGAGGAACTAGGATGTACAGGCTTGTACTGGGTTGTACCGGGTGGAACTGGCAGGGATTTGGGATGTACCAGGATCTACTGGGATGTACTGGGAGGTAACTGTTATGTACTGGGAAGGAACAGGGAGGGAACTGGGATGTACTGGGAGGAAACTGGGATGTACTGTGAGGGAACTGGGACGTACTGTGAGGACACTGGGATGTACTGTTATGTACTGGGAGGGAAGTGTTATGTACTGAGGGGAACTGGGACGTACTGGGATGTACTGGGAGGGAACTGTGAAGTACTGGGATGTACTGGGAGTGAACTGGGAGGGAACTGGTATGTAGTAGGATGTACTGGGTGGGAACTGGGATGTACCAGGATGTACTGGGAGGGAACTGGGATGTACTGGGAGGGGATTGGGACGGACTGGGAGGGAACTGGGATGTACTGGGCTGCACTGGTAGGGAACTGGGATGTACTGGGAGGAAACTGGAATGTCCCAGTTGACACCCACTTCCCTCCCAATGCCTCCCAGTATATCCCAGTTTCCTCCCAGTATATCCCAGTTTCCTCCCAGTACATCCCAGTAAATCCCAGCTCGCTGCCAGTACATGCCAATACATCGCTGTACATTCCAGTTCTGTTCCTGTACATCCCAATACATCCCCGTTCCATGCCAGTACATCCCAGTTCCCTACCAGTTCATCCCCGTACATCCCAATTCCCTCCCGGTTCACTACCACTTCTTTCCCAGTGCCTCCCAATACATCCCAGTTCCGTCCCATTACATCCCAGTACATCCCAGTTCCCTCCCAGTACATCCCAGGTCCCTCCCAGTACTGGGAGGGAACTGGGATGTACTGGGAGGCACTACAATGTGCGGGGATGCCCTGGGATGTACTGTGGAGGAACTAGGATGTACAGGCTTGTACTGGGTTGTACCGGGTGGAACTGGCAGGGATTTGGGATGTACCAGGATCTACTGGGATGTACTGGGATGTACTGGGAGGGTACTGGGATGTACTGGGTGGACAGTGTTGGGAATTGGGATTTACTGGGAGGGAACTGGGACGTACTGTGAGGACACTGGGATGTACTGGTATGTACTGGGAGGGAAGTGTTATGTACTGAGGGGAACTGGGACGTACTGGGGCGTGCTGGGAGGGAACTATGAAGTATTGGGATGTACTTAGAGGGAACTGGGATGTACTGGGAGGGAACTGGGAGTGAACTGGGAGGGAACTGTGAAGTACTGGGATGTACTTAGAGGGAACTGGGATGTACTGGGAGGGAACTGGGATGTACTGGGTGGAAAGTGTTGGGTTTGGGATTTACTGGGAGGGAACTGGGATGGACTGGGAGGGAACTGGGATGTAGTGGGACATACTGGGAGGGAACTGGGATGTACTGGGGTGTACTGGGAGGGAACTGTTATGTACCGAGGGGGAACTGGGATGTACTGGGAGTGAACTGTGAAGTACAGGGATGTACTTAGAGGGAAGTGGGAGGGAACTTGGATGTAGTGGGAGGGAACTGGGATTTACTTGGAGGAAAGTGGCATGTACTGGGATGTACTGGAATGGAACTGGGAGTGAACTGTGTGTGAACTGTGAGGGAACTGGGATGTACTGTGAGGGAACTGGCATGTACTGGGACGTACTGGGACAGACTGGCAGGGATCTGGGCTGCACTGGTTGGGAACTGGGATGTACTGGGAGGCACTACAATGTGCGGGGATGCCCTGGGATGTTCTGTGGAGGAACTCGGATGTACAGGCTTGTACTGGGTTGTACCGGGTGGAACTGGCAGGGATTTGGGATGTACCAGGATCTACTGGGATGTACTGGGAGGTAACTGGGAGGGAAGTGGGACGTACTGGTAGGGAACTGGGATGTACTGTGAGGGAACTGGGACGTACTGTGAGGACACTGGGATGTACTGTTATGTACTGGGAGGGAAGTGTTATGTACTGAGGGGAACTGGTGCGTACTGGGATGTACTGGGAGGGAACTGGGAGGGAACTGGTATGTAGTAGGATGTACTGGGTGGGAACTGGGATGTACCAGGATGTACTGGTATGTACTGGGAGGGAACTGGGATGTAGTGGAAGGGAACTGGGAGGGAACTGGGATGTACTGGGAGGGAACTGGTATGTACTGGGAGGGAACTGGGAGGGAACTGGGACATACTGGCAGGGAACTGGGATGTACTGGGAGGGGATTGGGATGTACTGGGAGGGAACTTGGATGTATTGGGAGGGAAGTGTTATGTACCAAGGGGGAACTGGGACGTACTGGGATGTAGTGGGAGTGAACTGTGAAGTACTGGGATGTACTGGGAGGGAACTGGGATGTACTGGGAGGGAACTTTAAAGTACTGGGATGTACTTAGAGGAAACAGGGAGGCAACTGGCATGTACTGGGATGTACTGGAATGGAACTGGGAGTGAACTGTGTGTGAACTGGGAGGGAACTGGGATGTACTGGGAGGGAACTGGGATGTACTGTGAGGACACTGGGATGTACTGGTATGTACTGGGAGGGAAGTGTTATGTACTGAGGGGAACTGGGACGTACTGGGACGTGCTGGGAGGGAACTATGAAGTATTGGGATGTACTTAGAGGGAACTGGGATGTACTGGGAGGGAACTGGGAGTGAACTGGGAGGGAACTGTGAAGTACTGGGATGTACTTAGAGGGAACTGGGATGTACTGGGAGGGAACTGGGATGTACTGGGATGTACTTAGAGGGAACTGGGATGTACTGGGAGGGAACTGGGATGTACTGGGACATACTGGGAGGGAACTGGGATGTACTGGGAGGGGATTGGGACGGACTGGGAGGGAACTGGGATGTACTGGGCTGCACTGGTAGGGAACTGGGATGTACTGGGAGGAAACTGGAATGTCCCAGTTGACACCCACTTCCCTCCCAATGCCTCCCAGTATATCCCAGTTTCCTCCCAGTATATCCCAGTTTCCTCCCAGTACATCCCAGTAAATCCCAGCTCGCTGCCAGTACATGCCAATACATCGCTGTACATTCCAGTTCTGTTCCTGTACATCCCAATACATCCCCGTTCCATGCCAGTACATCCCAGTTCCCTACCAGTTCATCCCCGTACATCCCAATTCCCTCCCGGTTCACTACCACTTCTTTCCCAGTGCCTCCCAATACATCCCAGTTCCGTCCCATTACATCCCAGTACATCCCAGTTCCCTCCCAGTACATCCCAGGTCCCTCCCAGTACATCCCAGGTCCCTCCCAGTACTGGGAGGGAACTGGGATGTACTTGGAGGCACTACAATGTGCGGGGATGCCCTGGGATGTACTGTGGAGGAACTAGGATGTACAGGCTTGTACTGGGTTGTACCGGGTGGAACTGGCAGGGATTTGGGATGTACCAGGATCTACTGGGATGTACTGGGAGGTAACTGTTATGTACTGGGAAGGAACAGGGAGGGAACTGGGACGTACTGGTAGGGAACTGGGATGTACTGTGAGGGAACTGGGACGTACTGTGAGGACACTGGGATGTACTGTTATGTACTGGGAGGGAAGTGTTATGTACTGAGGGGAACTGGTGCGTACTGGGATGTACTGGGAGGGAACTGGGAGGGAACTGGTATGTAGTAGGATGTACTGGGTGGGAACTGGTATGTAGTAGGATGTACTGGGTGGGAACTGGGATGTACCAGGATGTACTGGGATGTACTGGGAGGGAACTGGTATGTACTGGGAGGGAACTGGGATGTAGTGGGAGGGAACTGGGAGGGAACTGGGATGTAGTGGGAGGGAACTGGGATGTACTGGGAGGGAACTGGGATGTACTGGGACATACTGGCAGGGAACTGGGATGTACTGGAAGGGGATTGGGATGTACTGGGAGGGAACTTGGATGTATTGGGAGGGAAGTGTTATGTACCAAGGGGGAACTGGGACGTACTGGGATGTAGTGGGAGTGAACTGTGAAGTACTGGGATGTACTGTGAGGGAACTGGGATGTACTGGGAGGGAACTTTAAAGTACTGGGATGTATTTGGGGAAACTGGGAGGCAACTGGCATGTACTGGGATGTACTGGAATGGAACTGGGAGTGAACTGTGTGTGAACTGGGAGGGAACTGGGATGTACTGTGAGGGAACTGGGATGTACTGGGATGTACTGGGAGGGACTGGGAGGGATCTGGGATGTACTGGGCTGCACTGGTAGGGAACTGGGATGTACTGGGAGGAAACTGGAATGTCCCAGTTGACACCCACTTCCCTCCCAGGTTCCTCCCAGTATATCCCAGTTTCCTCCCAGTATATCCCAGTTTCCTCCCAGTACATCCCAGTAAATCCCAGTTCGCTCCCAGTACATCCCAATACATCGCCGTACATTCCAGTTCCGTTCCTGTCCATCCCAATACATCCCCGTTCCATGCCAGTACATCCCAGTTTCCTACCAGTTCATCCCCGTACATCCCAATTCCCTCCCGGTTCACTACCACTTCTTTCCCAGTTCCGTCCCATTACATCCCAGTTCCGTCCCATTACATCCCAGTACATCCCAGTTCCCTCCCAGTACGTCCCAGTTCCCTCCCAGTACATCCCAGGTCCCTCCCAGTACATCCCAGTTCCCTCCCAGTACTGGGAGGGAGCTGGGATGTACTGGGAGGCACTACAATGTGCGGGGATGCCCTGGGATGTACTGTGGAGGAACTAGGATGTACAGGCTTGTACTGGGGTGTACCGGGTGGAACTGGCAGGGATTTGGGATGTACCAGGATCTACTGGGATGTACTGGGAGGTAACTGTTATGTACTGGGAAGGAACAGGGAGGGAACTGGGATATACTGGGAGGGAACTGGGATGTACTGGGAGGGAACTGGGACTTACTGTGAGGACACTGGGATGTACTGGTATGTACTGGGAGGGAAGTGTTATGTACTGAGGGGAACTGGGACGTACTGGGATGTACTGGGAGGGAACTGTGAAGTACTGGGATGTACTGGGAGTGAACTGGGAGGGAACTGGTATGTAGTAGGATGTACTGGGTGGGAACTGGGATGTACGGGAGGGAACTGGGATGTACTGGGAGGGAACTGGGATGTACTGGGATGTAGTGGGAGGGAACTGGGAGGGAACTGGGATGTACTGGGAGGGAACTGGTATGTACTGGGAGGGAACTGGGATGTACTGGGACATACTGGCAGGGAACTGGGATGTACTGGGAGGGGATTGGGACGGACTGGGAGGGAACTGGGATGTACTGGGCTGCACTGGTAGGGAACTGGGATGTACTGGGAGGAAACTGGAATGTCCCAGTTGACACCCACTTCCCTCCCAATGCCTCCCAGTATATCCCAGTTTCCTCCCAGTATATCCCAGTTTCCTCCCAGTACATCCCAGTAAATCCCAGTTTCCTCCCAGTACATGCCAATACATCGCCGTACATTCCAGTTCCGTTCCTGTACATCCCAATACATCCCCGTTCCATTCCAGTACATCCCAGTTTCCTACCAGTTCATCCCCGTACATCCCAATTCCCTCCCGGTTCACTACCACTTCTTTCCCAGTGCCTCCCAATACATCCCAGTTCCGTCCCATTACATCCCAGTACATCCCAGTTCCCTCCCAGTACGTCCCAGTTCCCTCCCAGTACATCCCAGGTCCCTCCCAGTACTGGGAGGGAACTGGGATGTACTGGGAGGCACTACAATGTGCGGGGATGTCCTGGGATGTACCGTGGAGGAACTAGGATGTACAGGCTTGTACTGGGTTGTACCGGGTGGAACTGGCAGGGATTTGGGATGTATCAGGATCTACTAGGATGTACTGGGATGTACTGGGAGGTAACTGTTGTGTACTGGGAGTGAACTGGGAGGGACCTGGGATGTACTGGGAGGCACTACAATGTGCGGGGATGCCCTGGGATGTACTGTGGAGGCACTAGGATGTACAGGCTTGTACTGGGTTGTACCGGGTGGAACTGGCAGGGATTTGGGATGTACCAGGATCTACTGGGATGTACTGGGATGTACTGGGAGGTAACTGTTATGTACTGGGAAGGAACTGGTAGGGAACTGGGATGTACTGGTAGGGAACTGGGATGTACTGGGAGGGAACTGGGACGTACTGTGAGGACACTGGGATGTACTGTTATGTACTGGGAGGGAAGTGTTATGTACTGAGGGGAACTGGGACGTACTGGGATGTACTGGGAGGGAACTGTGAAGTACTGGGATGTACTGGGAGTGAACTGGGAGGGAACTGGTATGTAGTAGGATGTACTGGGTGGGAACTGGGATGTACTGGGATGGAACTGGGATGTACTGGGAGGGAACTGGTATGTACTGGGAGGGAACTGGGATGTAGTGGGAGGGAACTGGGATTTACTGGGAGGGAACTGGGATGTGCTGGGAGGGAACTGGGATGTACTGGGACATACTGCCAGGGAACTGGGACGTACTGGGAGGGGATTGGGATGGACTGGGAGGGAACTGTTATGTACTGGGAGGGAACTGGGACGTACTGTGAGGACACTGGGATGTACTGGTATGTACTGGGAGGGAAGTGTTATGTACTGAGGGGAACTGGGACGTACTGGGATGTGCTGGGAGGGAACTGTGAAGTCCTGGGATGTACTTAGCAGCAACTGGGAGGGAACTGGGATGTAGTGTGATGTACTGGGAGGGAACTGGGATGTACTGGGATGTACTGGAATGGAACTGGGAGTGAACTGTGAGTGAACTGGGAGTGAACTGTGTGTGAACTGTGAGGGAACTGGGATGTACTGGGAGGGAAATGGGAGAGAACTGAGATGTACTGGAGGGAACTGGGATGTAGTGGGATATACTGGAGGGAACCTGAATGGACTAAGAGGGAACTGGGACGTACTGGGAGGGAACTAGGACGCACTGGTAGGGAACTGGGACGGAACTGGGATGTACTGGGACGTACTGGGAGGGAACTGGGACGTACTGGGAGGTAACTGTTGTGTACTGGGAGTGAACTGGCAGGGAACTGGTATGTAGTAGGATGTACTGGGAGGGAACTGGGATGTACTGGGACGGACTGGGAGGGAACTGGGACGGACTGGGAGGGAACTGGGACGGACTGGGATGCACTAGTAGGGAACTGGGATGTACTGGGAGGAAACTGGAATGTCCCAGTTGACACCCACTTCCCTCCCAGTTTCCTCCCAGTATATCCCAGTTTCCTCCCAGTACATCCCAGTAAATCCCAGTTCGCTCCCAGTACATCCCAGTACATTCCAGTTCCGTTCCTGTACATCCCAATACATCCCAGTTCCATGCCAGTACATCCCAGTTACCTACCAGTTCATCCCTGTACATCCCAATTCCCTCCCGGTTCACTACCACTTCTTTCCCAGTGCCTCCCAATACATCCCAGTTCCGTCCCATTACATCCCAGTACATCCCAGTTCCCTCCCAGTACATCCCAGGTCCCTCCCAGTACTGGGAGGGAACTGGGATGTACTGGGAGGCACTACAATGTTCGGGGATGCCCTGGGATGTACTGTGGAGGAACTAGGATGTACAGGCTTGTACTGGGTTGTACCGGGTGGAACTGGCAGGGATTTGGGATGTACCAGGATCTACTGGGATGTACTGGGAGGTAACTGTTATGTACTGGGAAGGAACAGGGAGGGAACTGGGATGTACTGGTAGGGAACTGGGATGTACTGGGAGTGAACTGGTATGTAGTAGGATGTACTGGGTGGGAACTGGGATGTACCAGGATGTACTGGGATGTACTGGGAGGGAACTGGTATGTACTGGGAGGGAACTGGGTTGTAGTGGGAGGGAACTGGGAGGGAACTGGGATTTACTGGGAGGGAACTGGGATGTACTGGGAGGGGATTGGGACGGACTGGGAGGGAACTGGGATGTACTGGGAGGGAACTGGGACGGACTGTGAGGACACTGGGATGTACTGGTATGTACTGGGAGGGAAGTGTTATGTACTGAGGGGAACTGGGACGTACTGGGATGTGCTGGGAGGGAACTGTGAAGTACTGGGGTGTACTTAGCAGGAACTGGGAGGGAACTGGGATGTAGTGTGATGTACTGGGAGGGAACTGGCATGTACTGGGATGTACTGGAATGGAACTGGGAGTGAACTGTGTGTGAACTGTGAGGGAACTGGGATGTACTGGGAGGGAACTGGCATGTACTGGGATGTACTGGAATGGAACTGGGAGTGAACTGTGTGTGAACTGTGAGGGAACTGAGATGTACTGGAGGGAACTGGGATGTACTGGGATATACTGGAGGGAACTGGAATGGACTAAGAGGGAACTGGGACGTACTGGGAGGGAACTAGGACGCACTGGTAGGGAACTGGGACGGAACTGGGATGTACTGGGACGTACTGGGAGGGAACTGGGACGTACTGGGAGGTAACTGTTGTGTACTGGGAGTGAACTGGGAGGGAACTGGTATGTAGTAGGATGTACTGGGAGGGAACTGGGATGTACTGGGACGGGGTGGGAGGGAACTGGGATGTACTGGGATGGAACTTTGAAGTACTGGGATGTACTTAGAGGAAACTGGGAGGCAACTGGCATGTACTGGGATGTACTGGAATGGAACTGGGAGTGAACTGTGTGTGAACTGTGAGGGAACTGGGATGTACTGGGAGGGAACTGGGACGGACTGGGAGGGAAATGGGATGTACTGGGCTGCACTGGTAGGGAACTGGGATGTACTGGGAGGAAACTGGAATGTCCCAGTTGACACCCACTTCCCTCCCAGTGCCTCCCAGTATATTCCAGTTTCCGCCCAGTATATCCCAGTTTCCTCCCAGTACATCCCAGTAAATTCCAATTTGCTCCCAGTACATCCCAGTACATCGCAGTACATTCCAGTTCCGTGCCTGTACATCCCAATACATCCCCGTTCCATGCCAGTACATCCCAGTTTCCTACCAGTTCATCCCCGTACATCCCAATTCCCTCCCGGTTCGCTACCACTTCTTTCCCAGTGCCTCCCAATACATCCCAGTTCCGTCCCATTACATCCCAGTACATCCCAGGTCCCTCCCAGTACATCCCAGTTCCCTCCCAGTACATCCCAGGTCCCTCCCAGTACTGGGAGGGACCTGGGATGTACTGGGAGGCACTACAATGTGCGGGGATGCCCTGGGATGTACTGTGGAGGAACTAGGATGTACAGGCTTGTACTGGGTTGTACCGGGTGGAACTGGCAGGGTTTTGGGATGTACCAGGATCTACTGGGATGTACTGGGATGTACTGGGAGGTAACTGTTATGTACTGGGAAGGAACTGTGAGGGAACTGTGAGGGAACTGTGAGGGAACTGTGAGGAGGGGGGCGGCCCCCCGGGCCCCAGCCCCCCCCCCCCGCCTGGGGCCAGGGCGCCGCGGCCGCCGGCCCCTTCCTCCTCTGCCCGCTCCCGTCGCAGACGGCTCGGTATGTGTCACGAGCGGCAGCCCCGTTCAGCAGCTCTCGGAGGGCGCGCGGCTGTGCCCGGCCGTGACCGGGGCCCGCAGGGGTTTCCCGCTCGCCCCGAGAAGGCGCTGGCCCCGAGCCGGCGCGTCCCGCCCCGCCCCGCCCGGCCCTCGGCGCCCTCGCGAGCTGAGCGCGGCCCGGCCAGCAGGGGGCGCTGGCGCTCACCGGCTGGGCGCGGGGGCGGTCCGGCGCGGGGGCGGGGCCGGTGGGGGCCGTTCCTTCCGGCCGCCCTTTAAGGGCCGCCCCGCGGGGCTCGGGCTTCCGGTGGCGCGTGCGCGTCGGAGCGGGGGCGGGAGCGGTGCGTGTGGAGGCCGAAGGGCCGGTGCGTGTGGCGGCCGGGTCGCGAGGCGTCCCTGTGCGGTGCCGGGGCCCCTCTGCGGCCCGGCGTGGGAAGCCCGCGGCCGGCGGAGCCTGCTGGGAGCTGGGCGGGGAGCGCCGCGGCGGTCCGGCCGCCGGCAGCCATCCCCTGCGGTGTCCGGCAGCCCCTCGGGACGCCTGGAGGCCTGGCGGTGCCCGAGCCTCGCCTGCGGCAGCCGCCTGAGAGAGCAGCGCGGCCGTGTCCGGGGGCCGGAGAGCGCTGGTGGGTGAGTTCGGGCAGCGGGTGGGTCTCCGTGTGAGGTGAGGCCTGGCGCGGGCCGGGGGGTATCTCCGTGCGGGTCGGGCCGGGGGCGGGGCGGGGGCCGGGCCCCGCAGAGGAGCCCCGGTCGGGCATCGTTCGCTTTTCCACAATGTAGGGCTCTCCCCGGTTATTTTTTGTGTACTGTGTTTTGGGTCACCTGAAAGCCTTTGGCCGGTTACGTTTGGTGCGGGGAGATGGCAGGTCTGGAGCCTGAAAGATCTCTGGTGGGGGGTGGGGGAGGTATTTCTTGCCTTAAAACTCTGAGCCCACCTCGTGAGTCTCGTGACTGTGGCAAATGGCTGAGTCGGGCGTTTTCTGATAACTAACTTCTGAACGTGTGCGTGTGTAGGCACGGGGAGATTTGTGCAGGGTGACGGAGCCCCTTGTGCTTCTGTGCTAATGTCTACCTGTTCTAGACCTCCAGAGTTGGAAAGCCTTTGTTTAGTGCCTAGTTGTGCCTGCGTAACAAATGTTTTAGCTGCTGATGGGTTATACCTCTGCTGCGAACTTCTTGCTGGGTGGCTTGATTGTTTCTGGTTGTCCGTGTAAATCTAGGCAGCTATTTTCTGCCCGGTGGTGAAGCCTATCGCTTTGGATAACAAAGGGCAGGAGTGCAATAAAGAAAAAGGTGATTCGTCTGCTGCAGCTCCTTGGAAACAATTCGTTCCTTATTTTCTGCCCTTGGGCAGGCGTTGTGCTTTCCAGATAATGCAGCCTCTCCTGTGCCTGTCCACGCCGTGCATTTTGTCCTGCCCTTGCTTGAAAAGGCTCTCCTTGCCTTCCTCCCCTCTGCTGCAGTTGCCTTAATCTCTCGCTGCTGCTGCTGCTGCTGCTGGAAGAGGGATAAAGGGAGTGTTGTCGATCGGGTTGTTAAAAGCTTTTTCGCGGGCTGTAACGCGCGGGAAAGGGGGGCCGGGGGGGAGGATCAGTTTGCGGGGAAAATGGGAAACCAACATCACCTTCCCCTCCTACGGCGCAGCCCGGCCGCACGGCTCCCCGGGGATGCCCCTGCCCGCGGGTGTACCGTGTGTGCGCCCCCCGCGTAGGGCGGGGGACGACGACACCCCCCCACACACCGTCGGCGGCACTGGGGCAACCCCTGCCCCAGGGCTCCGCGCTCGTACCCGGCTCTCCCCGCTCCGGCACGGCACGGGGCTGGACGCACCGAGAAGACCCCGGAGCGGCTTCTCGCGTCCGGGCGAGAACAGGGCCCGGCCCCGAGCAGCAGAGCGGGCACCGCCGGTAGCTCGGAGGAGCGGGGCCGGCTCGGCTCGAGGCGTCAGAGCGAAAAGGGACGAGAACCGTCCCGGAGCGTCCGGGGGTTGGGGGGGTTGGCGGATGGTCCGGTGGCCGGGTTCGGCTCCGTGCCGGGCCGTGGGGCAGCCGGAGCCGCGCCAGAGCAGGTGAGGAGCCGCATGGCCGGGCGCGCTGTGGGTCGGCGGGTTTGGGCTGTGGGGTCTCCCGGTCCGCGGAGCCCCCGGGGGGGCGGCGGGGTGCGGGCAGCAGCGGCCCCGGGCCGAGCGCTGTCGTGGGTCGGTGGTTGGGTTTTGGGGCCGAGCCCGTGCCCGTCCCCGGGGAGTAGGGGCAGCCCCACCCGGCTCTCGACTGCTCCTCGTCGGGGTCGGGCGGCGGCGGCGGCGACCCCGGCGGGGGCTCCTGCGGTGCCGGGCGGGTCCCCCCTTGCCCGCGAGGCAGGCAGGGACCCCGGCTGCTGCCGCCGCGGTTTGCTGGAGGCGGGCCGGGCCCGGCCCCCTGTGGGGTTGGGGTGCGGGCCCGGCGCTGCCGGGGAAACGAGGCCTGCGAGAGCAGGAAGAAAGCGCTGCCGGGCCGGTGCTGGGCTGCCCCGCCGGGGTGCGGGGCCGGGCCCGCGCAGTTCAGTTCCCAAGGCCTCCCCGACAGTGCCCGCGTGGGCCGTGGGGGTGCAGGGCTGCGGGGTGGCTGCGCTCTCCGCGGCCCTGAGCGTTGCCCGTGGGGACTGCGGAGGGGGCCGGGACGCAGCCAGGTTCAGCTGGTTTGGTCCCTGAGCGTGGAGAGCACAGCTCTTCTGTTCCTGGGCCTTGAGAGCAGGCTCCTGTGGCTGATGCCGGGGCCCTGAAACAGATCGAGTCGTGCGTTTTGAGGGCCTGAGCGAGGGGACTAAGTGGTGTGGTTTTGGGCTGAGGAGCAGAGGTCAAGTGCTGCGCTTTTGGGACTTGAGAACAGGCTCAGCAGCTGGGCTTTTTGGCTCAGAACCGGTCCCAAAGTGAGCTGGTTTGGGGGCCAAAAGCAGAAGCCGGTTTGGCTGCTTGTGGGGGTGGCGTGGGGGCATCGGGGGCTGCAGGGGAAAGCAAGGGTTGGGCAGGGTACGAGGACCCTCCCCGGAGGTGGGGGTCCGGTCACATCGGACCCCGAAGTTCGGGAGGCCGGCATGCACCAGAGCGAACTCGCCACCTGAGGCGGGTCTCTGGAGGAAGGGTGCTTTTTGGATCCAGTGCAGCGCACCCTCTTTGGGTCCAGCTCTTCATTCTGCGCTGCTTAGAAGAGTTATTAACCAATTAATTAAACATACAAACTAAGTCACAACAGCTCTATCGGCTCCATCGTGGTTTGGAGCTCTGAATCGGTTTCATTTGGTGTCTAACACATTTTTTCCCCGAGGAGAGGCTACGTTTCAAGTTAATTAGTTTTCTCACAAGTGTGTCAGTCGATAAAATTGAGTTACGATTATTAAAACCACAAAGGTGACAGGAGTCTCACGGATCGGGTCTATTTCTGAAAATGTATTCATCCCATGCAAATGTCATCGGGATACAGATCATCTGCACTTCATGCTCTGACAAGACAAGATGCTGAGACAGGGATGAGCTCCAAAAGGACTACTGAAAAGAAAAAAAACCCACGCACTTCATGAAGTCATGGGGGGTTTTTTTGTTTGCATTTGGGGGGGCGGGGTGGCTTTAACAAAAGAGTGCAGTGTTGGCTGGCAGCAGCCTGCAGAGCATTTTTGCTGCCTGATCTCTCCTGTTCTTCTCTTCCACTCCTCTTTCAGGGCTGTAATTGTCATTTGGATAGTTTTAGAAGAGCAGTTAAGTTCCTCGCCTGTGTCTCAATGTGCTGGTAATACCAGGAAGGTGAATGCTTGAACCGGTCGGGCGGGTGGGAATAACTTGGCTGCAGGTAGAACTTCTGAGGGAAGACCAGCAAAACCAGGAAGCAAATAGCAAGTTCCCAAAAAATGTGCGGGTGTCAAACACATAAAAGTTTTATTGCCGAATGTTTTGTCTTTGGCAATATGTTCCAAATGCCTATTTTTGGTAAACATAACTTTTCAGGAGATTCAGGGTTGTGTGTGGCAAAACATGTCCCTCTGTTTTTGTGTCCTGCCGCACAAACGGCCGGCGGCAGGGCTCTCGTTCCCCGCTCTCGCTATTGCCACAGCAGGGCTGCGATATTTAGACCTAAGGGATGGGTTTAGGAATGGAAGGAGAGAGAACGCCTGTGTTCTGTAAGGGCTATGAATGCTGACCCTTTGCCTCCGTCTGCCGCTTTTCCTGTGCGGGTGATGAAGCCGTTTTACTTTCCTCTGTTGTTCCTGGTCTAAGTAGTTGCAAGGCTGTCGCCGCTGTGGGTGTGCAATTTGTGTTGCTGTGTTTCTGTGGAGTCCTAGCTACGGCTCGCTTCTAGTGTGGCCAAGCGTCAAGGTAGGGCTTTCAGCTTAAAGCTTCAGAAGCGCTGCGTGCCGAGATGGGTGTAGGTGAAACTGCTGTTGCGCCTGCAGCTGTGCTCGCAGGGATGCTGGGTGGCTCCGCATCAAACCGGCGAGGTGCGCGTGGACCTCCGTCGGGCTGCGCCCTGGGTGCGCGAGCGTGCCGTGTTTTTGCTGTTCCGGCTTGTATGTGCGAGGGCTTAACGTTTGATTTAATGCATTTCCTTTAACGGCAGGCTGTAGTTGGGCTCTAGATGGTATTCCTACGTGGGCGCAGGAGCTGTGGAATGGTTAAGCTGTTGCTGTGCCTCCAGGTGACTTGTTCAGTAACACTGTTTTTCCAGGTGCAGATGGATGAGTCGTGCAGGGCAACGGAGGAGAGCCCAGGGGAGCGCTGTAAGAAGGTGAGTCTGTGTGTAGTACTGGAGGGAAGATGTGACTGATGGCTATAGGGCTCCATTATGGGTTTTACTCTTTTTTTTTTTTTTTTGTGATCTGAGGGTGCTAAGCGATGAGCCGAGCGTGATGTGGGCCCTGGAGGTGAGTCAGGCAAGGTGACCGGTGCTTGGTGGGCTGGAGTAGGTGTTCTTTTTCAGGTTATTCAGGGTTTTTTCTCCTTCTCTTCACTTTCCCATCCCAATTTGGGGCCGATTCCCTCAAACGGGGACTTCCCCCTGTGGGGCTGCTTATGCAGCCTGGGAGCTGCTGCCTGGGCACAAAAATACCTCAAACCCCTTGACTCTGGGCCTGCAATGAGGGGTGAAAATACAGGAAGAATTCTGGTGGAAAGAAAACAACTTGGGGCTTCTGGGAAAGCCAACTCCAGCTGGATTTGTGCGGCTGGAAAGGAAAAAAAAAAGGGGGTGGGGGGAAGGAACAACAACCTAAAAGCACCCACCAACCATTCTCATGCACAAAACCGAAAGTGAAAATGACCATTTTTTGTAGGGCAAAAGCACAAAAAATCCCCACAGAACTCAGTAGTTTGGAAAAGCAACCCCAATTATTACATTATGTAAAGAAGGCGGGGGAAAAAAAAAGAAAACCAAACCAAAACCCGATCACAACCCTGATGCCACATGCCTACAAGCAGTTCCTGGGGCTTATTCTGCGGGGGTGGGAACCCAACCTTGTTCCCCAGGTTTGCTGTGCTGCTTCTCCTCCCTCGAGACACTTTGCTGTTTGGTGCAGAGGCAATGAATGGCGCTGCTGGGGCTGCGAGGGGGAAAGGTGCAGAGGAATAGAAGCTCTGTGGATGCAGCCAAGTTACGGTTTCTGGATGGTATTAATCGAGAAGAGTAATTCAGATAATGCTGCTGCCCAGCGACCAGAATTGGGTACTGAGCCCGGGAGCCGCGCACGCGCGGTGGCGTCCCTGTGATCCCCATTGCTCTCTCCGCAGGTAACAGCCCTGCGATGCTGCAGTGCCTGCGAGGTGATGCCGCCGTGCTCGTTGCTGCTTCCTGGTAAGGAAAGGCCTCCTCTGCTCTTGCTGCAGCGTGGTGGTGTGTCGGACACGATTCCCTGTGTCGGGTGAGGCCTAGGGCTGCCGGCGAGGTGAGCGAGCGCCTTTGGTGGGTGCAGGGGTATCTCCTTGTGTGCCTGTACTACTGGGGCTGGTGGGATGGGAAGCTTCAAATGACCCGCCGAGGCAGGCTTCTGGTATGCTAAAGGCGAGCGGGTGAGGGCAGCCCTAGGAGTTACCCGGGAGCTGATAGAAGGGAAGAGGGAAAGGAGGAGGAGGATGATGACCTTTTCCCCCTGCAGCTTCTGGGTGCAGAAGATGGCCGACTCCCCAGCTCACCAGAGCTCCCCCTCAGCCTCCCCTGGCCCCCCTTGCCCCGTGCGCCTGCCCCCAGCTCCAGCACGGGCGAGCTAGGCTACGTGCCTAGGAAGCCTCATCTGGTAAGAGCTGTAAGACACCCACGTATTCTCTTCAGGTGGAGGACGGCCTAGAGTCTGGAGCTGCAGAAGAGGCAGGGAGGAGAGGAGGGGAAAGAAGCATCTGAACGGCTAAATTGTGCCAGCAGCGCTGAGAGCGAGAGTCGCGGTGAGTCCTGGGCCACTGGGGCCCCGTTGCCTCTCTTGTGCGTCCTGGGCCCTCCCTGTCTCTCCCCCGGCCCCCTCTCTTTCCTTACCTGCTGCAAAATTTACTTTTTTTTTTTGCGCCCCCCCCCCCCGCACCTTCTTTCTCCATCTCGCTCTGAGTGTCTCCCTGCCTCCCCGTCTTTTCAGTCCTCCCTCTCTCTGTCCTGTAGCCTGTGGCTCCTTTTTCTTTCTCCGCCTCTCTCTGCCTGGCTCTGGCTCCGTTTTTTTTTTTTTTTATTCCTCCTGCTCTGTCCTGTAGCCTGTCGGTGTTTTGTTGTTCTCTGGCTCTCTTGATCTGACTCCCTGTGTTACCGAAAAACGCGTTAAAATCGGAAACGACTCCTCAACACCAATTTAGTATTAAAGAGCAGGCATTCTTTATTCGCGGCGCCGGATGCACGGGGGATCGCTCCTCCTGGCGTGCGTACCTCACGCACCTTTCCCGTACAATTTGTAGATCAATGTTTTACGTATTCATACATAGTCATTATTGTCCTGTCTGCTGATTGGTACAAACTTGCTCGTTCCGTATGTAAATCGCTGCGCAGGCTCGGTTGTCCTCTTCCGTTGTTCTCTTCTGTTACTTGGGTCGGTGGTGGTCTGTGAGTCGGTGGTCGCGATCTCCCCCTGCCGGAATTACCTTTTACCTTCTTGGCTCTTAATCTTGGCAGTCTTGGCTAGTTTTCTCAGTCCGCTAAGCGAAACCGCGTTTTGTCATCCTTTTCTGACAGAAGCATGTTGTCTGTTTTTCTGCTGACATTAACGATCGCCTAGGCACTAAAATGCAGATCGACAGGTGCGCTGATTGGTACGCTCCATGTTCCCGTAATGGAACACCGTCTCTGGTTGGTTGATTTCATCGCTTTGGTTACACCTGTTCCTGTTGTTCAGTTTCTTCTTTTTTGGCTTTGTGTGATTCTCTCTGTGATTCTGTTTTTCTCTGCCTCGCTTTTCCCAGCTCCCCGTCCCTCACTTTTAATGCCCGTTATCCTTCACCAGCACACTCTCCCTTGGTTCCCATCCTCGTTTCTGAATTCCTCCTGCTTTGCCACGTAGCCCGTGACTTTTTTCTTAATCTCTCTCTGTCTGCCTCAACGCTCCCCCCGTGCTTTTTAATTTGTCTTCTCTGCTCTGTACCCTGCTACTGTTCTTGCCTTTCTGAGTTCTTCTCTGTCCAGCTCCCTTTCCCTATTCATGAATTCCTGTTCTTCCTGCAGCCACCGCTGTTCCCTGTGACCTCCATCTCTCTCTGTCCAGCTCCCTGTCCCTAGGTTTTAATTCCTGCCTCTGCCCGCTGTAGCCTGTCTAGATGTTTCTCTCGGCCTCTCTCTCTGTCCGGCTCCCTCTCTCTGTGTTCTAATTCCACGTTCTCTGTCACGTGGACCCGTGCTATTTGTTTGTCCTCATCTCTCTCTGTCCAGCTCCTTGCTGCGATGTTTTATTTCCTCATTTCCTCCCTCTCTGTCTTTGTAGCCCATTCCTGTTGGTTTGTTTTTTTCTTTTTTTTCACTTGTTTCTTCATGTGTCTCTGTCTGCCTCCCAGTCCCTGATCTTTAATTCCTCCTTCCCTGTAGGCCGCTGTTCCTTTTTTCCATTCTACATTGTGTTCTCTTTGGTCTCGTGTTCTTATTCATTGATTCCCTCCTCGCCGCCCTGTGGCTTGTCCCCATTTTATTGTTGCTTCTCTCTCCCTCTCTCTGGCTTCTTGCCCCTGTTTTTAAAATTCCTCCCTCTCTTCTCTCTTCCCTGTAGGCCGTGTGATCTTTAGCCTTTCTCCATCTCTTTCTGCCCATCTCTCTGTGTCTATTCATTAATTCTTCCCTCTCTGCCCTGTAGCCTGTAGCTTCTGTCCTTTCTCCATCTTGCTGTCCCTGGCTCCCGCGTGACCCTATGCTAGAATTGTTTCTCTCTTCTCTCCGTACGCATTGCGATTCCTTTTGCTCTCTGTCTCCCTTTGGTTTTTTTCTTTTTTTTTTTCTGGCTCCCTGTCCCTAATTCTTAATTCTCTGCCTTCTCGTGCCCCATGGTTTGTTCTGTGGGGTTCTCTCGCGGTTCCCTCACAGTTCCCTCTAGTCCATACTGGGCTATATTGGTCTAGTCCATACTGGGCTATATTGGTCTGTCCCGGCTTCCTCCCACTTCTTTCCCAGTGCCTCACAGTAGGTCCCGGTTCCGTCCATGGGATGAACTGTGAGGGAACTGTGAGGGAACTGTGAGGGAACTGTGAGGGAACTGTGAGGGAACTGTGAGGAGGGGGGCGGCCCCCCGGGCCCCAGCCCCTCCCCCCCGCCTGGGGCCAGGGCCCCGCGGCCGCCGGCCCCTTCCTCCTCTGCCCGCTCCCGTCGCAGACGGCTCGGTATGTGTCACGAGCGGCAGCCCCGTTCAGCAGCTCTCGGAGGGCGCGCGGCTGTGCCCGGCCGTGACCGGGGCCCGCAGGGGTTTCCCGCTCGCCCCGAGAAGGCGCTGGCCCCGAGCCGGCGCGTCCCGCCCCGCCCGGCCCTCGGCGCCCTCGCGAGCTGAGCGCGGCCCGGCCAGCAGGGGGCGCTGGCGCTCACCGGCTGGGCGCGGTGGCGGGGCCGGTGGGGGCCGTTCCTTCCGGCCGCCCTTTAAGGGCCGCCCCGCGGGGCTCGGGCTTCCGGTGGCGCGTGCGCGTCGGAGCGGGGGCGGGAGCGGTGCGTGTGGAGGCCGAAGGGCCGGTGCGTGTGGCGGCCGGGTCGCGAGGCGTCCCTGTGCGGTGCCGGGGCCCCTCTGCGGCCCGGCGTGGGAAGCCCGCGGCCGGCGGAGCCTGCTCGGAGCTGGGCGGGGAGCGCCGCGGCGGTCCGGCCGCCGGCAGCCATCCCCTGCGGTGGCCGGCAGCCCCTCGGGACGCCTGGAGGCCTGGCGGTGCCCGAGCCTCGCCTGCGGCAGCCGCCTGAGAGAGCAGCGCGGCCGTGTCCGGGGGCCGGAGAGCGCTGGTGGGTGAGTTTGGGCAGCGGGGGGCGGGTGTGTGTCTCCGGGCGGGGCCGGGGGGCTCCGTGCCCCGCAGAGGAGCCCCGGTCGGGCATCGTTCGCTTCCGAACAATGCAGGTCTGTCCCTGGTTATTTTCTGTGTACAGTGTTTCGGGCCACCTGAAAGCCTTTGGCCGGGTAGGTTTGGTGCGGGGCGATGGCAGGTGTGGACCCTGAAAGATCTCGGGTGGGGGGCGTGGGAGGTATTTCTTGCCTTAAAACTCTGAGCCCACCTCGTGTGTCATGTCGTGTTATCATGTCGTGAGTCTCGTGACTGTGGCAAATGGCTGAGTCGGGCGTTTTCTGATAACTAACTTCTGAACGTGTGCGTGTGTAGGCACGGGGAGATTTGTGCAGGGTGACGGAGCCCCTTGTGCTTCTGTGCTAATGTCTACCTGTTCTAGACCTCCAGTGTTGGAAAGCCTTTGTTTAGTGCCTAGTTGTGGCTGCGTAACTGCTGTTGCGCCTGCAGCTGTGCTCGCAGGGATGCTGGGTGGCTCCGCATCAAACCGGCCGCCGGGCGGCCGGGTTGTGCCGCAGAGCATGCCGGGAGCTGTAGTCCTTGCGGCTGCCGGGCGGCCGGGTTGTGCCGCAGAGCATGCCGGGAGCTGTATTCCTGGCGCAGTGGCTGCCGGCCCTGTCACGTGGTTCGCCGGGCGTGGCGGGAGGCGCGGTCTTCCGGCGCTCGGGTGCCGGGCGGCCGTGGCGCGTACGGTACGCGAGGTGTATTTTTGGGGTTGGATTCGTGTTGATTACTGGGGGCTTGCGGGTGCGGCCGCTTCCCGAGAAGCGGTGAGTTCCCCGGGAGCTGACAGAAGGGAAGAGGGAAAGGAGGAGGACGATGACCTTTTCCCTGTGCCCAGGGCGCAGATGATGGCCGCCTCCCCGGCCCACCGGAGGTCCCGCTCAGCCTCCCCTGGCCCCCCTTGCCCCGTGCGCCTGCCCCCAGCTCCGGCACCTCCCCATAAGCGTGCTGCATAGCCTTAGGCCGCCCCCAGGCCCTGTCGTGAAGGCAGCAAGCCGTCCCTCAAGCGCACTGGATTCCCCCTTGGCGCAGGGGCCCTTAGCAGTAGCGTGGGGAGGGAGCGGTGTGTCCAGAAGCCCCTGCGGAAGGAGAGGCTTTGGCCAGGGTCGATCGACGGTAATGACGGTCGCTGTTTCTTCTTTCCCTCTCCCAGAGACCGTGCTGAGGACGTGGTTGTCTGTCCTTCCCCCGGGGATGCCGTTGCCTGCGGCCGTCTCAGGCTCGCGTGGCTTCTCTCTGCCCGTCCTCGCAGCGCAGGGCCGAAAAGGGATAGACAAAACCCTTCCCGGCTGCGGACAGGAGCTGCCTCGGCTGAAGCTGGAGACGCCAACGAAAGGTAAAGAAGAAGAAACTGAAGGTGCTCTGGCTGCCAGCTGCCTTCCTGCCGCAGGCAAGAGAGAGCCTGTCCATGCAGGTGGGGGAGGAAGGATCCCCCTTCATAGCCCGCAGCGGGCCAGGCCACCAACGTGCACCGTAGGGTCTGTACGCGTAACCCGGAGTTGGGTACGGGCGTGTAGTGCACGAGCGAGCTAGGCTACGTGCCTAGGAAGCCTCATCTGGTAAGAGCTGTAAGACACCCACGTATTCTCTTCAGGTGGAGGACGGCCTAGAGTCTGGAGCTGCAGAAGAGGCAGGGAGGAGAGGAGGGGAAAGAAGCATCTGAACGGCTAAATTGTGCCAGCAGCGCTGAGAGCGAGAGTCGCGGTGAGTCCTGGGCCACTGGGGCCCCGTTGCCTCTCTTGTGCGTCCTGGGCCCTCCCTGTCTCTCCCCCGGCCCCCTCTCTTTCCTTACCTGCTGCAAAATTTACTTTTTTTTTTTGCGGCCCCCCCCACCGCACCTTCTTTCTCCATCTCGCTCTGAGTGGCTCCTTGCCTCCCTGTCTTTTCAGTCCTCCCTCTCTCTGTCCTGTAGCCTGTGGTTCCTTTTTCTTTCTCCGCCTCTCTCTGCCTGGCTCTGGCTCCGTTTTTTTTTTTTTATTCCTCCTGCTCTGTCCTGTAGCCTGTCGGTGTTTTGTTGTTCTCTGGCTCTCTTGATCTGACTCCCTGTGTTACCGAAAAACGCGTTAAAATCGGAAACGACTCCTCAACACCAATTTAGTATTAAAGAGCAGGCATTCTTTATTCGTGGCGCCGGATGCACGGGGGATCGCTCCTCCTGGCGTGCGTACCTCACGCACCTTTCCCATACAATTTGTAGATCAATGTTTTACGTATTCATACATAGTCATTATTGTCCTGTCTGCTGATTGGTACAAACTTGCTCGTTCCGTATGTAAATCGCTGCGCAGGCTCGGTTGTCCTCTTCCGTTGTTCTCTTCTGTTACTTGGGTCGGTGGTGGTCTGTGAGTCGGTGGTCGCGATCTCCCCCTGCCGGAATTAGCTTTTAGCTTCTCGGCTCTTACTCTTGGCAGTCTTGGCTAGTTTTCTCAGTCCGCTAAGCGAAACAGCGTTTTTTCATCCTTTTCTGACAGAAGCACGTTGTCTGTTGTTCTGTTCGCATTAATGATCGCCTACGGACTAAAATGCAGATCGACAGATACGCTGATTGGTACGCTCCATGTTCCCGTAATGGAACACCGTCTCTGGTTGATTTCATCACTTTGGTTACATTTCCCCTGTTTGGAAGTTCTGAAATAATAATTTTCTCAATACTTCCATCCTAGATCAATAATATTCCACTATGTCAGTTTAGTGTTTGCTTCATGTTCTGAAATTTTTCACTTGATTGTGGTCTCCAGGGTGTATGCAGGTCCCATTTTCTACCCAAAATTTTATTAATTTGTTGAAGTACCTCTGCAAAAAAATGTGGTGCTCTATCAGAGGACATTCCCGTTGGCACTCTAAATCTTGGTATTATTTCCTTCAGCAACGTCTTAACTACTACTCTAGCTTTGTCGGTGCAGCACGAGAAAGCTGCTGGCCATCTAGAAAATTTGTCAATCAGCACTGACAAATACTGCTATATCTATTTTGTCTGGGTAACTCAGAGAACTTAATTTGCTAATAATTTCCGGGAGAATTTTTTGTTTTGTTACTCCTAAAGGTTGTTTCCTTTGGTTCAGGGGATTATTTCTAGGACAGATTGGACACTTAGCTACTATGGGTTTAACTATTCTTGTCGTGCCTACACACGCTACAGATGTTTTTAAACTCAAAACCGTAGCGCCTACACCCTAATGTGTTTGCTCATGGTTTTCTTTTGCAAGTTCTGTCATAACTTGTGGGGTGGTTGTTGTTATTACTTGTTTTTCTGGTGTTACCTACCATCTCTCTGTGTTTTGTGATGCTTCCAATTGTTCTGCTAATTGCTCATCCAATTTATTATATCTCGGTTTCAACTTTGGAATTCTGATCTGTTTTACTGGTACTAGTGCAAGGATACCTTGCTCTGCAGTCCTCTTTGCAGCTTTATCGGTCAGTCGTTTGCTTATGTTTACAGCCGTCTGGCCAAATTGATGAGCTTTGCAACGCTTTACCGCCACTTCTTTTGGTTTCTGCACGTCTTCCGGAAGTTGGAGAATTTCTTCTTTATGCTGTATTGATGATTCTTGGGCTGATGGCAGTCCTTTCTCCTTCCCAATAGCTCCATGATCGTGGATCACACCAAATGCACGTTTGGAATCAGTCTAGATATTTATCCTTTGTCCTTCTGCCATTCGCAGAGCTCGCTTCAATGCTACCAATACTGCTTTCTGTGCTGAGGTGTTTGCAGGCAGCACCCCTGACTCCGTTCCCTCGGCGGCGATAACGACAGCATATCCGGCCATTCGCTTCTCTTCTCGCCCAGAGCTTCTTCCATCTGTAAACAACTCCAGATCAGGATTTTCCCAGAGGTTTGTGTCTCAGGTCTGGTCTGCTGGAATAGACTTGTTCAATAGTTAGCAAGCGATCGTGTTCTAAATTGTCCGTAAGGTTTTCTGTTGTTAAAAACATAGCAGGATTCAGTATAGCAGTAGTCTTTGATTCCACATCGTCTTGTTCTAACAGAACAACTTGATATTTCAACATTCTGCTAAGGGATAGCCAACGACCCCCCTTTTGTTCTAAAACAGTCACCGCTATGTGCGGGACATATACTGTCATCTTCTGTCCCATTGTTAACTTTGGGGCTTCCCGGATCGGCAGCGCTGTTGTTGCTACTGCCCGTAAACACCTAGGCCATCTTTTACTCGCGTGGTCAGGTTGTTTGGAGAAGTAGCCCACAGGTCTCTTCCAGGTTCCCAGTCGCTGTGTCAGCACTCCAAGGGCTAAATGTTGTCTTTCGTGGACAAACAACTGAAAAGGTTTAGCGAAATCAGGTAGGCCTAATGCAGGGGCCATCATCGAGGCTCTTTTCAGTTCTTTGAATGCCGTTTGGCATCCGGGCATCCAGGTTAAATATTTATCCTTTTGAGTCTTTCAATGCCTCAAATAATGGTTTTACATACAGTCTATAGTTCAGAATCCAGAGCTGATGCTATTTCATTGTTTTCAGAAAAGCTCTCAGTTCCTTCGGGCTGCTAGGTTCGGGAATTTGACAAATAGTTTCTTTCTTTTCACTTTCTAATTGTCTTTCTCTTTGAGATATTTCAAATCCTAAATAAATGGCTGCTTCTTTTCCTATTTGGGTTTTGTTTCTGGAAACTCCGCATCTTCCTTGGCCCAGAAAATTTAAAAATTTCAAAACATTTTTCTTTACTTTGTGCCGCTATCAGAATGTCATCCGCATTCTGTAACAAGATGCCTCTCCCTGGGTTCTGTTTTTTCTATATCTAATTTTTTTTTGCCAGCTGAGTCTCAAGTATCGTAGGACTATTTTTAAATCCTTGTGGAAGTATGGTCCATGGTAGCTGTGTCTTTCATTCTGTGGTGGGGCTTTCCCATTCCAAAGCAAATAGGCTTTGACTTTTTATGCCTGGAGGTATGCAAAAGAAGGCGTCCTTCAAATCTAGTACAGTAAACCATTTATGCTCCTCCTTTAAAAGAGGTCAGTAAAGTGTATGGATTAGCTACTACCGGATGTATATCTTGGACCACCTGATTTATAGCCCTTAAATCGTGAACTAGCTAATACTCTTTGCCTCTAGATTTCTTTACTGGCGACACAGGAGTACTATATTCTGATTCACATTCCACTAAAAGCTCATATTCTGAAAAATTTTATAATTAACTTCTGTAATCCTTTTCGAGCCTCTCGCTTAATAGGGTATTGTTTTTGTCTTACGGGCTTGGCTCCAGGCTTTAAGGTTACTTTTACCGGCTCTGCCCACTTAGATCGCTCCGGAGCTCCGCTCGCTCAAACCAAAGGAATTACTACGTTTTCCACTTCCTCGGGAACCTGTTCCTCCCTGGAGGAATCCTGTAACATAAACGCTCTCGCCTCTGTGGCTTTTGATTCTGGTATTAGTGATTTAATCTCTCCATCTTTAAAAGTTACTTGAGCATCTAATTGACCTAATAGATCTCGTCATAACAGAGGCAGTGGACATTCAGGCATATGCAGAAACTGGTGAGTTGCCCATTGCTTCTCCAATTTAAACTTTAATGGCTCTGAGAGGGGCTAATTTTTCTTTGCCCTGTTGCGCTAGCAACATCTACTGATTTATGATCAAATTTCTCTTCACGTGTATTCAATACCAAATAAGTGGCTCCCGTATCTACCAAAAATTCTATTTCTTCATTCCGTAGCTTCAGTGTAACCAGGTGTTCAGCTAGGGTTGATTCCCCTGGTCTCCTTCATGCCAAGCTACTTCAAGCATTTAACCCAGATCTCTGGATTCAGGTTGTTCTAGTTTCTGAAGGTTGCTTTCTCTCCCCCCGCCCCCATCTGGGGCTGATTGTCTTATGAATATAGAGACCAGCTGAATTGCTTTTTCTGGTTTTTCTGGGTTCAAATGAGTATATTTTCTGGTGGTCACCTTCAGTCTTTCCATAAAGGCTGAAGGGGACTCACTTAATTCTTGTCTCACTTCATAAATTTTGACCAATTTATTGCTTTTGGCATTGCTTGTCTTACTCCAAATAAAATCTCTCTCTGACATCTAGTCAACATTCCCCTGGGTCCTGGCTGATTAGGGTCCCACTCGGGATTTGTAGATGGAAAATTCTTATTCATTGTTCTCTGTAAATTCCTGTTAGCATGTGCTCCCTGCACCTGCCTTCTGGCTGTATTCCATACTATTTTCTTGTCAGTTTCATCAAGCGAAGTATCCAGTATCACAAGTAGAGCAACACTCTTTCAAGTTCTCACCACGTTTTCCTCTTTTCAGAAACATTGCCGTAGAATCTTGTGGACATACCTCACGCTGTTTCTGCTGCTCGGGATGATTCCACGGTGTAAAGAACAAATCAACATATGCCACTTCTTCCCATTTGCCTTCCCTTTTTACAAAACAACATTAATTGCAAGATGGTACGATATTGCAATGTCTCGTGTTCTGGCCATTTGTGCCCACCTTCCAATTGATACGTTGGCCACCAATGATTGCAATATTCAATTAATGGTTTCCGAGTTAGTGGGTCACCGCCCCCGACGTCTTTCCAGTGCTTCAAAATACATCGCAAAGGTGTTCTCTGTGGGATAGGTTTCCTACTCAGTAATGCTCCCGTCTCCCAGTCGACTAGTAGTTGTGATAGTGCACTATCACAAATACTAGTCAGAGGGACTCCAACCCCCGTTAGAGGTCTCACTGGAAATCTGCCACTGGGATCTGTAGCCCCCTGCTAGATATCCCTGGAGACTTCAACCCCCTGTTGAAGACTCCCCTACCCTCGGGTCCCGCTCCACAGGCTTTCGCCTAGCAGAGACTTACCAACCGAGGCACCTCTTGGCCCCGACCCTGCGTGGCTTTCGCCGCGCCTTACGGGCAGGCCTGTGGGACTCAAACCCGCTATCCTATCCTATGTGGGAAACTAACCCCACGTATTATTCTACCTAAGTTTCTTCTTCAAAGAATGCCTTGTTTACCTCAATCCAGGGGATCTTGCTCAGAATTCTCTGGCCCGGGGATCGGAAGCTCTCCCGGAGAATTCCTCGGGGCCGGCTGCAGGTCCCACGATCCCACGGATCCGTCGAGATTCAAAAGCAGGTTCCCACCTGGGGTGCCAAAACTGTTACCGAAAAACGCGTTAAAATCGGAAACGACTCCTCAACACCAATTTAGTATTAAAGAGCAGGCATTCTATATTCACGGTGCCGGATGCACGGGGGATCGCTCCTCCTGGCGTGCGTACCTCACGCACCTTTCCTGTACAATTTGTAGATGAAAATTTTACATACTCATACATAGTCGTTATTGTCTTGTCTAGCGATGGGTACAAACTTGCTCGTTCCGTATGTCAATCACTGCGCAGGCTCGGTTGTCCTCTTCCGTTGTTCTCTTCTGAGTAGGTGGTGTTACTTGGGTCGGTGGTGGTCTGTGAGTCGGTGGTCGCGATCTCCCCCTGCCGGAATTACCTTTTAGCTTCTCGGCTCTTACTCTTGGCAGTCTTGGCTAGTTTTCTCAGTCCGCTAAGCGAAACCGCGTTTTGTCATCCTTTTCTTACAGAAGCATGTTGTCTGTTGTTCTGCTGACATTAACAATCGCCTAGGCACTAAAATGCAGATCGACAGGTGCGCTGATTGGTACGCTCCATGTTCCCGTAATGGAACACCGTCTCTGGTTGGTTGATTTCATCGCTTTGGTTACACCTGTTCCTGTTGTTCAGTTTCTTCTTTTTTGGCTTTGTGTGATTCTCTCTGTGATTCTGTTTTTCTCTGCCTCGCTTTTCCCAGCTCCCCGTCCCTCACTTTTAATGCCCGTTATCCTTCACCAGCACACTCTCCCTTGGTTCCCATCCTCGTTTCTGAATTCCTCCTGCTTTGCCACGTAGCCCGTGACTTTTTTCTTAATCTCTCTCTGTCTGCCTCAACGCTCCCCCCGTGCTTTTTAATTCGTCTTCTCTGCTCTGTACCCTGCTACTGTTCTTGCCTTTCTGAGTTCTTCTCTGTCCAGCTCCCTTTCCCTATTCATGAATTCCTGTTCTTCCTGCAGCCACCGCTGTTCCCTGTGACCTCCATCTCTCTCTGTCCAGCTCCCTGTCCCTAGGTTTTAATTCCTGCCTCTGCCCGCTGTAGCCTGTCTAGATGTTTCTCTCGGCCTCTCTCTCTGTCCGGCTCCCTCTCTCTGTGTTCTAATTCCACGTTCTCTGTCACGTGGACCCGTGCTATTTGTTTGTCCTCATCTCTCTCTGTCCAGCTCCTTGCTGCGATGTTTTATTTCCTCATTTCCTCCCTCTCTGTCTTTGTAGCCCATTCCTGTTGGTTTGTTGTTTTTTTTTTTTTTCACTTGTTTCTTCATGTGTCTCTGTCTGCCTCCCAGTCCCTGATCTTTAATTCCTCCTTCCCTGTAGGCCGCTGTTCCTTTTTTCCATTCTACATTGTGTTCTCTTTGGTCTCGTGTTCTTATTCATTGATTCCCTCCTCGCTGCCCTGTGGCTTGTCCCCATTTTATTGTTGCTTCTCTCTCCCTCTCTCTGGCTTCTTGCCCCTGTTTTTAAAATTCCTCCCTCTCTTCTCTCTTCCCTGTAGGCCGTGTGATCTTTAGCCTTTCTCCATGTCTTTCTGCACATCTCTCTGTGTCTATTCATTAATTCTTCCCTCTCTGCCCTGTAGCCTGTAGCTTCTGTCCTTTCTCCATCTTGCTGTCCCTGGCTCCCGCGTGACCCTATGCTAGAATTGTTTCTCTCTTCTCTCCGTACGCATTGCGATTCCTTTTGCTCTCTGTCTCCCTTTGGTTTTTTTTCTTTTTTTTTTTTCTGGCTCCCTGTCCCTAATTCTTAATTCTCTGCCTTCTCGTGCCCCATGGTTTGTTCTGTGGGGTTCTCTCGCGGTTCCCTCGCAGTTCCCTCCAGTCCATACTGGGCTATATTGGTCTGTCCCGGCTTCCTCCCACTTCTTTCCCAGTGCCTCACAGTAGGTCCCGGTTCCGTCCATGGGATGAACTGTGAGGGAACCGTGAGGGAACCGTGAGGGAACTGTGAGGAGGGGGGCGGCCCCCCGGGCCCCAGCCCCCCCCCCCGCCTGGGGCCAGGGCGCCGCGGCTGCCGGCCCCTTCCTCCTCTGCCCGCTCCCGTCGCAGACGGCTCGGTATGTGTCACGAGCGGCAGCCGCGTTCAGCAGCTCTCGGAGGGCGCGCGGCTGTGCCCGGCCGTGACCGGGGCCCGCAGGGGTTTCCCGCTCGCCCCGAGAAGGCGCTGGCCCCGAGCCGGCGCGTCCCGCCCCGCCCGGCCCTCGGCGCCCTCGCGAGCTGAGCGCGGCCCGGCCAGCAGGGGGCGCTGGCGCTCACCGGCTGGGCGCGGTGGCGGGGCCGGTGGGGGCCGTTCCTTCCGGCCGCCCTTTAAGGGCCGCCCCGCGGGGCTCGGGCTTCCGGTGGCGCGTGCGCGTCGGAGCGGGGGCGGGAGCGGTGCGTGTGGAGGCCGAAGGGCCGGTGCGTGTGGCGGCCGGGTCGCGAGGCGTCCCTGTGCGGTGCCGGGGCCCCTCTGCGGCCCGGCGTGGGAAGCCCGCGGCCGGCGGAGCCTGCTCGGAGCTGGGCGGGGAGCGCCGCGGCGGTCCGGCCGCCGGCAGCCATCCCCTGCGGTGGCCGGCAGCCCCTCGGGACGCCTGGAGGCCTGGCGGTGCCCGAGCCTCGCCTGCGGCAGCCGCCTGAGAGAGCAGCGCGGCCGTGTCCGGGGGCCGGAGAGCGCTGGTGGGTGAGTTTGGGCAGCGGGGGGCGGGTGTGTGTCTCCGGGCGGGGCCGGGGGGCTCCGTGCCCCGCAGAGGAGCCCCGGTCGGGCATCGTTCGCTTCCGAACAATGCAGGTCTGTCCCTGGTTATTTTCTGTGTACAGTGTTTCGGGCCACCTGAAAGCCTTTGGCCGGGTAGGTTTGGTGCGGGGCGATGGCAGGTGTGGACCCTGAAAGATCTCGGGTGGGGGGCGTGGGAGGTATTTCTTGCCTTAAAACTCTGAGCCCACCTCGTGTGTCATGTCGTGTTATCATGTCGTGAGTCTCGTGACTGTGGCAAATGGCTGAGTCGGGCGTTTTCTGATAACTAACTTCTGAACGTGTGCGTGTGTAGGCACGGGGAGATTTGTGCAGGGTGACGGAGCCCCTTGTGCTTCTGTGCTAATGTCTACCTGTTCTAGACCTCCAGTGTTGGAAAGCCTTTGTTTAGTGCCTAGTTGTGGCTGCGTAACTGCTGTTGCGCCTGCAGCTGTGCTCGCAGGGATGCTGGGTGGCTCCGCATCAAACCGGCCGCCGGGCGGCCGGGTTGTGCCGCAGAGCATGCCGGGAGCTGTAGTCCTTGCGGCTGCCGGGCGGCCGGGTTGTGGCGCAGAGCATGCCGGGAGCTGTATGCCTGGCGCAGTGGCTGCCGGCCCTGTCACGTGGTTCGCCGGGCGTGGCGGGAGGCGCGGTCTTCCGGCGCTCGGGTGCCGGGCGGCCGTGGCGCGTACGGTACGCGAGGTGTATTTTTGGGGTTGGATTCGTGTTGATTACTGGGGGCTTGCGGGTGCGGCCGCTTCCCGAGAAGCGGTGAGTTCCCCGGGAGCTGACAGAAGGGAAGAGGGAAAGGAGGAGGACGATGACCTTTTCCCTGTGCCCAGGGCGCAGATGATGGCCGCCTCCCCGGCCCACCGGAGGTCCCGCTCAGCCTCCCCTGGCCCCCCTTGCCCCGTGCGCCTGCCCCCAGCTCCGGCACCTCCCCATAAGCGTGCTGCATAGCCTTAGGCCGCCCCCAGGCCCTGTCGTGAAGGCAGCAAGCCGTCCCTCAAGCGCACTGGATTCCCCCTTGGCGCAGGGGCCCTTAGCAGTAGCGTGGGGAGGGAGCGGTGTGTCCAGAAGCCCCTGCGGAAGGAGAGGCTTTGGCCAGGGTCGATCGACGGTAATGACGGTCGCTGTTTCTTCTTTCCCTCTCCCAGAGACCGTGCTGAGGACGTGGTTGTCTGTCCTTCCCCCGGGGATGCCGTTGCCTGCGGCCGTCTCAGGCTCGCGTGGCTTCTCTCTGCCCGTCCTCGCAGCGCAGGGCCGAAAAGGGATAGACAAAACCCTTCCCGGCTGCGGACAGGAGCTGCCTCGGCTGAAGCTGGAGACGCCAACGAAAGGTAAAGAAGAAGAAACTGAAGGTGCTCTGGCTGCCAGCTGCCTTCCTGCCGCAGGCAAGAGAGAGCCTGTCCATGCAGGTGGGGGAGGAAGGATCCCCCTTCATAGCCCGCAGCGGGCCAGGCCACCAACGTGCACCGTAGGGTCTGTACGCGTAACCCGGAGTTGGGTACGGGCGTGTAGTGCACGAGCGAGCTAGGCTACGTGCCTAGGAAGCCTCATCTGGTAAGAGCTGTAAGACACCCACGTATTCTCTTCAGGTGGAGGACGGCCTAGAGTCTGGAGCTGCAGAAGAGGCAGGGAGGAGAGGAGGGGAAAGAAGCATCTGAACGGCTAAATTGTGCCAGCAGCGCTGAGAGCGAGAGTCGCGGTGAGTCCTGGGCCACTGGGGCCCCGTTGCCTCTCTTGTACGTCCTGGGCCCTCCCTGTCTCTCCCCCGGCCCCCTCTCTTTCCTTACCTGCTGCAAAATTATTTTTTTTTGCGCCCCCCCCGCACCTTCTTTCTCCGTCTCGCTCTGAGTGTCTCCCTGCCTCCCCGTCTTTTCAGTCCTCCCTCTCTCTGTCCTGTAGCCTGTGGCTCCTTTTTCTTTCTCCGCCTCTCTCTGCCTGGCTCTGGCTCCGTTTTTTTTTTTTTTTTTATTCCTCCTGCTCTGTCCTGTAGCCTGTCGGTGTTTTGTTGTTCTCTGGCTCTCTTGATCTGACTCCCTGTGTTACCGAAAAACGCGTTAAAATCGGAAACGACTCCTCAACACCAATTTAGTATTAAAGAGCAGGCATTCTTTATTCGCGGCGCCGGATGCACGGGGGATCGCTCCTCCTGGCGTGCGTACCTCACGCACCTTTCCCGTACAATTTATAGATGAAAATTTCACATACTCATACATAGTCATTATTGTCTTGTCTAGTGATGGGTACAAACTTGCTCGTTCCCTATGTCAGTCACTGCGCAGGCTCGGTTGTCCTCCCAGTACAGTGCGGGGAACGGGGACGTACAGTGCGGGGAACGGGGACGTACCAGGATCTACTGGGTTGTACTGGGAGGGAACTGGGACGTACTGGGAGGCTCTACAATGTCCTGGGATGTCCTGGGATGTAGTGTGGAGGAACTAGGATGTACAGGCTTGTACTGGGTTGTACCGGGTGGAACTGGCAGGAATTTGGGATGTACCAGGACGTACTGGGATGTACTGGGAGGTAACTGTTATGTACTGGGAAGGAACTGGTAGGGAACTGGGATGTACTGGTATGTACTGGGAGGGAAGTGTTATGTACTGAGGGTAACTGGGACGTACTGGGATGTGCTGGGAGGGAACTGTGAAGTACTGGGATGTACTGGGAGGGAACTGGGATGTACTGGGAGGGAACTGGGATGTACTGGGAGGAAAGTGTTGGGAATTGGGATTTACTGGGAGGGAACTGGGATGGACTGGGAGGGAACTGGGATGTAGTGGGACATACTGGGAGGGAACTGGGATGTACTGGGGTGTACTGGGAGGGGACTGTTATGTACCAAGGGGGAACTGGGATGTACTGGGAGTGAACTGTGAAGTACTGGGATGTACTTAGAGGGAAGTGGGAGGGAACTTGGATGTAGTGGGAGAGAACTGGGATTTACTTGGAGGAAAGTGGCATGTACTGGAATGGAACTGGGAGTGAACTGTGTGTGAACTGTGAGGGAACTGGGATGTACTGTGAGGGAACTGGGATGTACTGTGAGGGAACTGGGATGTACTGTGAGGGAACTGGGATGTACTGTGAGGGAACTGGGATGTACTGTGAGGGAACTGGGATGTACTGGGATGTACTGGGACAGACTGGGAGGGATCTGGGATGTACTGGGCTGCACTGGTAGGGAACTGGGATGTACTGGGAGGAATCTGGAATGTCCCAGTTGACACCCACTTCCCTCCCAGTGCCTCCCAGTATATCCCAGTCTCCTCCCAGTACATCCCAGTAAATCCCAGTTTGCTCCCAGTACATCCCAGTACATCGCAGTACATTCCAGTTCCGTGCCTGTACATCCCAATACATCCCCGTTCCATGCCAGTACATCCCCGTTCCATGCCAGTACATCCCAGTTCCCTACCAGTTCATCCCCGTACATCCCAATTCCCTCCCGGTTCACTACCACTTCTTTCCCAGTGCCTCCTAATACATCCCAGTTCCGTCCCGTTCCCTCCCAGTACATCCCAGTTCCCTCCCAGTACATCCCAGTTCCCTCCCAGTACATCCCAGGTCCCTCCCAGTACATCCCAGTTCCCTCCCAGTACTGGGAGGGAACTGGGATGTACTGGGAGGCACTACAATGTGCGGGGATGCCCTGGGATGTACTGTGGAGGAACTAGGATGTACAGGCTTGTACTGGGTTGTACCGGGTGGAACTGGCAGGGATTTGGGATGTACCAGGATCTACTGGGATGTACTGGGAGGTAACTGTTATGTACTGGGAAGGAACAGGGAGGGAACTGGGATGTACTGGTAGGGAACTGGGATGTACTGGTAGGGAACTGGGACGTACTGGGATGTACTGGGAGTGTACTGGGAGGGAACTGGTATGTAGTAGGATGTACTGGGTGGGAACTGGGATGTACTAGGAGGGAACTGGTATGTACTGGGAGGGAACTGGGATGTACTGGGAGGGAACTGGGATGTACTGGGGACATACTGGCAGGGAACTGGGATGTACTGGGAGTGGATTGGGATGTACTGGGAGGGAACTTGGATGTATTGGGAGGGAAGTGTTATGTACCAAGGGGGAACTGGGACGTACTGGGATGTAGTGGGAGTGAACTGTGAAGTACTGGGATGTACTGTGAGGGAACTGGGATGTACTGGGAGGGAACTTTGAAGTACTGGGATGTACTTAGAGGAAACTGGGAGGCAACTGGGATGTAGTGGGACGTACTGGAATGGAACTGGGAGTGAACTGTGTGTGAACTGGGAGGGAACTGGGATGTACTGTGAGGGTACTGGGAGGGACTGGGAGGGATCTGGGATGTACTGGGCTGCACTGGTAGGGAACTGGGATGTACTGGGAGGACACTGGAATGTCCCAGTTGACACCCACTTCCCTCCCAGTTTCCTCCCAGTAAATCCCAGTTTCCTCCCAGTAAATCCCAGTTTCCTCCCAGTAAATCCCAGTTTCCTCCCAGTAAATCCCAGTTTCCTCCCAGTAAATCCCAGTTTCCTCCCAGTAAATCCCAGTTTCCTCCCAGTAAATCCCAGTTTCCTCCCAGTAAATCCCAGTAAATCCCAGTAAATCCCAGTTCGCTCCCAGTACATCCCAGTACATCGCCGTACATTCCAGTTCCGTTCCTGTACATCCCAATACATCCCCGTTCCATGCCAGTACATCCCAGTTCCCTACTAGTTCATCCCCGTACATCCCAATTCCCTCCCGGTTCACTACCACTTCTTTCCCAGTGCCTCCCAATACATCCCAGATCCGTCCCATTACATCCCAGTACATCCCAGTTCCCTCCCAGTACATCCCAGATCCCTCCCAGTACTGGGAGGGAACTGGGATGTACTGGGAGGCACTACAATGTGCGGGGATGCCCTGGGATGTACCGTGGAGGAACTAGGATGTACAGGCTTGTACTGGGTTGTACCGGGTGGAACTAGCAGGGATTTCAAATGTCCTAGGATCTACTGGGATGTACTGGGAGGTAACTGTTGTGTACTGGGAGTGAACTGGGAGGGAACTGGGATGTACTTGGAGGGAAATGGGAGAGAACTGAGATGTACTGGAGGGAACTGGAATGGAATAAGAGGGAACTAGGACGCACTGGTCGGAAACAGGGACGGAACTGGGATGTACTGGGACGTACTGGGAGGGAACTGTTGTGTACTGGGAGTGAACTGGGAGGGAACTGGTATGTAGTAGGATGTACTGGGAGGGAACTGGGATGTATTGGGACGGACTGGGAGGGAACTGGGACGGACTGGGATGCACTGGTAGGGAACTGGGATGTACTGGGAGGAAACTGGAATGTCCCAGTTGACACCCACTTCCCTCCCAGTTTCCTCCCAGTATATCCCAGTTTCCTCCCAGTACATCCCAGTAAATCCCAGTTTGCTCCCAGTACATCGCAGTACATTCCAGTTCCGTTCCTGTACATCCCAATACATCCCCGTTCCATGCCAGTACATCCCAGTTTCCTACCAGTTCATCCCCGTACATCCCAATTCCCTCCCGGTTCGCTACCACTTCTTTCCCAGTGCCTCCCAATACATCCCAGTTCCGTCCCATTACATCCCAGTACATCCCAGGTCCCTCCCAGTACTGGGAGGGAGCTGGGATGTACTGGGAGGCACTACAATGTGCGGGGATGCCCTGGGATGTACTGTGGAGGAACTAGGATGTACAGGCTTGTACTGGGTTGTACCGGGTGGAACTGGCAGGGATTTGGGATGTACCAGGATCTACTGGGATGTACTGGTATGTACTGGGAGGTAACTGTTATGTACTGGGAGTGAACTGGGAGGGAACTGGGACGTACTGGGAGGGAACTGGGACGTACTGTGAGGACACTGGGATGTACTGTTATGTACTGGGAGGGAAGTGTTATGTACAGAGGGGAACTGGTGCGTACTGGGATGTACTGGGATGGAACTGTGAAGTACTGGGATGTACTGGGAGTGAACTGGGAGGGAACTGGTATGTAGTAGGATGTACTGGGTGGGAACTGGGATGTACCAGGATGTACTGGGAGGGAACTGGTATGTACTGGGAGGGAACTGGGATGTAGTGGGAGGGAACTGGGAGGGAACTGGGATGTACTGGGAGGGAACTGGTATGTACTGGGAGGGAACTGGGATGTAGTGGGAGGGAACTGGGAGGGAACTGGGAGGGAACTGGGACATACTGGCAGGGAACTGGGATGTACTGGGAGGGGATTGGGATGTACTGGGAGGGAACTTGGATGTATTGGGAGGGAAGTGTTATGTACCAAGGGGGAACTGGGACGTACTGGGATGTAGTGGGAGTGAACTGTGAAGTACTGGGATGTACTTAGAGGGAACTGGGATGTACTGGGAGGGAACTGTGAAGTACTGGGATGTACTTAGAGGAAACTGGGAGGCAACAGGCATGTACTGGGATGTACTGGAATGGAACTGGGAGTGAACTGGGAGGGAACTGGGATGTACTGGGAGGGAACTGGGATGTACTGTGAGGGAACTGGGATGTACTGGGAGGGGATTGGGACGGACTGGGAGGGATCTGGGATGTACTGGGCTGCACTGGTAGGGAACTGGGATGTACTGGGAGGAATCTGGAATGTCCCAGTTGACACCCAATTTCCTCCCAGTTTCCTCCCAGTATATCCCCGTTTCCTCCCAGTATATCCCCGTTTCCTCCCAGTATATCCCAGTTTCCTCCCAGTACATCCCAGTAAATCCCAGCTCGCTCCCAGTACATGCCAATACATCGCCGTACATTCCAGTACATCCCAGTTTCCTACCAGTTCATCCCCTTACAGCCCAATTCCCTCCCGGTTCACTACCACTTCTTTCCCAGTGCCTCCCAATACATCCCAGTTCCGTCCCATTACATCCCAGTACATCCCAGTTCCCTCCCAGTACATCCCAGCTCCCTCCCAGTACTGGGAGGGAACTGGGATGTACTGGGAGGCACTACAATGTGCGGGGATGCCCTGGGATGTACCGTGGAGGAACTAGGATGTACAGGCTTGTACTGGGTTGTGCCAGGTGGAACTGGCAGGGATTTGGGATGTACCAGGATCTACTAGGATGTACTGGGATGTACTGGGAGCTAACTGTTATGTACTGGGAAGGAACTGGGAGGGAACTGGGATGTACTGGGAGGGAACTGGGACGTACTGTGAGGACACTGGGATGCACTGTTATGTACTGGGAGGGAAGTGTTATGTACTGAGGGGAACTGGGACGTACTGGGATGTACTGGGAGGGAACTGTGAAGTACTGGGATGTACTGGGAGTGAACTGGGAGGGAACTGGTATGTAGTAGGATGTACTGGGTGGGAACTGGGATGTACCAGGATGTACTGGGATGTACTAGGAGGGAACTGGTATGTACTGGGAGGGAACTGGGATGTACTGGGATGTACTGGGAGGGAACTGGTATGTAGTAGGATGTACTGGGTGGGAACTGGGATGTACCAGGATGTACTGGGATGTACTGGGAGGGAACTTGGATGTACTGGGAGCGAACTGGGATGTACTGGGGACATACTGGCAGGGAACTGGGATGTACTGGGAGGGGATTGGGATGTACTGGGAGGGAACTTGGATGTATTGGGAGGGAAGTGTTATGTACCAAGGGGGAACTGGGACGTACTGGGATGTAGTGGGAGTGAACTGTGAAGTACTGGGATGTACTGTGAGGGAACTGGGAGGCAACTGGGATGTACTGGGATGTACTGGAATGGAACTGGGAGTGAACTGTGTGTGAACTGGGAGGGAACTGGGATATACTGTGAGGGAACTGGGATGTACTGGGAGGGACTGGGAGGGATCTGGGATGTACTGGGCTGCACTGGTAAGGAACTGGGATGTACTGGGAGGAAACTGGAATGTCCCAGTTGACACCCACTTCCCTCCAAGTTTCCTCCCAGTATATCCCAGTTTCCTCCCAGTATATCCCAGTTTCCTCCCAGTATATCCCAGTTTCCTCCCAGTACATCCCAGTAAATCCAGCTCGCTGCCAGTACATGCCAATACATCGCCGTACATTCCAGTTCCGTTCCTGTCCATCCCAATACATCCCCGTTCCATGCCAGTACATCCCAGTTCCCTACCAGTTCATCCCCGTACATCCCAATTCCCTCCCGGTTCACTACCACTTCTTTCCCAATGCCTCCCAATACATCCCAGTTCCGTCCCATTACATCCCAGTACATCCCAGTTCCCTCCCAGTACATCCCAGTTCCCTCCCATTACTGCGAGGGAGCTGGGATGTACTGGGAGGCACTACAATGTGCGGGGATGTCCTGGGATGTACCGTGGAGGAACTAGGATGTACAGGCTTGTACTGGGTTGTACCGGGTGGAGCTGGCAGGGATTTGGGATGTACCAGGATCTACTGGGATGTACTGGGATGTACTGGGAGGTAACTGTTGTGTACTGGGAGTGAACTGGGAGGGACCTGGGATGTACTGGAAGGCACTACAATGTGCGGGGATGCACAGGGATGTACTGTGGAGGAACTAGGATGTACAGGCTTGTACTCGGTTGTACCAGGTGGAACTGGCAGGGATTTGAAATGTCCTAGTATCTACTAGGATGTACTGGGATGTACTGGGAGGTAACTGTTGTGTACTGGGAGTGAACTGGGAGGGAACTGTGAAGTAATGGGATGTACTTAGAGGGAACTGGGATGTACTGGGAGGGAACTGGGATGTACTGGGTGGAAAGTGTTGGGAATTGGGATTTACTGGGAGGGAACTGGGATGGACTGGGAGGGAACTGGGATGTACTGGGACGTACTGGGACAGACTGGCAGGGATCTGGGATGTACTGGGAGGGATTTGGGATGTACTGGGAGGCACTACAATGTGCGGGGATGCCCTGGGATGTACTGTGGAGGAACTAGGATGTACAGGCTTGTACTGGGTTGTACCGGGTGGAACTGGCAGGGATTTGGGATGTACCAGGATCTACTGGGATGTACTGGGAGGTAACTGTTATGTACTGGGAAGGAACAGGGAGGGAACTGGGATGTACTGGGAGGAAACTGGGATGTACTGTGAGGGAACTGGGACGTACTGTGAGGACACTGGGATGTACTGTTATGTACTGGGAGGGAAGTGTTATGTACTGAGGGGAACTGGGACGTACTGGGATGTACTGGGAGGGAACTGTGAAGTACTGGGATGTACTGGGAGTGAACTGGGAGGGAACTGGTATGTAGTAGGATGTACTGGGTGGGAACTGGGATGTACCAGGATGTACTGGGAGGGAACTGGGATGTACTGGGAGGGGATTGGGACGGACTGGGAGGGAACTGGGATGTACTGGGCTGCACTGGTAGGGAACTGGGATGTACTGGGAGGAAACTGGAATGTCCCAGTTGACACCCACTTCCCTCCCAATGCCTCCCAGTATATCCCAGTTTCCTCCCAGTATATCCCAGTTTCCTCCCAGTACATCCCAGTAAATCCCAGCTCGCTGCCAGTACATGCCAATACATCGCTGTACATTCCAGTTCTGTTCCTGTACATCCCAATACATCCCCGTTCCATGCCAGTACATCCCAGTTCCCTACCAGTTCATCCCCGTACATCCCAATTCCCTCCCGGTTCACTACCACTTCTTTCCCAGTGCCTCCCAATACATCCCAGTTCCGTCCCATTACATCCCAGTACATCCCAGTTCCCTCCCAGTACATCCCAGGTCCCTCCCAGTACTGGGAGGGAACTGGGATGTACTGGGAGGCACTACAATGTGCGGGGATGCCCTGGGATGTACTGTGGAGGAACTAGGATGTACAGGCTTGTACTGGGTTGTACCGGGTGGAACTGGCAGGGATTTGGGATGTACCAGGATCTACTGGGATGTACTGGGATGTACTGGGAGGGTACTGGGATGTACTGGGTGGACAGTGTTGGGAATTGGGATTTACTGGGAGGGAACTGGGACGTACTGTGAGGACACTGGGATGTACTGGTATGTACTGGGAGGGAAGTGTTATGTACTGAGGGGAACTGGGACGTACTGGGGCGTGCTGGGAGGGAACTATGAAGTATTGGGATGTACTTAGAGGGAACTGGGATGTACTGGGAGGGAACTGGGAGTGAACTGGGAGGGAACTGTGAAGTACTGGGATGTACTTAGAGGGAACTGGGATGTACTGGGAGGGAACTGGGATGTACTGGGTGGAAAGTGTTGGGTTTGGGATTTACTGGGAGGGAACTGGGATGGACTGGGAGGGAACTGGGATGTAGTGGGACATACTGGGAGGGAACTGGGATGTACTGGGGTGTACTGGGAGGGAACTGTTATGTACCGAAGGGGAACTGGGATGTACTGGGAGTGAACTGTGAAGTACAGGGATGTACTTAGAGGGAAGTGGGAGGGAACTTGGATGTAGTGGGAGGGAACTGGGATTTACTTGGAGGAAAGTGGCATGTACTGGGATGTACTGGAATGGAACTGGGAGTGAACTGTGTGTGAACTGTGAGGGAACTGGGATGTACTGTGAGGGAACTGGCATGTACTGGGACGTACTGGGACAGACTGGCAGGGATCTGGGCTGCACTGGTTGGGAACTGGGATGTACTGGGAGGCACTACAATGTGCGGGGATGCCCTGGGATGTTCTGTGGAGGAACTCGGATGTACAGGCTTGTACTGGGTTGTACCGGGTGGAACTGGCAGGGATTTGGGATGTACCAGGATCTACTGGGAGGTAACTGGGAGGGAAGTGGGACGTACTGGTAGGGAACTGGGATGTACTGTGAGGGAACTGGGACGTACTGTGAGGACACTGGGATGTACTGTTATGTACTGGGAGGGAAGTGTTATGTACTGAGGGGAACTGGTGCGTACTGGGATGTACTGGGAGGGAACTGGGAGGGAACTGGTATGTAGTAGGATGTACTGGGTGGGAACTGGGATGTACCAGGATGTACTGGTATGTACTGGGAGGGAACTGGGATGTAGTGGAAGGGAACTGGGAGGGAACTGGGATGTACTGGGAGGGAACTGGTATGTACTGGGAGGGAACTGGGAGGGAACTGGGACATACTGGCAGGGAACTGGGATGTACTGGGAGGGGATTGGGATGTACTGGGAGGGAACTTGGATGTATTGGGAGGGAAGTGTTATGTACCAAGGGGGAACTGGGACGTACTGGGATGTAGTGGGAGTGAACTGTGAAGTACTGGGATGTACTGGGAGGGAACTGGGATGTACTGGGAGGGAACTTTAAAGTACTGGGATGTACTTAGAGGAAACAGGGAGGCAACTGGCATGTACTGGGATGTACTGGAATGGAACTGGGAGTGAACTGTGTGTGAACTGGGAGGGAACTGGGATGTACTGGGAGGGAACTGGGATGTACTGTGAGGACACTGGGATGTACTGGTATGTACTGGGAGGGAAGTGTTATGTACTGAGGGGAACTGGGACGTACTGGGACGTGCTGGGAGGGAACTATGAAGTATTGGGATGTACTTAGAGGGAACTGGGATGTACTGGGAGGGAACTGGGAGTGAACTGGGAGGGAACTGTGAAGTACTGGGATGTACTTAGAGGGAACTGGGATGTACTGGGAGGGAACTGGGATGTACTGGGATGTACTTAGAGGGAACTGGGATGTACTGGGAGGGAACTGGGATGTACTGGGACATACTGGGAGGGAACTGGGATGTACTGGGAGGGGATTGGGACGGACTGGGAGGGAACTGGGATGTACTGGGCTGCACTGGTAGGGAACTGGGATGTACTGGGAGGAAACTGGAATGTCCCAGTTGACACCCACTTCCCTCCCAATGCCTCCCAGTATATCCCAGTTTCCTCCCAGTATATCCCAGTTTCCTCCCAGTACATCCCAGTAAATCCCAGCTCGCTGCCAGTACATGCCAATACATCGCTGTACATTCCAGTTCTGTTCCTGTACATCCCAATACATCCCCGTTCCATGCCAGTACATCCCTGTTCCCTACCAGTTCATCCCCGTACATCCCAATTCCCTCCCGGTTCACTACCGCTTCTTTCCCAGTTCCGTCCCATTACATCCCAGTTCCGTCCCATTACATCCCAGTACATCCCAGTTCCCTCCCAGTACATCCCAGGTCCCTCCCAGTACATCCCAGGTCACTCCCAGTACTGGGAGGGAACTGGGATGTACTTGGAGGCACTACAATGTGCGGGGATGCCCTGGGATGTACTGTGGAGGAACTAGGATGTACAGGCTTGTACTGGGTTGTACCGGGTGGAACTGGCAGGGATTTGGGATGTACCAGGATCTACTGGGATGTACTGGGAGGTAACTGTTATGTACTGGGAAGGAACAGGGAGGGAACTGGGACGTACTGGTAGGGAACTGGGATGTACTGTGAGGGAACTGGGACGTACTGTGAGGACACTGGGATGTACTGTTATGTACTGGGAGGGAAGTGTTATGTACTGAGGGGAACTGGTGCGTACTGGGATGTACTGGGATGGAACTGTGAAGTACTGGGATGTACTGGGAGTGAACTGGGAGGGAACTGGTATGTAGTAGGATGTACTGGGTGGGAACTGGGATGTACCAGGATGTACTGGGATGTACTGGGAGGGAACTGGTATGTACTGGGAGGGAACTGGGATGTAGTGGGAGGGAACTGGGAGGGAACTGGGATGTAGTGGGAGGGAACTGGGATGTACTGGGAGGGAACTGGGATGTACTGGGACATACTGGCAGGGAACTGGGATGTACTGGAAGGGGATTGGGATGTACTGGGAGGGAACTTGGATGTATTGGGAGGGAAGTGTTATGTACCAAGGGGGAACTGGGACGTACTGGGATGTAGTGGGAGTGAACTGTGAAGTACTGGGATGTACTGTGAGGGAACTGGGATGTACTGGGAGGGAACTTTAAAGTACTGGGATGTACTTAGAGGAAACTGGGAGGCAACTGGCATGTACTGGGATGTACTGGAATGGAACTGGGAGTGAACTGTGTGTGAACTGGGAGGGAACTGGGATGTACTGTGAGGGAACTGGGATGTACTGGGATGTACTGGGAGGGACTGGGAGGGATCTGGGATGTACTGGGCTGCACTGGTAGGGAACTGGGATGTACTGGGAGGAAACTGGAATGTCCCAGTTGACACCCACTTCCCTCCCAGGTTCCTCCCAGTATATCCCAGTTTCCTCCCAGTATATCCCAGTTTCCTCCCAGTACATCCCAGTAAATCCCAGTTCGCTCCCAGTACATCCCAATACATCGCCGTACATTCCAGTTCCGTTCCTGTCCATCCCAATACATCCCCGTTCCATGCCAGTACATCCCAGTTTCCTACCAGTTCATCCCCGTACATCCCAATTCCCTCCCGGTTCACTACCACTTCTTTCCCAGTTCCGTCCCATTACATCCCAGTTCCGTCCCATTACATCCCAGTACATCCCAGTTCCCTCCCAGTACGTCCCAGTTCCCTCCCAGTACATCCCAGGTCCCTCCCAGTACATCCCAGTTCCCTCCCAGTACTGGGAGGGAGCTGGGATGTACTGGGAGGCACTACAATGTGCGGGGATGCCCTGGGATGTACTGTGGAGGAACTAGGATGTACAGGCTTGTACTGGGGTGTACCGGGTGGAACTGGCAGGGATTTGGGATGTACCAGGATCTACTGGGATGTACTGGGAGGTAACTGTTATGTACTGGGAAGGAACAGGGAGGGAACTGGGATATACTGGGAGGGAACTGGGATGTACTGGGAGGGAACTGGGACTTACTGTGAGGACACTGGGATGTACTGGTATGTACTGGGAGGGAAGTGTTATGTACTGAGGGGAACTGGGACGTACTGGGATGTACTGGGAGGGAACTGTGAAGTACTGGGATGTACTGGGAGTGAACTGGGAGGGAACTGGTATGTAGTAGGATGTACTGGGTGGGAACTGGGATGTACTGGGAGGGAACTGGGATGTACTGGGAGGGAACTGGGATGTACTGGGATGTAGTGGGAGGGAACTGGGAGGGAACTGGGATGTACTGGGAGGGAACTGGTATGTACTGGGAGGGAACTGGGATGTACTGGGACATACTGGCAGGGAACTGGGATGTACTGGGAGGGGATTGGGACGGACTGGGAGGGAACTGGGATGTACTGGGCTGCACTGGTAGGGAACTGGGATGTACTGGGAGGAAACTGGAATGTCCCAGTTGACACCCACTTCCCTCCCAATGCCTCCCAGTATATCCCAGTTTCCTCCCAGTATATCCTAGTTTCCTCCCAGTACATCCCAGTAAATCCCAGCTCGCTGCCAGTACATGCCAATACATTGCTGTACATTCCAGTTCTGTTCCTGTACATCCCAATACATCCCCGTTCCATGCCAGTACATCCCAGTTTCCTACCAGTTCATCCCCGTACATCCCAATTCCCTCCCGGTTCACTACCACTTCTTTCCCAGTGCCTCCCAATACATCCCAGTTCCGTCCCATTACATCCCAGTACATCCCAGTTCCCTCCCAGTACGTCCCAGGTCCCTCCCAGTACATCCCAGGTCCCTCCCAGTACTGGGAGGGAACTGGGATGTACTGGGAGGCACTACAATGTGCGGGGATGCCCTGGGATGTACCGTGGAGGAACTAGGATGTACAGGCTTGTACTGGGTTGTACCGGGTGGAACTGGCAGGGATTTGGGATGTACCAGGATCTACTGGGATGTACTGGGATGTACTGGGAGGTAACTGTTGTGTACTGGGAGTGAACTGGGAGAGAACTGGGATGTACTGGGAGGGAACTGGGATGTACTGTGAGGACACTGGGATGTACTGGTATGTACTGGGAGGGAAGTGTTATGTACTGAGGGGAACTGGGACGTACTGGGACGTGCTGGGAGGGAACTATGAAGTATTGGGATGTACTTAGAGGGAACTGGGATGTACTGGGAGGGAACTGGGAGGGAACTGTGAAGTACTGGGATGTACTTAGAGGGAACTGGGATGTACTGGGAGGGAACTGGGATGTACTGGGTGGAAAGTGTTGGGAATTGGGATTTACTGGGAGGGAACTGGGATGGACTGGGAGGGAACTGGGATGTAGTGGGACATACTGGGAGGGAACTGGGATGTACTGGGGTGTACTGGGAGGGAACTGTTATGTACCGAGGGGGAACTGGGATGTACTGGGAGTGAACTGTGAAGTACTGGGATGTACTTAGAGGGAAGTGGGAGGGAACTTGGATGTAGTGGGAGGGAACTGGGATTTACTTGGAGGAAAGTGGCATGTACTGGGATGTACTGGAATGGAACTGGGAGTGAACTGTGTGTGAACTGTATGTGAACTGGGATGTACTGTGAGGGAACTGGGATGTACTGGGATGTACTGGGACAGACTGGGAGGGAACTGGGATGTACTGGGAGGGATCTGGGATGTACTGGGATGCACTGGTAGGGAACTGGGATGTACTGGGAGGAAACTGGAATGTCCCAGTTGACACCCACTTCCCTCCCAGTGCCTCCCAGTATATCCCAGTTTCCTCCCAGTACATCCCAGTAAATCCCAGCTCGCTGCCAGTACATCCCAGTACATCGCAGTACATTCCAGTTCCGTTCCTGTACATCCCAATACATCCCCGTTCCATGCCAGTACATCCCAGTTCCCAACCAGTTCATCCCCGTACATTCCAGTTCCCTCCCGGTTCACTACCACTTCTTTCCCAGTTCCGTCCCATTACATCCCAGTTCCGTCCCATTACATCCCAGTACATCCCAGGTCCCTCCCAGTACATCCCAGGTCCCTCCCAGTACTGGGAGGGAACTGGGATGTACTGGGAGGCACTACAATGTGCGGGGATGCCCTGGGATGTACTGTGGAGGAACTAGGATGTACAGGCTTGTACTGGGTTGTACCGGGTGGAACTGGCAGGGATTTGGGATGTACCAGGATCTACTGGGATGTACTGGGAGGTAACTGTTATGTACTGGGAAGGAACAGGGAGGGAACTGGGATGTACTGGTAGGGAACTGGGATGTACTGGGAGGGAACTGGGACGTACTGTGAGGACACTGGGATGTACTGTTATGTACTGGGAGGGAAGTGTTATGTACTGAGGGGAACTGGGACGTACTGGGATGTACTGGGAGGGAACTGTGAAGTACTGGGATGTACTGGGAGTGAACTGGGAGGGAACTGGTATGTAGTAGGATGTACTGGGTGGGAACTGGGATGTACCAGGATGTACTGGGATGTACTGGGAGGGAACTGGTATGTACTGGGAGGGAACTGGGATGTACTGGGACATACTGGCAGGGAACTGGGATGTACTGGGAGGGGATTGGGACGGACTGGGAGGGAACTGGGATGTACTGGGCTGCACTGGTAGGGAACTGGGATGTACTGGGAGGAAACTGGAATGTCCCAGTTGACACCCACTTCCCTCCCAATGCCTCCCAGTATATCCCAGTTTCCTCCCAGTATATCCCAGTTTCCTCCCAGTACATCCCAGTAAATCCCAGTTCGCTTCCAGTACATCCCAGTACATCGCAGTACATTCCAGTTCCGTTCCTGTACATCCCAATACATCCCCGTTCCATGCCAGTACATCCCAGTTTCCTACCAGTTCATCCCCGTACATCCCAATTCCCTCCCGGTTCACTACCACTTCTTTCCCAGTTCCGTCCCATTACATCCCAGTTCCGTCCCATTACATCCCAGCACATCCCAGTTCCCTCCCAGTACATCCCAGTTCCCTCCCAGTACATCCCAGGTCCCTCCCAGTACTGGGAGGGAACTGGGATGTACTGGGAGGCACTACAATGTGCGGGGATGCCCTGGGATGTACTGTGGAGGAATTAGGATGTACAGGCTTGTACTGGGTTGTACCGGGTGGAACTGGCAGGGATTTGGGATGTACCAGGATCTACTGGGATGTACTGGGAGGTAACTGTTATGTACTGGGAAGGAACAGGGAGGGAACTGGGATGTACTGGGAGGGAACTGGGACTTACTGTGAGGACACTGGGATGTACTGGTATGTACTGGGAGGGAAGTGTTATGTACTGAGGGGAACTGGGACGTACTGGGATGTACTGGGAGGGAACTGTGAAGTACTGGGATGTACTGGGAGTGAACTGGGAGGGAACTGGTATGTAGTAGGATGTACTGGGTGGGAACTGGGATGTACCGGGAGGGAACTGGGATGTACTGGGAGGGAACTGGTATGTACTGGGAGGGAACTGGGATGTACTGGGATGTAGTGGGAGGGAACTGGGAGGGAACTGGGATGTACTGGGAGGGAACTGGGATGTACTGGGGACATACTGGCAGGGAACTGGGATGTACTGGGAGGGGATTGGGACGGACTGGGAGGGAACTGGGATGTACTGGGCTGCACTGGTAGGGAACTGGGATGTACTGGGAGGAAACTGGAATGTCCCAGTTGACACCCACTTCCCTCCCAGTGCCTCCCAGTATATCCCAGTTTCCTCCCAGTACATCCCAGTAAATCCCAGTTTGCTCCCAGTACATCCCAGTACATCGCAGTACATTCCAGTTCCGTTCCTGTACATCCCAATACCTCCCCGTTCCATGCCAGTACATCTCAGTTCCCTACCAGTTCATCCCCGTACATCCCAATTCCCTCCCGTTTCACTACCACTTCTTTCCCAGTTCCGTCCCATTACATCCCAGTTCCGTCCCATTACATCCCAGCACATCCCAGTTCCCTCCCAGTACATCCCAGGTCCCTCCCAGTACATCCCAGGTCCCTCCCAGTACTGGGAGGGAACTGGGATGTACTGGGAGGCACTACAATGTGCGGGGATGCCCTGGGATGTACTGTGGAGGAAGTAGGATGTACAGGCTTGTACTGGGTTGTACCGGGTGGAACTGGCAGGGATTTGGGATGTACCAGGATCTACTGGGATGTACTGGGAGGTAACTGTTATGTACTGGGAAGGAACAGGGAGGGAACTGGGATGTACTGGGAGGGAACTGGGATGTACTGGGAGGGAACTGGGACTTACTGTGAGGACACTGGGATGTACTGGTATGTACTGGGAGGGAAGTGTTATGTACTGAGGGGAACTGGGACGTACTGGGATGTACTGGGAGGGAACTGTGAAGTACTGGGATGTACTGGGAGTGAACTGGGAGGGAACTGGTATGTAGTAGGATGTACTGGGTGGGAACTGGTATGTACCGGGAGGGAACTGGTATGTACTGGGAGGGAACTGGGATGTACTGGGATGTAGTGGGAGGGAACTGGGAGGGAACTGGGATGTACTGGGAGGGAACTGGTATGTACTGGGAGGGAACTGGGATGTACTGGGACATACTGGCAGGGAACTGGGATGTACTGGGAGGGGATTGGGACGGACTGGGAGGGAACTGGGATGTACTGGGCTGCACTGGTAGGGAACTGGGATGTACTGGGAGGAAACTGGAATGTCCCAGTTGACACCCACTTCCCTCCCAATGCCTCCCAGTATATCCCAGTTTCCTCCCAGTATATCCCAGTTTCCTCCCAGTACATCCCAGTAAATCCCAGTTCTCTCCCAGTACATCCCAGTACATCGCTGTACATTCCAGTTCTGTTCCTGTACATCCCAATACATCCCCGTTCCATGCCAGTACATCCCAGTTTCCTACCAGTTCATCCCCGTACATCCCAATTCCCTCCCGGTTCACTACCACTTCTTTCCCAGTGCCTCCCAATACATCCCAGTTCCGTCCCATTACATCCCAGTACATCCCAGTTCCCTCCCAGTACGTCCCAGTTCCCTCCCAGTACTGGGAGGGAGCTGGGATGTACTGGGAGGCACTACAATGTGCGGGGATGCCCTGGGATGTACTGTGGAGGAACTAGGATGTACAGGCTTGTACTGGGTTGTACCGGGTGGAACTGGCAGGGATTTGGGATGTACCAGGATCTACTAGGATGTACTGGGATGTACTGGGAGGTAACTGTTGTGTACTGGGAGTGAACTGGGAGGGAACTGTGAAGTACTGGGATGTACTTAGAGGGAACTGGGATGTACTGGGAGGGAACTGGGATGTACTGGGTGGAAAGTGTTGGGAACTGGGATTTACTGGGAGGGAACTGGGATGTACTGTGAGGGAACTTGGATGTACTGGGATGTACTGGGACGGACTGGGAGGGAACTGGGATGTACTGGGAGGGATCTGGGATGTACTGGGCTGCACTGGTAGGGAACTGGGATGTACTGGGAGGTAACTGGAATGTCCCAGTTGACACCCACTTCCCTCCCAGTGCCTCCCAGTATATCCCAGTTTCCTCCCAGTACATCCCAGTAAATCCCAGTTTGCTCCCAGTACATCCCAGTACATCGCAGTACATTCCAGTTCCGTTCCTGTACATCCCAATACATCCCCATTCCATGCCAGTACATCCCAGTTCCCTACCAGTTCATCCCCGTACATCCCAATTCCCTCCCGGTTCACTACCACTTCTTTCCCAGTTCCGTCCCATTACATCCCAGTACATCCCAGTTCCCTCCCAGTACGTCCCAGTTCCCTCCCAGTACATCCCAGGTCCCTCCCAGTACTGGGAGGGAACTGGGATGTACTGGGAGGCACTACAATGTGCGGGGATGCCCTGGGATGTACTGTGGAGGAACTAGGATGTACAGGCTTGTACTGGGTTGTACCGGGTGGAACTGGCAGGGATTTGGGATGTACCAGGATCTACTGGGATGTACTGGGAGGTAACTGTTATGTACTGGGAGTGAACTGGGAGGGAACTGGGATGTACTGAAAGGGAACTGAGACGTACTGTGAGGACACTGGGATGTACTGGTATGTACTGGGAGGGAAGTGTTATGTACTGAGGGGAACTGGGACGTACTGGGATGTACTGGGAGGGAACTGTGAAGTACTGGGATGTACTGGGAGTGAACTGGGAGGGAACTGGTATGTAGTAGGATGTACTGGGTGGGAACTGGGATGTACCAGGATGTACTGGGATGTACTGGGAGGGAACTGGTATGTACTGGGAGGGAACTGGGATGTACTGGGATGTAGTGGGAGGGAACTGGTAGGGAACTGGGATGTACTGGGAGGGAACTGGTATGTACTGGGAGGGAACTGGGATGTACTGGGACATACTGGCAGGGAACTGGGATGTACTGGGAGGGGATTGGGACGGACTGGGAGGGAACTGGGATGTACTGGGCTGCACTGGTAGGGAACTGGGATGTACTGGGAGGAAACTGGAATGTCCCAGTTGACACCCACTTCCCTCCCAATGCCTCCCAGTATATCCCAGTTTCCTCCCAGTATATCCCAGTTTCCTCCCAGTACATCCCAGTAAATCCCAGCTCGCTGCCAGTACATGCCAATACATCGCTGTACATTCCAGTTCTGTTCCTGTACATCCCAATACATCCCCGTTCCATGCCAGTACATCCCAGTTCCCTACCAGTTCATCCCCGTACATCCCAATTCCCTCCCGGTTCACTACCACTTCTTTCCCAGTTCCGTCCCATTACATCCCAGTTCCGTCCCATTACATCCCAGTACATCCCAGGTCCCTCCCAGTACTTCCCGTTCCCTCCCAGTACATCCCAGTTCCCTCCCAGTACTGGGAGGGACCTGGGATGTACTGGGAGGCACTACAATGTGCGGGGATGCCCTGGGATGTACTGTGGAGGAACTAGGATGTACAGGCTTGTACTGGGTTGTACCGGGTGGAACTGGCAGGGATTTGGGATGTACCAGGATCTACTGGGATGTACTGGGAGGTAACTGTTATGTACTGGGAAGGAACAGGGAGGGAACTGGGATGTACTGGTAGGGAACTGGGATGTACTGGGAGGGAACTGGGACGTACTGTGAGGACACTGGGATGTACTGTTATGTACTGGGAGGGAAGTGTTATGTACTGAGGGGAACTGGTGCGTACTGGGATGTACTGGGATGGAACTGTGAAGTACTGGGATGTACTGGGAGTGAACTGGGAGGGAACTGGTATGTAGTAGGATGTACTGGGTGGGAACTGGGATGTACCAGGATGTACTGGGATGTACTGGGAGGGAACTGGTATGTACTGGGAGGGAACTGCGATGTAGTGGAAGGGAACTGGGAGGGAACTGGGATGTACTGGGAGGGAACTGGTATGTACTGGGAGGGAACTGGGAGGGAACTGGGACATACTGGCAGGGAACTGGGATGTACTGGGAGGGGATTGGGATGTACTGGGAGGGAACTTGGATGTATTGCGAGGGAAGTGTTATGTACCAAGGGGGAACTGGGACGTACTGGGATGTAGTGGGAGTGAACTGGGATGTACTGGGAGGGAACTTTAAAGTACTGGGATGTACTTAGAGGAAACTGGGAGGCAACTGGCATGTACTGGGATGTACTGGAATGGAACTGGGAGTGAACTGTGTGTGAACTGTGAGGGAACTGGGATGTACTGGGACGTACTGGGACAGACTGGGAGGGATCTGGGATGTACTGGGAGGGATCTGGGATGTACTGGGAGGGATCTGGGATGTACTGGGAGGCACTACAATGTGCGGGGATGCCCTGGGATGTACTGTGGAGGAACTAGGATGTACAGGCTTGTACTGGGTTGTACCGGGTGGAACTGGCAGGGATTTGGGATGTACCAGGATCTACTGGGATGTACTGGGAGGTAACTGTTATGTACTGGGAAGGAACAGGGAGGGAACTGGGATGTACTGGGAGGGAACTGGGATGTACTGTGAGGGAACTGGGACGTACTGTGAGGACACTGGGATGTACTGTTACGTACTGGGAGGGAAGTGTTATGTACTGAGGGGAACTGGGACGTACTGGGATGTTCTGGGAGGGAACTGTGAAGTACTGGGATGTACTGGGAGTGAACTGGGAGGGAACTGGTATGTAGTAGGATGTACTGGGTGGGAACTGGGATGTACCGGGAGGGAACTGGGATGTACTGGGAGGGAACTGGTATGTAGTGGGAGGGAACTGGGAGGGAACTGGGATGTACTGGGAGGGAACTGGTATGTACTGGGAGGGAACTGGGATGTACTGGGACATACTGGCAGGGAACTGGGATGTACTGGGAGGGGATTGGGACGGACTGCGAGGGAACTGGGATGTACTGGGCTGCACTGGTAGGGAACTGGGATGTACTGGGAGGAAACTGGAATGTCCCAGTTGACACCCACTTCCCTCCCAATGCCTCCCAGTATATCCCAGTTTCCTCCCAGTATATCCCAGTTTCCTCCCAGTATATCCCAGTTTCCTCCCAGTACATCCCAGTAAATCCCAGTTTGCTCCCAGTACATCGCAGTACATTCCAGTTCTGTTCCTGTACATCCCAATACATCCCCGTTCCATGCCAGTACATCCCAGTTTCCTACCAGTTCATCCCCGTACATCCCAATTCCCTCCCGGTTCACTACCACTTCTTTCCCAGTGCCTCCCAATACATCCCAGTTCCGTCCCATTACATCCCAGTACGTCCCAGTTCCCTCCCAGTACGTCCCAGGTCCCTCCCAGTACTGGGAGGGAACTGGGATGTACTGGGAGGCACTACAATGTGCGGGGATGCCCTGGGATGTACTGTGGAGGAACTAGGATGTACAGGCTTGTACTGGGTTGTACCGGGTGGAACTGGCAGGGATTTGGGATGTACCAGGATGTACTGGGATGTACTGGGAGGTAACTGTTATGTACTGGGAAGGAACAGGGAGGGAACTGGGATGTACTGGTAGGGAACTGGGACGTACTGTGAGGACACTGGGATGTACTGGTATGTACTGGGAGGGAAGTGTTATGTACTGAGGGGAACTGGGACGTACTGGGATGTACTGGGAGGGAACTGTGAAGTACTGGGATGTACTGGGAGTGAACTGGGAGGGAACTGGTATGTAGTAGGATGTACTGGGTGGGAACTGGGATGTACCAGGATGTACTGGGATGTACTGGGAGGGAACTGGTATGTACTGGGAGGGAACTGGGATTTACTGGGAGGGACCTGGGATGTACTGGGAGGCACTACAATGTGCGGGGATGCCCTGGGATGTACTGTGGAGGAACTAGGATGTACAGGCTTGTACTCGGTTGTACCGGGTAGAACTGGCAGGGATTTGGGATGTACCAGGATCTACTGGGATGTACTGGGATGTACTAGGAGGTAACTGTTGTGTACTGGGAGTGAACTGGGAGGGAACTGGGATGTACTGGGAGGGAACTGGGATGTACTGTGAGGACACTGGGATGTACTGGTATGTACTGGGAGGGAAGTGTTATGTACTGAGGGGAACTGGGACGTACTGGGACGTGCTGGGAGGGAACTATGAAGTATTGGGATGTACTTAGAGGGAACTGGGATGTACTGGGAGGGAACTGGGAGTGAACTGGGAGGGAACTGTGAAGTACTGGGATGTACTTAGAGGGAACTGGGATGTACTGGGAGGGAACTGGGATGGACTGGGTGGAAAGTGTTGGGAATTGGGATTTAGTGGGAGGGAACTGGGATGGACTGGGAGGGAACTGGGATGTAGTGGGACATACTGGGAGGGAACTGGGATGTACTGGGAGGGAACTGTTATGTACCGAGGGGGAACTGGGATGTACTGGGAGTGAACTGTGAAGTACTGGGATGTACTTATCGGGAAGTGGGAGGGAACTTGGATGTAGTGGGAGGGAACTGGGATTTACTTGGAGGAAAGTGGCATGTACTGGGATGTACTGGAATGGAACTGGGAGTGAACTGTGTGTGAACTGTGAGGGAACTGGGATGTACTGGGAGGGAACTGGGATGTACTGGGATGTACTGGGACGGACTGGGAGGGAACTGGGATGTACTGGGAGGGATCTGGGATGTACTGGGAGGGATCTGGGATGTACTGGGCTGCACTGGTTGGGAACTGGGATCTACTGGGAGGAAACTGGAATGTCCCAGTTGACACCCACTTCCCTCCCAGTGCCTCCCAGTATATCCCAGTTTCCTCCCAGTACATCCCAGTAAATCCCAGTTTGCTCCCAGTACATCCCAGTACATCGCAGTACATTCCAGTTCCGTTCCTGTACATCCCAATACATCCCCGTTCCATGCCAGTACATCCCAGTTCCCTACCAGTTCATCCCCGTACATCCCAATTCCCTCCCGGTTCACTACCACTTCTTTCCCAGTTCCGTCCCATTACATCCCAGTTCCGTCCCATTACATCCCAGTACATCCCAGTTCCCTCCCAGTACATCCCAGGTCCCTCCCAGTACTGGGAGGAAGCTGGGATGTACTGGGAGGCACTACAATGTGCGGGGATGCCCTGGGATGTACTGTGGAGGAACTAGGATGTACAGGCTTGTACTGGGTTGTACCGGGTGGAACTGGCAGGGATTTGGGATGTACCAGGATCTACTGGGATGTACTGGGAGGTAACTGTTATGTACTGGGAAGGAACAGGGAGGGAACTGGGATGTACTGGTAGGGAACTGGGATGTACTGGGAGGGAACTGGGACGTACTGTGAGGACACTGGGATGTACTGGTATGTACTGGGAGGGAAGTGTTATGTACTGAGGGGAACTGGGACGTACTGGGATGTACTGGGAGGGAACTGTGAAGTACTGGGATGTACTGGGAGTGAACTGGGAGGGAACTGGTATGTAGTAGGATGTACTGGGAGGGAACTGGTATGTACTGGGAGGGAACTGGGATGTACTGGGATGTAGTGGGAGGGAACTGGGATGTACTGGGAGGGAACTGGGATGTACTGGGAGGGGATTGGGACGGACTGGGAGGGAACTGGGATGTACTGGGCTGCACTGGTAGGGAACTGGGATGTACTGGGAGGAAACTGGAATGTCCCAGTTGACACCCACTTCCCTCCCAATGCCTCCCAGTATATCCCAGTTTCCTCCCAGTATATCCCAGTTTCCTCCCAGTACATCCCAGTAAATCCCAGCTCGCTGCCAGTACATGCCAATACATTGCTGTACATTCCAGTTCTGTTCCTGTACATCCCAATACATCCCCATTCCATGCCAGTACATCCCAGTTTCCTACCAGTTCATCCCCATACATCCCAATTCCCTCCCGGTTCACTACCACTTCTTTCCCAGTGCCTCCCAATACATACCAGTTCCGTCCCATTACATCCCAGTACATCCCAGTTCCCTCCCAGTACGTCCCAGTTCCCTCCCAGTACATCCCAGGTCCCTCCCAGTACTGGGAGGGAACTGGGATGTACTGGGAGGCACTACAATGTGCGGGGATGCCCTGGGATGTTCTGTGGAGGAACTCGGATGTACAGGCTTGTACTGGGTTGTACCGGGTGGAACTGGCAGGGATTTGGGATGTACCAGGATCTACTGGGATGTACTGGGAGGTAACTGGGAGGGAAGTGGGACGTACTGGTAGGGAACTGGGATGTACTGTGAGGGAACTGGGACGTACTGTGAGGACACTGGGATGTACTGGTATGTACTGGGAGGGAAGTGTTATGTACTGAGGGGAACTGGGACGTACTGGGATGTACTGGGAGTGAACTGGGAGGGAACTGGTATGTAGTAGGATGTACTGGGTGGGAACTGGGATGTACCAGGATGTACTGGGATGTACTGGGAGGGAACTGGTATGTACTGGGAGGGAACTGGGATGTAGTGGGAGGGAACTGGGAGGGAACTGGGATGTACTGGGAGGGAACTGGTATGTACTGGGAGGGAACTGGGAGGGAACTGGGACATACTGGCAGGGAACTGGGATGTACTGGGAGGGGATTGGGATGTACTGGGAGGGAACTTGGATGTATTGGGAGGGAAGTGTTATGTACCAAGGGGGAACTGGGACGTACTGGGATGTAGTGGGAGTGAACTGTGAAGTACTGGGATGTACTGGGAGGGAACTGGGATGTACTGGGAGGGAACTTTAAAGTACTGGGATGTACTTAGAGGAAACTGGGAGGCAACTGGCATGTACTGGGATGTACTGGAATGGAACTGGGAGTGAACTGTGTGTGAACTGTGAGGGAACTGGGATGTACTGGGAGGGAACTGGGATGTACTGTGAGGACACTGGGATGTACTGGTATGTACTGGGAGGGAAGTGTTATGTACTGAGGGGAACTGGGACGTACTGGGACGTGCTGGGAGGGAACTATGAAGTATTGGGATGTACTTAGAGGGAACTGGGATGTACTGGGAGGGAACTGGGAGTGAACTGGGAGGGAACTGTGAAGTACTGGGATGTACTTAGAGGGAACTGGGATGTACTGGGAGGGAACTGGGATGTACTGGGATGTACTTAGAGGGAACTGGGATGTACTGGGAGGGAACTGGGATGTACTGGGACATACTGGGAGGGAACTGGGATGTACTGGGAGGGAATTGGGACGGACTGGGAGGGAACTGGGATGTACTGGGCTGCACTGGTAGGGAACTGGGATGTACTGGGAGGAAACTGGAATGTCCCAGTTGACACCCACTTCCCTCCCAATGCCTCCCAGTATATCCCAGTTTCCTCCCAGTATATCCCAGTTTCCTCCCAGTACATCCCAGTAAATCCCAGCTCGCTGCCAGTACATGCCAATACATCGCTGTACATTCCAGTTCTGTTCCTGTACATCCCAATACATCCCCGTTCCATGCCAGTACATCCCTGTTCCCTACCAGTTCATCCCCGTACATCCCAATTCCCTCCCGGTTCACTACCGCTTCTTTCCCAGTTCCGTCCCATTACATCCCAGTTCCGTCCCATTACATCCCAGTACATCCCAGTTCCCTCCCAGTACATCCCAGGTCCCTCCCAGTACATCCCAGGTCCCTCCCAGTACTGGGAGGGAACTGGGATGTACTTGGAGGCACTACAATGTGCGGGGATGCCCTGGGATGTACTGTGGAGGAACCAGGATGTACAGGCTTGTACTGGGTTGTACCGGGTGGAACTGGCAGGGATTTGGGATGTACCAGGATCTACTGGGATGTACTGGGAGGAAACTGTTATGTACTGGGAAGGAACAGGGAGGGAACTGGGACGTACTGGTAGGGAACTGGGATGTACTGTGAGGGAACTGGGACGTACTGTGAGGACACTGGGATGTACTGTTATGTACTGGGAGGGAAGTGTTATGTACTGAGGGGAACTGGTGCGTACTGGGATGTACTGGGATGGAACTGTGAAGTACTGGGATGTACTGGGAGTGAACTGGGAGGGAACTGGTATGTAGTAGGATGTACTGGGTGGGAACTGGGATGTACCAGGATGTACTGGGATGTACTGGGAGGGAACTGGTATGTACTGGGAGGGAACTGGGATGTAGTGGGAGGGAACTGGGAGGGAACTGGGATGTAGTGGGAGGGAACTGGGATGTACTGGGAGGGAACTGGGATGTACTGGGACATACTGGCAGGGAACTGGGATGTACTGGAAGGGGATTGGGATGTACTGGGAGGGAACTTGGATGTATTGGGAGGGAAGTGTTATGTACCAAGGGGGAACTGGGACGTACTGGGATGTAGTGGGAGTGAACTGTGAAGTACTGGGATGTACTGTGAGGGAAATGGGATGTACTGGGAGGGAACTTTAAAGTACTGGGATGTACTTAGAGGAAACTGGGAGGCAACTGGCATGTACTGGGATGTACTGGAATGGAACTGGGAGTGAACTGTGTGTGAACTGGGAGGGAACTGGGATGTACTGTGAGGGAACTGGGATGTACTGGGATGTACTGGGAGGGACTGGGAGGGATCTGGGATGTACTGGGCTGCACTGGTAGGGAACTGGGATGTACTGGGAGGAAACTGGAATGTCCCAGTTGACACCCACTTCCCTCCCAGGTTCCTCCCAGTATATCCCAGTTTCCTCCCAGTATATCCCAGTTTCCTCCCAGTACATCCCAGTAAATCCCAGTTCGCTCCCAGTACATCCCAATACATCGCCGTACATTCCAGTTCCGTTCCTGTCCATCCCAATACATCCCCGTTCCATGCCAGTACATCCCAGTTTCCTACCAGTTCATCCCCGTACATCCCAATTCCCTCCCGGTTCACTACCACTTCTTTCCCAGTTCCGTCCCATTACATCCCAGTTCCGTCCCATTACATCCCAGTACATCCCAGTTCCCTCCCAGTACGTCCCAGTTCCCTCCCAGTACATCCCAGGTCCCTCCCAGTACATCCCAGTTCCCTCCCAGTACTGGGAGGGAGCTGGGATGTACTGGGAGGCACTACAATGTGCGGGGATGCCCTGGGATGTACTGTGGAGGAACTAGGATGTACAGGCTTGTACTGGGGTGTACCGGGTGGAACTGGCAGGGATTTGGGATGTACCAGGATCTACTGGGATGTACTGGGAGGTAACTGTTATGTACTGGGAAGGAACAGGGAGGGAACTGGGATATACTGGGAGGGAACTGGGATGTACTGGGAGGGAACTGGGACTTACTGTGAGGACACTGGGATGTACTGGTATGTACTGGGAGGGAAGTGTTATGTACTGAGGGGAACTGGGACGTACTGGGATGTACTGGGAGGGAACTGTGAAGTACTGGGATGTACTGGGAGTGAACTGGGAGGGAACTGGTATGTAGTAGGATGTACTGGGTGGGAACTGGGATGTACCGGAGGGAACTGGGATGTACTGGGAGGGAACTGGGATGTACTGGTATGTACTGGGAGGGAACTGGGAGGGAACTGGGATGTACTGGGAGGGAACTGGTATGTACTGGGAGGGAACTGGGATGTACTGGGACATACTGGCAGGGAACTGGGATGTACTGGGAGGGGATTGGGACGGACTGGGAGGGAACTGGGATGTACTGGGCTGCACTGGTAGGGAACTGGGATGTACTGGGAGGAAACTGGAATGTCCCAGTTGACACCCACTTCCCTCCCAATGCCTCCCAGTATATCCCAGTTTCCTCCCAGTATATCCCAGTTTCCTCCCAGTATATCCCAGTTTCCTCCCAGTACATCCCAGTAAATCCCAGTTTGCTCCCAGTACATCGCAGTACATTCCAGTTCTGTTCCTGTACATCCCAATACATCCCCGTTCCATGCCAGTACATCCCAGTTTCCTACCAGTTCATCCCCGTACATCCCAATTCCCTCCCGGTTCACTACCACTTCTTTCCCAGTGCCTCCCAATACATCCCAGTTCCGTCCCATTACATCCCAGTACGTCCCAGTTCCCTCCCAGTACGTCCCAGGTCCCTCCCAGTACTGGGAGGGAACTGGGATGTACTGGGAGGCACTACAATGTGCGGGGATGCCCTGGGATGTACTGTGGAGGAACTAGGATGTACAGGCTTGTACTGGGTTGTACCGGGTGGAACTGGCAGGGATTTGGGATGTACCAGGATGTACTGGGATGTACTGGGAGGTAACTGTTATGTACTGGGAAGGAACAGGGAGGGAACTGGGATGTACTGGTAGGGAACTGGGACGTACTGTGAGGACACTGGGATGTACTGGTATGTACTGGGAGGGAAGTGTTATGTACTGAGGGGAACTGGGACGTACTGGGATGTACTGGGAGGGAACTGTGAAGTACTGGGATGTACTGGGAGTGAACTGGGAGGGAACTGGTATGTAGTAGGATGTACTGGGTGGGAACTGGGATGTACCAGGATGTACTGGGATGTACTGGGAGGGAACTGGTATGTACTGGGAGGGAACTGGGATTTACTGGGAGGGACCTGGGATGTACTGGGAGGCACTACAATGTGCGGGGATGCCCTGGGATGTACTGTGGAGGAACTAGGATGTACAGGCTTGTACTCGGTTGTACCGGGTAGAACTGGCAGGGATTTGGGATGTACCAGGATCTACTGGGATGTACTGGGATGTACTAGGAGGTAACTGTTGTGTACTGGGAGTGAACTGGGAGGGAACTGGGATGTACTGGGAGGGAACTGGGATGTACTGTGAGGACACTGGGATGTACTGGTATGTACTGGGAGGGAAGTGTTATGTACTGAGGGGAACTGGGACGTACTGGGACGTGCTGGGAGGGAACTATGAAGTATTGGGATGTACTTAGAGGGAACTGGGATGTACTGGGAGGGAACTGGGAGTGAACTGGGAGGGAACTGTGAAGTACTGGGATGTACTTAGAGGGAACTGGGATGTACTGGGAGGGAACTGGGATGGACTGGGTGGAAAGTGTTGGGAATTGGGATTTAGTGGGAGGGAACTGGGATGGACTGGGAGGGAACTGGGATGTAGTGGGACATACTGGGAGGGAACTGGGATGTACTGGGAGGGAACTGTTATGTACCGAGGGGGAACTGGGATGTACTGGGAGTGAACTGTGAAGTACTGGGATGTACTTATCGGGAAGTGGGAGGGAACTTGGATGTAGTGGGAGGGAACTGGGATTTACTTGGAGGAAAGTGGCATGTACTGGGATGTACTGGAATGGAACTGGGAGTGAACTGTGTGTGAACTGTGAGGGAACTGGGATGTACTGGGAGGGAACTGGGATGTACTGGGATGTACTGGGACGGACTGGGAGGGAACTGGGATGTACTGGGAGGGATCTGGGATGTACTGGGAGGGATCTGGGATGTACTGGGCTGCACTGGTTGGGAACTGGGATCTACTGGGAGGAAACTGGAATGTCCCAGTTGACACCCACTTCCCTCCCAGTGCCTCCCAGTATATCCCAGTTTCCTCCCAGTACATCCCAGTAAATCCCAGTTTGCTCCCAGTACATCCCAGTACATCGCAGTACATTCCAGTTCCGTTCCTGTACATCCCAATACATCCCCGTTCCATGCCAGTACATCCCAGTTCCCTACCAGTTCATCCCCGTACATCCCAATTCCCTCCCGGTTCACTACCACTTCTTTCCCAGTTCCGTCCCATTACATCCCAGTTCCGTCCCATTACATCCCAGTACATCCCAGTTCCCTCCCAGTACATCCCAGGTCCCTCCCAGTACTGGGAGGAAGCTGGGATGTACTGGGAGGCACTACAATGTGCGGGGATGCCCTGGGATGTACTGTGGAGGAACTAGGATGTACAGGCTTGTACTGGGTTGTACCGGGTGGAACTGGCAGGGATTTGGGATGTACCAGGATCTACTGGGATGTACTGGGAGGTAACTGTTATGTACTGGGAAGGAACAGGGAGGGAACTGGGATGTACTGGTAGGGAACTGGGATGTACTGGGAGGGAACTGGGACGTACTGTGAGGACACTGGGATGTACTGGTATGTACTGGGAGGGAAGTGTTATGTACTGAGGGGAACTGGGACGTACTGGGATGTACTGGGAGGGAACTGTGAAGTACTGGGATGTACTGGGAGTGAACTGGGAGGGAACTGGTATGTAGTAGGATGTACTGGGAGGGAACTGGTATGTACTGGGAGGGAACTGGGATGTACTGGGATGTAGTGGGAGGGAACTGGGATGTACTGGGAGGGAACTGGGATGTACTGGGAGGGGATTGGGACGGACTGGGAGGGAACTGGGATGTACTGGGCTGCACTGGTAGGGAACTGGGATGTACTGGGAGGAAACTGGAATGTCCCAGTTGACACCCACTTCCCTCCCAATGCCTCCCAGTATATCCCAGTTTCCTCCCAGTATATCCCAGTTTCCTCCCAGTACATCCCAGTAAATCCCAGCTCGCTGCCAGTACATGCCAATACATTGCTGTACATTCCAGTTCTGTTCCTGTACATCCCAATACATCCCCATTCCATGCCAGTACATCCCAGTTTCCTACCAGTTCATCCCCATACATCCCAATTCCCTCCCGGTTCACTACCACTTCTTTCCCAGTGCCTCCCAATACATACCAGTTCCGTCCCATTACATCCCAGTACATCCCAGTTCCCTCCCAGTACGTCCCAGTTCCCTCCCAGTACATCCCAGGTCCCTCCCAGTACTGGGAGGGAACTGGGATGTACTGGGAGGCACTACAATGTGCGGGGATGCCCTGGGATGTTCTGTGGAGGAACTCGGATGTACAGGCTTGTACTGGGTTGTACCGGGTGGAACTGGCAGGGATTTGGGATGTACCAGGATCTACTGGGATGTACTGGGAGGTAACTGGGAGGGAAGTGGGACGTACTGGTAGGGAACTGGGATGTACTGTGAGGGAACTGGGACGTACTGTGAGGACACTGGGATGTACTGGTATGTACTGGGAGGGAAGTGTTATGTACTGAGGGGAACTGGGACGTACTGGGATGTACTGGGAGTGAACTGGGAGGGAACTGGTATGTAGTAGGATGTACTGGGTGGGAACTGGGATGTACCAGGATGTACTGGGATGTACTGGGAGGGAACTGGTATGTACTGGGAGGGAACTGGGATGTAGTGGGAGGGAACTGGGAGGGAACTGGGATGTACTGGGAGGGAACTGGTATGTACTGGGAGGGAACTGGGAGGGAACTGGGACATACTGGCAGGGAACTGGGATGTACTGGGAGGGGATTGGGATGTACTGGGAGGGAACTTGGATGTATTGGGAGGGAAGTGTTATGTACCAAGGGGGAACTGGGACGTACTGGGATGTAGTGGGAGTGAACTGTGAAGTACTGGGATGTACTGGGAGGGAACTGGGATGTACTGGGAGGGAACTTTAAAGTACTGGGATGTACTTAGAGGAAACTGGGAGGCAACTGGCATGTACTGGGATGTACTGGAATGGAACTGGGAGTGAACTGTGTGTGAACTGTGAGGGAACTGGGATGTACTGGGAGGGAACTGGGATGTACTGTGAGGACACTGGGATGTACTGGTATGTACTGGGAGGGAAGTGTTATGTACTGAGGGGAACTGGGACGTACTGGGACGTGCTGGGAGGGAACTATGAAGTATTGGGATGTACTTAGAGGGAACTGGGATGTACTGGGAGGGAACTGGGAGTGAACTGGGAGGGAACTGTGAAGTACTGGGATGTACTTAGAGGGAACTGGGATGTACTGGGAGGGAACTGGGATGTACTGGGATGTACTTAGAGGGAACTGGGATGTACTGGGAGGGAACTGGGATGTACTGGGACATACTGGGAGGGAACTGGGATGTACTGGGAGGGAATTGGGACGGACTGGGAGGGAACTGGGATGTACTGGGCTGCACTGGTAGGGAACTGGGATGTACTGGGAGGAAACTGGAATGTCCCAGTTGACACCCACTTCCCTCCCAATGCCTCCCAGTATATCCCAGTTTCCTCCCAGTATATCCCAGTTTCCTCCCAGTACATCCCAGTAAATCCCAGCTCGCTGCCAGTACATGCCAATACATCGCTGTACATTCCAGTTCTGTTCCTGTACATCCCAATACATCCCCGTTCCATGCCAGTACATCCCTGTTCCCTACCAGTTCATCCCCGTACATCCCAATTCCCTCCCGGTTCACTACCGCTTCTTTCCCAGTTCCGTCCCATTACATCCCAGTTCCGTCCCATTACATCCCAGTACATCCCAGTTCCCTCCCAGTACATCCCAGGTCCCTCCCAGTACATCCCAGGTCCCTCCCAGTACTGGGAGGGAACTGGGATGTACTTGGAGGCACTACAATGTGCGGGGATGCCCTGGGATGTACTGTGGAGGAACCAGGATGTACAGGCTTGTACTGGGTTGTACCGGGTGGAACTGGCAGGGATTTGGGATGTACCAGGATCTACTGGGATGTACTGGGAGGAAACTGTTATGTACTGGGAAGGAACAGGGAGGGAACTGGGACGTACTGGTAGGGAACTGGGATGTACTGTGAGGGAACTGGGACGTACTGTGAGGACACTGGGATGTACTGTTATGTACTGGGAGGGAAGTGTTATGTACTGAGGGGAACTGGTGCGTACTGGGATGTACTGGGATGGAACTGTGAAGTACTGGGATGTACTGGGAGTGAACTGGGAGGGAACTGGTATGTAGTAGGATGTACTGGGTGGGAACTGGGATGTACCAGGATGTACTGGGATGTACTGGGAGGGAACTGGTATGTACTGGGAGGGAACTGGGATGTAGTGGGAGGGAACTGGGAGGGAACTGGGATGTAGTGGGAGGGAACTGGGATGTACTGGGAGGGAACTGGGATGTACTGGGACATACTGGCAGGGAACTGGGATGTACTGGAAGGGGATTGGGATGTACTGGGAGGGAACTTGGATGTATTGGGAGGGAAGTGTTATGTACCAAGGGGGAACTGGGACGTACTGGGATGTAGTGGGAGTGAACTGTGAAGTACTGGGATGTACTGTGAGGGAAATGGGATGTACTGGGAGGGAACTTTAAAGTACTGGGATGTACTTAGAGGAAACTGGGAGGCAACTGGCATGTACTGGGATGTACTGGAATGGAACTGGGAGTGAACTGTGTGTGAACTGGGAGGGAACTGGGATGTACTGTGAGGGAACTGGGATGTACTGGGATGTACTGGGAGGGACTGGGAGGGATCTGGGATGTACTGGGCTGCACTGGTAGGGAACTGGGATGTACTGGGAGGAAACTGGAATGTCCCAGTTGACACCCACTTCCCTCCCAGGTTCCTCCCAGTATATCCCAGTTTCCTCCCAGTATATCCCAGTTTCCTCCCAGTACATCCCAGTAAATCCCAGTTCGCTCCCAGTACATCCCAATACATCGCCGTACATTCCAGTTCCGTTCCTGTCCATCCCAATACATCCCCGTTCCATGCCAGTACATCCCAGTTTCCTACCAGTTCATCCCCGTACATCCCAATTCCCTCCCGGTTCACTACCACTTCTTTCCCAGTTCCGTCCCATTACATCCCAGTTCCGTCCCATTACATCCCAGTACATCCCAGTTCCCTCCCAGTACGTCCCAGTTCCCTCCCAGTACATCCCAGGTCCCTCCCAGTACATCCCAGTTCCCTCCCAGTACTGGGAGGGAGCTGGGATGTACTGGGAGGCACTACAATGTGCGGGGATGCCCTGGGATGTACTGTGGAGGAACTAGGATGTACAGGCTTGTACTGGGGTGTACCGGGTGGAACTGGCAGGGATTTGGGATGTACCAGGATCTACTGGGATGTACTGGGAGGTAACTGTTATGTACTGGGAAGGAACAGGGAGGGAACTGGGATATACTGGGAGGGAACTGGGATGTACTGGGAGGGAACTGGGACTTACTGTGAGGACACTGGGATGTACTGGTATGTACTGGGAGGGAAGTGTTATGTACTGAGGGGAACTGGGACGTACTGGGATGTACTGGGAGGGAACTGTGAAGTACTGGGATGTACTGGGAGTGAACTGGGAGGGAACTGGTATGTAGTAGGATGTACTGGGTGGGAACTGGGATGTACCGGAGGGAACTGGGATGTACTGGGAGGGAACTGGGATGTACTGGTATGTACTGGGAGGGAACTGGGAGGGAACTGGGATGTACTGGGAGGGAACTGGTATGTACTGGGAGGGAACTGGGATGTACTGGGACATACTGGCAGGGAACTGGGATGTACTGGGAGGGGATTGGGACGGACTGGGAGGGAACTGGGATGTACTGGGCTGCACTGGTAGGGAACTGGGATGTACTGGGAGGAAACTGGAATGTCCCAGTTGACACCCACTTCCCTCCCAATGCCTCCCAGTATATCCCAGTTTCCTCCCAGTATATCCTAGTTTCCTCCCAGTACATCCCAGTAAATCCCAGCTCGCTGCCAGTACATGCCAATACATCGCTGTACATTCCAGTTCTGTTCCTGTACATCCCAATACATCCCCGTTCCATGCCAGTACATCCCAGTTTCCTACCAGTTCATCCCCGTACATCCCAATTCCCTCCCGGTTCACTACCACTTCTTTCCCAGTGCCTCCCAATACATCCCAGTTCCGTCCCATTACATCCCAGTACATCCCAGTTCCCTCCCAGTACGTCCCAGGTCCCTCCCAGTACATCCCAGGTCCCTCCCAGTACTGGGAGGGAACTGGGATGTACTGGGAGGCACTACAATGTGCGGGGATGCCCTGGGATGTACCGTGGAGGAACTAGGATGTACAGGCTTGTACTGGGTTGTACCGGGTGGAACTGGCAGGGATTTGGGATGTACCAGGATCTACTGGGATGTACTGGGATGTACTGGGAGGTAACTGTTGTGTACTGGGAGTGAACTGGGAGAGAACTGGGATGTACTGGGAGGGAACTGGGATGTACTGTGAGGACACTGGGATGTACTGGTATGTACTGGGAGGGAAGTGTTATGTACTGAGGGGAACTGGGACGTACTGGGACGTGCTGGGAGGGAACTATGAAGTATTGGGATGTACTTAGAGGGAACTGGGATGTACTGGGAGGGAACTGGGAGGGAACTGTGAAGTACTGGGATGTACTTAGAGGGAACTGGGATGTACTGGGAGGGAACTGGGATGTACTGGGTGGAAAGTGTTGGGAATTGGGATTTACTGGGAGGGAACTGGGATGGACTGGGAGGGAACTGGGATGTAGTGGGACATACTGGGAGGGAACTGGGATGTACTGGGGTGTACTGGGAGGGAACTGTTATGTACCGAGGGGGAACTGGGATGTACTGGGAGTGAACTGTGAAGTACTGGGATGTACTTAGAGGGAAGTGGGAGGGAACTTGGATGTAGTGGGAGGGAACTGGGATTTACTTGGAGGAAAGTGGCATGTACTGGGATGTACTGGAATGGAACTGGGAGTGAACTGTGTGTGAACTGTATGTGAACTGGGATGTACTGTGAGGGAACTGGGATGTACTGGGATGTACTGGGACAGACTGGGAGGGAACTGGGATGTACTGGGAGGGATCTGGGATGTACTGGGATGCACTGGTAGGGAACTGGGATGTACTGGGAGGAAACTGGAATGTCCCAGTTGACACCCACTTCCCTCCCAGTGCCTCCCAGTATATCCCAGTTTCCTCCCAGTACATCCCAGTAAATCCCAGCTCGCTGCCAGTACATCCCAGTACATCGCAGTACATTCCAGTTCCGTTCCTGTACATCCCAATACATCCCCGTTCCATGCCAGTACATCCCAGTTCCCAACCAGTTCATCCCCGTACATTCCAGTTCCCTCCCGGTTCACTACCACTTCTTTCCCAGTTCCGTCCCATTACATCCCAGTTCCGTCCCATTACATCCCAGTACATCCCAGGTCCCTCCCAGTACATCCCAGGTCCCTCCCAGTACTGGGAGGGAACTGGGATGTACTGGGAGGCACTACAATGTGCGGGGATGCCCTGGGATGTACTGTGGAGGAACTAGGATGTACAGGCTTGTACTGGGTTGTACCGGGTGGAACTGGCAGGGATTTGGGATGTACCAGGATCTACTGGGATGTACTGGGAGGTAACTGTTATGTACTGGGAAGGAACAGGGAGGGAACTGGGATGTACTGGTAGGGAACTGGGATGTACTGGGAGGGAACTGGGACGTACTGTGAGGACACTGGGATGTACTGTTATGTACTGGGAGGGAAGTGTTATGTACTGAGGGGAACTGGGACGTACTGGGATGTACTGGGAGGGAACTGTGAAGTACTGGGATGTACTGGGAGTGAACTGGGAGGGAACTGGTATGTAGTAGGATGTACTGGGTGGGAACTGGGATGTACCAGGATGTACTGGGATGTACTGGGAGGGAACTGGTATGTACTGGGAGGGAACTGGGATGTACTGGGACATACTGGCAGGGAACTGGGATGTACTGGGAGGGGATTGGGACGGACTGGGAGGGAACTGGGATGTACTGGGCTGCACTGGTAGGGAACTGGGATGTACTGGGAGGAAACTGGAATGTCCCAGTTGACACCCACTTCCCTCCCAATGCCTCCCAGTATATCCCAGTTTCCTCCCAGTATATCCCAGTTTCCTCCCAGTACATCCCAGTAAATCCCAGTTCGCTTCCAGTACATCCCAGTACATCGCAGTACATTCCAGTTCCGTTCCTGTACATCCCAATACATCCCCGTTCCATGCCAGTACATCCCAGTTCCCTACCAGTTCATCCCCGTACATCCCAATTCCCTCCCGGTTCACTACCACTTCTTTCCCAGTTCCGTCCCATTACATCCCAGTTCCGTCCCATTACATCCCAGCACATCCCAGTTCCCTCCCAGTACGTCCCAGTTCCCTCCCAGTACATCCCAGGTCCCTCCCAGTACTGGGAGGGAACTGGGATGTACTGGGAGGCACTACAATGTGCGGGGATGCCCTGGGATGTACTGTGGAGGAATTAGGATGTACAGGCTTGTACTGGGTTGTACCGGGTGGAACTGGCAGGGATTTGGGATGTACCAGGATCTACTGGGATGTACTGGGAGGTAACTGTTATGTACTGGGAAGGAACAGGGAGGGAACTGGGATGTACTGGGAGGGAACTGGGACTTACTGTGAGGACACTGGGATGTACTGGTATGTACTGGGAGGGAATTGTTATGTACTGAGGGGAACTGGGACGTACTGGGATGTACTGGGAGGGAACTGTGAAGTACTGGGATGTACTGGGAGTGAACTGGGAGGGAACTGGTATGTAGTAGGATGTACTGGGTGGGAACTGGGATGTACCGGGAGGGAACTGGGATGTACTGGGAGGGAACTGGTATGTACTGGGAGGGAACTGGGATGTACTGGGATGTAGTGGGAGGGAACTGGGAGGGAACTGGGATGTACTGGGAGGGAACTGGGATGTACTGGGGACATACTGGCAGGGAACTGGGATGTACTGGGAGGGGATTGGGACGGACTGGGAGGGAACTGGGATGTACTGGGCTGCACTGGTAGGGAACTGGGATGTACTGGGAGGAAACTGGAATGTCCCAGTTGACACCCACTTCCCTCCCAGTGCCTCCCAGTATATCCCAGTTTCCTCCCAGTACATCCCAGTAAATCCCAGTTTGCTCCCAGTACATCCCAGTACATCGCAGTACATTCCAGTTCCGTTCCTGTACATCCCAATACATCCCCGTTCCATGCCAGTACATCTCAGTTCCCTACCAGTTCATCCCCGTACATCCCAATTCCCTCCCGGTTCACTACCACTTCTTTCCCAGTTCCGTCCCATTACATCCCAGTTCCGTCCCATTACATCCCAGCACATCCCAGTTCCCTCCCAGTACATCCCAGGTCCCTCCCAGTACATCCCAGGTCCCTCCCAGTACTGGGAGGGAACTGGGATGTACTGGGAGGCACTACAATGTGCGGGGATGCCCTGGGATGTACTGTGGAGGAAGTAGGATGTACAGGCTTGTACTGGGTTGTACCGGGTGGAACTGGCAGGGATTTGGGATGTACCAGGATCTACTGGGATGTACTGGGAGGTAACTGTTATGTACTGGGAAGGAACAGGGAGGGAACTGGGATGTACTGGGAGGGATCTGGGATGTACTGGGAGGGAACTGGGACTTACTGTGAGGACACTGGGATGTACTGGTATGTACTGGGAGGGAAGTGTTATGTACTGAGGGGAACTGGGACGTACTGGGATGTACTGGGAGGGAACTGTGAAGTACTGGGATGTACTGGGAGTGAACTGGGAGGGAACTGGTATGTAGTAGGATGTACTGGGTGGGAACTGGGATGTACCGGGAGGGAACTGGTATGTACTGGGAGGGAACTGGGATGTACTGGGATGTAGTGGGAGGGAACTGGGAGGGAACTGGGATGTACTGGGAGGGAACTGGTATGTACTGGGAGGGAACTGGGATGTACTGGGACATACTGGCAGGGAACTGGGATGTACTGGGAGGGGATTGGGACGGACTGGGAGGGAACTGGGATGTACTGGGCTGCACTGGTAGGGAACTGGGATGTACTGGGAGGAAACTGGAATGTCCCAGTTGACACCCACTTCCCTCCCAGTGCCTCCCAGTATATCCCAGTTTCCTCCCAGTATATCCCAGTTTCCTCCCAGTACATCCCAGTAAATCCCAGCTCGCTGCCAGTACATGCCAATACATCGCTGTACATTCCAGTTCTGTTCCTGTCCATCCCAATACATCCCCGTTCCATGCCAGTACATCCCAGTTTCCTACCAGTTCATCCCCGTACATCCCAATTCCCTCCCGGTTCACTACCACTTCTTTCCCAGTGCCTCCCAATACATCCCAGTTCCGTCCCATTACATCCCAGTACATCCCAGTTCCCTCCCAGTACATCCCAGGTCCCTCCCAGTACTGGGAGGGAACTGGGATGTACTGGGAGGCACTACAATGTGCGGGGATGCCCTGGGATGTACCGTGGAGGAACTAGGATGTACAGGCTTGTACTGGGTTGTACCGGGTGGAACTGGCAGGGATTTGAAATGTCCTAGGATCTACTAGGATGTACTGGGAGGTAACTGTTATGTACTGGGAGTGAACTGGGAGGGAACTGGGATGTACTGGGAGGGAACTGGGACGTACCGTGAGGACACTGGGATGTACTGGTATGTACTGGGAGGGAAGTGTTATGTACTGAGGGGAACTGGGATGTACTGGGAGGGAACTGTGAAGTACTGGGATGTACTGGGAGTGAACTGGGAGGGAACTGGTATGTAGTAGGATGTACTGGGTGGGAACTGGGATGTACCAGGATGTACTGGGATGTACTGGGAGGGAACTGGGATGTACTGGGAGGGAACTGGGATGTAGTGGGAGGGAACTGGGAGGGAACTGGTATGTACTGGGAGGGAACTGGGATTTACTGGGAGGGAACTGGGATGTACTGGGACATACTGGCAGGGAACTGGGATGTACTGGGAGGGGATTGGGACGGACTGGGAGGGAACTGGGATGTACTGGGCTGCACTGGTAGGGAACTGGGATGTACTGGGAGGAAACTGGAATGTCCCAGTTGACACCCACTTCCCTCCCAATGCCTCCCAGTATATCCCAGTTTCCTCCCAGTATATCCCAGTTTCCTCCCAGTACATCCCAGTAAATCCCAGTTCGCTCCCAGTACATCCCAGTACATCGCTGTACATTCCAGTTCTGTTCCTGTACATCCCAATACATCCCCGTTCCATGCCAGTACATCCCAGTTTCCTACCAGTTCATCCCCGTACATCCCAATTCCCTCCCGGTTCACTACCACTTCTTTCCCAGTGCCTCCCAATACATCCCAGTTCCGTCCCATTACATCCCAGTACATCCCAGTTCCCTCCCAGTACGTCCCAGTTCCCTCCCAGTACTGGGAGGGAGCTGGGATGTACTGGGAGGCACTACAATGTGCGGGGATGTCCTGGGATGTACCGTGGAGGAACTAGGATGTACAGGCTTGTACTGGGTTGTACCGGGTGGAACTGGCAGGGATTTGGGATGTACCAGGATCTACTAGGATGTACTGGGATGTACTGGGAGGTAACTGTTGTGTACTGGGAGTGAACTGGGAGGGAACTGTGAAGTACTGGGATGTACTTAGAGGGAACTGGGATGTACTGGGAGGGAACTGGGATGTACTGGGTGGAAAGTGTTGGGAACTGGGATTTACTGGGAGGGAACTGGGATGTACTGTGAGGGAACTTGGATGTACTGGGATGTACTGGGACGGACTGGGAGGGAACTGGGATGTACTGGGAGGGATCTGGGATGTACTGGGCTGCACTGGTAGGGAACTGGGATGTACTGGGAGGAAACTGGAATGTCCCAGTTGACACCCACTTCCCTCCCAGTGCCTCCCAGTATATCCCAGTTTCCTCCCAGTACATCCCAGTAAATCCCAGTTTGCTCCCAGTACATCCCAGTACATCGCAGTACATTCCAGTTCCGTTCCTGTACATCCCAATACATCCCCATTCCATGCCAGTACATCCCAGTTCCCTACCAGTTCATCCCCGTACATCCCAATTCCCTCCCGGTTCACTACCACTTCTTTCCCAGTTCCGTCCCATTACATCCCAGTTCCGTCCCATTACATCCCAGTACATCCCAGGTCCCTCCCAGTACATCCCAGGTCCCTCCCCGTTAATCCTAGGTCCCTCCCAGTACTGGGAGGGAACTGGGATGTACTGGGAGGCACTACAATGTGCGGGGATGCCCTGGGATGTACTGTGGAGGAACTAGGATGTACAGGCTTGTACTGGGTTGTACCGGGTGGAACTGGCAGGGATTTGGGATGTACCAGGATCTACTGGGATGTACTGGGAGGTAACTGTTATGTACTGGGAAGGAACAGGGAGGGAACTGGGATGTACTGGGAGGGAACTGGGATGTACTGGGAGGGAACTGGGACTTACTGTGAGGACACTGGGATGTACTGGTATGTACTGGGAGGGAAGTGTTATGTACTGAGGGGAACTGGGACGTACTGGGATGTACTGGGAGGGAACTGTGAAGTACTGGGATGTACTGGGAGTGAACTGGGAGGGAACTGGTATGTAGTAGGATGTACTGGGTGGGAACTGGGATGTACCAGGATGTACTGGGATGTACTGGGAGGGAACTGGTATGTACTGGAGGGAACTGGGATGTACTGGGATGTAGTGGGAGGGAACTGGGAGGGAACTGGGATGTACTGGGAGCGAACTGGTATGTACTGGGAGGGAACTGGGATGTACTGGGACATACTGGCAGGGAACTGGGATGTACTGGGCTGCACTGGTAGGGAACTGGGATGTACTGGGAGGAAACTGGAATGTCCCAGTTGACACCCACTTCCCTCCCAATGCCTCCCAGTATATCCCAGTTTCCTCCCAGTATATCCCAGTTTCCTCCCAGTACATCCCAGTAAATCCCAGTTCGCTCCCAGTACATCCCAGTACATCGCAGTACATTCCAGTTCCGTTCCTGTACATCCCAATACATCCCCGTTCCATGCCAGTACATCCCAGTTTCCTACCAGTTCATCCCCGTACATCCCAATTCCCTCCCGGTTCACTACCACTTCTTTCCCAGTGCCTCCCAGTACATCCCAGTTCCCTCCCAGTACATCCCAGGTCCCTCCCAGTACATCCCAGGTCCCTCCCAGTACTGGGAGGGAACTGGGACGTACTGTGAGGACACTGGGATGTACTGGTATGTACTGGGAGGGAAGTGTTATGTACTGAGGGGAACTGGGACGTACTGGGATGTACTGGGAGGGAACTGTGAAGTACTGGGATGTACTGGGAGTGAACTGGGAGGGAACTGGTATGTAGTAGGATGTACTGGGTGGGAACTGGGATGTACCGGGGTGTACTGGGAGGGAATTGTTATGTACCGAGGGGGAACTGGGATGTACTGGGAGTGAACTGTGAAGTACTGGGATGTACTTATCGGGAAGTGGGAGGGAACTTGGATGTAGTGGGAGAGAACTCGGATTTACTTGGAGGAAAGTGGCATGTACTGGGCTGTACTGGAATGGAACTGGGAGTGAACTGTGTGTGAACTGTGTGTGAACTGGGATGTACTGTGAGGGAACTGGGATGTACTGGGACAGACTGGGAGGGATCTGGGATGTACTGGGAGGCATCTGGGATGTACTGGGCTGCACTGGTAGGGAACTGGGATGTACTGGGAGGAAACTGGAATGTCCCAGTTGACACCCACTTCCCTCCCAGTGCCTCCCAGTATATCCCAGTTTCCTCCCAGTACATCCCAGTAAATCCCAGTTTGCTCCCAGTACATCCCAGTACATCGCAGTACATTCCAGTTCCGTTCCTGTACATCCCAATACATCCCCGTTCCATGCCAGTACATCCCAGTTCCCTACCAGTTCATCCCCGTACATCCCAATTCCCTCCCGGTTCACTACCACTTCTTTCCCAGTGCCTCCCAATACATCCCAGTTCCGTCCCATTACATCCCAGTACATCCCAGTTCCCTCCCAGTACATCCCAGGTCCCTCCCAGGACATCCCAGTTCCCTCCCAGTACTGGGAGGGAACTGGGATGTACTGGGAGGCACTACAATGTGCGGGGATGCCCTGGGATGTACTGTGGAGGAACTAGGATGTACAGGCTTGTACTCGGTTGTACCGGGTGGAACTAGCAGGGATTTGGGATGTACCAGGATCTACTGGGATGTACTGGGAGGTAACTGTTATGTACTGGGAAGGAACAGGGAGGGAACTGGGATGTACTGGGAGGGAACTGGGATGTACTGGGAGGGAACTGGGACTTACTGTGAGGACACTGGGATGTACTGGTATGTACTGGGAGGGAAGTGTTATGTACTGAGGGGAACTGGGACGTACTGGGATGTACTGGGATGGAACTGTGAAGTACTGGGATGTACTGGGAGTGAACTGGGAGGGAACTGGTATGTAGTAGGATGTACTGGGTGGGAACTGGGATGTACTGGGAGGGAACTGGTATGTACTGGGAGGGAACTGGGATGTACTGGGATGTAGTGGGAGGGAACTGGGATGTACTGGGAGGGAACTGGGATGTACTGGGAGGGGATTGGGACGGACTGGGAGGGAACTGGGATGTACTGGGCTGCACTGGTAGGGAACTGGGATGTACTGGGAGGAAACTGGAATGTCCCAGTTGACACCCACTTCCCTCCCAATGCCTCCCAGTATATCCCAGTTTCCTCCCAGTATATCCCAGTTTCCTCCCAGTACATCCCAGTAAATCCCAGTTTGCTCCCAGTACATCCCAATACATCGCCGTACATTCCAGTTCCGTTCCTGTACATCCCAATACATCCCCGTTCCATGCCAGTACATCCCAGTTTCCTACCAGTTCATCCCCGTACATCCCAATTCCCTCCCGGTTCACTACCACTTCTTTCCCAGTGCCTCCCAATACATCCCAGTTCCGTCCCATTACATCCCAGTACATCCCAGTTCCCTCCCAGTACGTCCCAGTTCCCTCCCAGTACGTCCCAGGTCCCTCCCAGTACTGGGAGGGAACTGGGATGTGCTGGGAGGCACTACAATATGCGGGGATGCCCTGGGATGTACTGTGGAGGAACTAGGATGTACAGGCTTGTACTGGGTTGTACCGGGTGGAACTGGCAGGGATTTGAAATGTCCTAAGATCTACTAGGATGTACTGGGATGTACTGGGAGGTAACTGTTGTGTACTGGGAGTGAACTGGGAGGGAACTGGGATGTACTGGGAGGGAACTGGGATGTACTGTGAGGACACTGGGATGTACTGGTATGTACTGGGAGGGAAGTGTTATGTACTGAGGGGAACTGGGACGTACTGGGACGTGCTGGGAGGGAACTATGAAGTATTGGGATGTACTTAGAGGGAACTGGGATGTACTGGGAGGGAACTGGGAGTCAACTGGGAGGGAACTGTGAAGTACTGGGATGTACTGGGAGGGAACTGGGATGTACTGGGAGGGAACTGGGATGTACTGGGATGTACTTAGAGGGAACTGGGATGTACTGGGAGGGAACTGGGATGTACTGGGTGGAAAGTGTTGGGAATTGGGGTTTACTGGGAGGGAACTGGGATGGACTGGGAGGGAACTGGGATGTAGTGGGACATACTGGGAGGGAACTGGGATGTACTGGGAGGCACTACAATGTGCGGGGATGCCCTGGGATGTACTGTGGAGGAACTAGGATGTACAGGCTTGTACTGGGTTGTACCGGGTGGAACTGGCAGGGATTTGGGATGTACCAGGATCTACTGGGATGTACTGGGAGGTAACTGTTATGTACTGGGAAGGAACAGGGAGGGAACTGGGATGTAGTGGGAGGGAACTGGGAGGGAACTGGGAGGGAACTGGGACGTACTGTGAGGACACTGGGATGTACTGGTATGTACTGGGAGGGAAGTGTTACGTACTGAGGGGAACTGGGACGTACTGGGATGTACTGGGAGGGAACTGTGAAGTACTGGGATGTACTGGGAGTGAACTGGGAGGGAACTGGTATGTAGTAGGATGTACTGGGTGGGAACTGGGATGTACCGGGAGGGAACTGGGATGTACTGGGAGGGAACTGGTATGTACTGGGAGGGAACTGGGATGTACTGGGATGTAGTGGGAGGTAACTGGGAGGAAACTGGGATGTACTGGGAGGGAACTGGTATGTACTGGGAGGGAACTGGGATGTACTGGGAGGGGATTGGGACGGACTGGGAGGGAACTGGGATGTACTGGGCTGCAATGGTAGGGAACTGGGATGTACTGGGAGGAAACTGGAATGTCCCAGTTGACACCCACTTCCCTCCCAATGCCTCCCAGTATATCCCAGTTTCCTCCCAGTATATCCCAGTTTCCTCCCAGTACATCCCAGTAAATCCCAGCTCGCTGCCAGTACATGCCAATACATCGCAGTACATTCCAGTTCTGTTCCTGTACATCCCAATACATCCCCGTTCCATGCCAGTACATCCCAGTTTCCTACCAGTTCATCCCCGTACATCCCAATTCCCTCCCGGTTCACTACCACTTCTTTCCCAGTGCCTCCCAATACATCCCAGTTCCGTCCCATTACATCCCAGTACATCCCAGTTCCCTCCCAGTACGTCCCAGTTCCCTCCCAGTACATCCCAGGTCCCTCCCAGTACTGGGAGGGAACTGGGATGTACTGGGAGGCACTACAATGTGCGGGGATGCCCTGGGATGTACCGTGGAGGAACTAGGATGTACAGGCTTGTACTGGGTTGTACCGGGTGGAACTGGCAGGGATTTGGGATGTACCAGGATCTACTGGGATGTACTGGGAGGTAACTGTTATGTACTGGGAGTGAACTGGGAGGGAACTGGGATGTACTGGGAGGGAACTGGGACGTACCGTGAGGACACTGGGATGTACTGGTATGTACTGGGAGGGAAGTGTTATGTACTGAGGGGAACTGGGATGTACTGGGAGGGAACTGTGAAGTACTGGGATGTACTGGGAGTGAACTGGGAGGGAACTGGTATGTAGTAGGATGTACTGGGTGGGAACTGGGATGTACCAGGATGTACTGGGATGTACTGGGAGGGAACTGGTATGTACTGGGAGGGAACTGGGATGTAGTGGGAGGGAACTGGGATGTACTGGGAGGGAACTGGTATGTACTGGGAGGGAACTGGGATGTACTGGGACATACTGGCAGGGAACTGGGATGTACTGGGAGGGGATTGGGACGGACTGGGAGGGAACTGGGATGTACTGGGCTGCACTGGTAGGGAACTGGGATGTACTGGGAGGGGATTGGGACGGACTGGGAGGGAACTGGGATGTACTGGGAGGCACTACAATGTGCGGGGATGCCCTGGGATGTACCGTGGAGGAACTAGGATGTACAGGCTTGTACTGGGTTGTACCGGGTGGAACTGGCAGGGATTTGAAATGTCCTAGGATCTACTGGGATGTACTGGGATGTACTGGGAGGTAACTGTTGTGTACTGGGAGTGAACTGGGAGAGAACTGGGATGTACTGGGAGGGAACTGGGATGTACTGTGAGGACACTGGGATGTACTGGTATGTACTGGGAGGGAAGTGTTATGTACTGAGGGGAACTGGGACGTACTGGGACGTGCTGGGAGGGAACTATGAAGTATTGGGATGTACTTAGAGGGAACTGGGATGTACTGGGAGGGAACTGGGAGGGAACTGGGAGGGAACTGTGAAGTACTGGGATGTACTGGGAGGGAACTGGTATGTACTGGGAGGGAACTGGGATGTACTGGGTGGAAAGTGTTGGGAATTGGGATTTACTGGGAGGGAACTGGGATGGACTGGGAGGGAACTGGGATGTAGTGGGACATACTGGGAGGGAACTGGGATGTACTGGGGTGTACTGGGAGGGAACTGTTATGTACCGAGGGGGAACTGGGATGTACTGGGAGTGAACTGTGAAGTACTGGGATGTACTTAGAGGGAAGTGGGAGGGAACTTGGATGTAGAGGGAGGGAGCTGGGGTTTACTTGGAGGAAAGTGGCATGTACTGGGATGTACTGGAATGGAACTGGGAGTGAACTGTGTGTGAACTGTGAGGGAACTGGGATGTACTGTGAGGGAACTGGGATGTACTGGGATGTACTGGGACGGACTGGGAGGGAACTGGGATGTACTGGGAGGGATCTGGGATGTACTGGGCTGCACTGGTAGGGAACTGGGATGTACTGGGAGGAAACTGGAATGTCCCAGTTGACACCCACTTCCCTCCCAGTGCCTCCCAGTATATCCCAGTTTCCTCCCAGTACATCCCAGTAAATCCCAGTTTGCTCCCAGTACATCCCAGTACATCGCAGTACATTCCAGTTCCGTTCCTGTACATCCCAATACATCCCCGTTCCATGCCAGTACATCCCAGTTCCCTACCAGTTCATCCCCGTACATCCCAATTCCCTCCCGGTTCACTACCACTTCTTTCCCAGTTCCGTCCCATTACATCCCAGTTCCGTCCCATTACATCCCAGCACATCCCAGTTCCCTCCCAGTTAATCCCAGGTCCCTCCCAGTACATCCCAGGTCCCTCCCAGTACTGGGAGGGACCTGGGATGTACTGGGAGGCACTACAATGTCCGGGGATGGCCTGGGATGTACTGTGGAGGAACTAGGATGTACAGGCTTGTACTGGGTTGTACCGGGTGGAACTGGCAGGGATTTGGGATGTACCAGGATCTACTGGGATGTACTGGGAGGTAACTGTTATGTACTGGGAAGGAACAGGGAGGGAACTGGGATATACTGAGAGGGAACTGGGATGTACTGGGAGGGAACTGGGACTTACTGTGAGGACACTGGGATGTACTGGTATGTACTGGGAGGGAAGTGTTATGTACTGAGGGGAACTGGGACGTACTGGGATGTACTGGGAGGGAACTGTGAAGTACTGGGATGTACTGGGAGTGAACTGGGAGGGAACTGGTATGTAGTGGGACGTACTGTGAGGACACTGGGATGTACTGTTATGTACTGGGAGGGAAGTGTTATGTACTGAGGGGAACTGGGACGTACTGGGATGTACTGGGAGGGAACTGTGAAGTACTGGGATGTACTGGGAGTGAACTGGGAGGGAACTGGTATGTAGTAGGATGTACTGGGTGGGAACTGGGATGTACCAGGATGTACTGGGATGTACTGGTAGGGAACTGGTATGTACTGGGAGGGAACTGGGATGTACTGGGATGTAGTGGGAGGGAACTGGGAGGGAACTGGGATGTACTGGGAGGGAACTGGTATGTACTGGGAGGGAACTGGGATGTACTAGGACATACTGGCAGGGAACTGGGATGTACTGGGAGGGGATTGGGACGGACTGGGAGGGAACTGGGATGTACTGGGCTGCACTGGTAGGGAACTGGGATGTACTGGGAGGAAACTGGAATGTCCCAGTTGACACCCACTTCCCTCCCAATGCCTCCCAGTATATCCCAGTTTCCTCCCAGTATATCCCAGTTTCCTCCCAGTACATCCCAGTAAATCCCAGCTCGCTGCCAGTACATCCCAGTACATCGCAGTACATTCCAGTTCCGTTCCTGTACATCCCAATACATCCCCGTTCCATGCCAGTACATCCCAGTTTCCTACCAGTTCATCCCCGTACATCCCAATTCCCTCCCGGTTCACTACCACTTCTTTCCCAGTGCCTCCCAATACATCCCAGTTCCGTCCCATTACATCCCAGTACATCCCAGTTCCCTCCCAGTACGTCCCAGTTCCTTCCCAGTACTGGGAGGGAGCTGGGATGTACTGGGAGGCACTACAATGTGCGGGGATGCCCTGGGATGTACTGTGGAGGAACTAGGATGTACAGGCTTGTACTGGGTTGTACCGGGTGGAACTGGCAGGGATTTGGGATGTACCAGGATCTACTGGGATGTACTGGGAGGTAACTGTTATGTACTGGGAAGGAACAGGGAGGGAACTGGGATGTACTGGTAGGGAACTGGGATGTACTGTGAGGGAACTGGGACGTACTGTGAGGACACTGGGATGTACTGGTATGTACTGGGAGGGAAGTGTTATGTACTGAGGGGAACTGGGACGTACTGGGATGTACTGGGAGGGAACTGTGAAGTACTGGGATGTACTGGGAGTGAACTGGGAGGGAACTGGTATGTAGTAGGATGTACTGGGTGGGAACTGGGATGTACCGGGAGGGAACTGGGATGTACTGGGAGGGAACTGGTATGTACTGGGAGGGAACTGGGATGTACTGGGATGTAGTGGGAGGGAACTGGGAGGGAACTGGGATGTACTGGGAGGGAACTGGTATGTACTGGGAGGGAACTGGGATGTACTGGGACATACTGGCAGGGAACTGGGATGTACTGGGAGGGGATTGGGACGGACTGGGAGGGAACTGGGATGTACTGGGCTGCACTGGTAGGGAACTGGGATGTACTGGGAGGAAACTGGAATGTCCCAGTTGACACCCACTTCCCTCCCAATGCCTCCCAGTATATCCCAGTTTCCTCCCAGTATATCCCAGTTTCCTCCCAGTACATCCCAGTAAATCCCAGCTCGCTGCCAGTACATGCCAATACATCGCTGTACATTCCAGTTCTGTTCCTGTACATCCCAATACATCCCCGTTCCATGCCAGTACATCCCTGTTCCCTACCAGTTCATCCCCGTACATCCCAATTCCCTCCCGGTTCACTACCACTTCTTTCCCAGTTCCGTCCCATTACATCCCAGTTCCGTCCCATTACATCCCAGTACATCCCAGTTCCCTCCCAGTACATCCCAGGTCCCTCCCAGTACATCCCAGGTCCCTCCCAG